>NC_136981.1:25398549-25478633 GCF_032717465.1 Coenobita brevimanus
GTCTGAGGAGTACGTATGGAGTGACGCGTATGGATCTGGTGAGAAAGATGAAGTGGGAAGGAGAACTGGAGTTGTTCGGGAGATGATCGAGTTGAGCAGAGGGTGTTGCGATGGTTTGGGCATATGGAGAGAATTAATAATTAGTGATTGGTGAAAAAGATAACTCGGTCCGATGTGAGAGGTGTAAGGTTGAGAGGAAGGCCACAAATAGGATGGATTGACAGTGTGAGGAGAGCGTTGGATGTGAGAGGGATGTCTGTTGAGCAAGGAAGAGTGGCTTTGAGCGATAGAAATGAATGAAGAGAAACTGTGAATGAATAAATGATGATGCAGCCCTGAGGGGATATTCTCCTGCATTTTGTCTGATCAGCTGATCAGGTCAGGTGCGGGTAAGGGGATGGGTCTATTATGATGTGGCAGGGGTAAATCAGCTCTGCTGCCAAGCCTTGCTGCAGATGTCATTGACTGCACTGTGCAGTTGACCCTCGTGCTGTGTGGTGCAGTGAGGATCTGTCTCTTCTCCCCTTTGGGGTTAAGATGCAAATGAATATGTTTGAGTGGATGAGTAAATTGCGAGTGTGTCGTCCTGTCTCGGCCACCTCCCTTTCGTTGGGGGAAGCAGCCTAAGTACATAGATAGATAGAATAATAATAATAATAATAAGAAGAAGAAGAAGAAGAAGAAGAATGAAAGAAAGAAATGCATCCTAGTTTTCCTGGTGTGTGTGTTAAACAAAAATGACAGTCATTAATTGGTGGATGATAGGAAATTTCGACGCTTCTAATGGTAGCGATCCATGGACCTAAGAACCGTGAAAAGTGCCATGCCGAAGCTGGACGAAAGCAACTGGGAAAAGTACTGTTTTATGCCATTTCGAGGCTATTTTTGCCATTTTTTTAGGGTTTCAGTGTAGACAGCGTATGTACGGTATATACTGTGTAATCTATCAATCTATCTATCTATCTCCTAATATGTATGTATGTATGTATGTATTTATGTATGTATGTATGTATGTATTATGTATGTATGCCTCTACAGTGTTATAAAAACTGGATTAACGTGGGACTATTTCATCTACGTGTATAAAAACCAATATTTGTTATCCAGTAATTTGCAAATTTTATATTTTTGTGTGTTTGCAACAAAGTCTGGCGTCGGAATGTGACTGTTGTGGTGTGGTTTGGTGTGGTGAAGTGTGGTGTGGTGTAGTGTGGTGTGGTGAGGTGTGGTGTGGTGTGCGTTGGCTGTGCTTCTGCTTATGGACTCGAGGCTGGATTTGGTAAGTAATTAAAATGCAGTAAATCCCTTTGTGCTTGCTGTCAAAGAGTGTGTCCCGTCCTGGCCAGCCAATATTTTGTTATTTCTCAAAACCTACGCACACTACGCTCTTTTACACCTACAGTCAAAAGTACGCAACCTCCTGCCTCTATCAGCGCTGGAATCAGGTGCATGAATGAGACGTAGTGGACAAAGATGCATATTGTCACCCACAGATGATTGATTATATTCATCCCAGTCTACTAAGTTACGTTTAAGCGTCTGTTCTCCCATCTTTCCTGTCACTTCTTATTGCCTTTCTTTCCTTTACAGGTGGCTTTACATTGAGTGAGAAGCCAAATGGTTTCCTGTAAGCCAAGAAACCATTTACAACGCTGGGTGGTAACCATATAACCAAACCATACGTGCTCCCTACGTGTCAACAAGTGGGTTGGTGGAGGGTTAGCGCCCCTCCCCGTAAAACAAATAACTCAAAGTCAAATGGCCACCCCTTACGGGATTATGGCGTCTGGCAATAGATAGATAGATAGATAGAATCCAGCTATGATAGAGAGGCTGGGGAGGTGAATAACATTTGCACCAGACTGTGTATTCAGGGTTTTTATTCATCCACCAGAGAGAGATTTATTTGTGTGTGTGTGTGTGTGTGTGTGTGTGTGTGTGTGTGTGTGTGTGTGTGCACTTCGGAGAATTCTTATATTCACTGGAAGTTTTACAATATAAGTGCTTGTTGTATCAGCCAAACATGGACAGTAAATATAATTAGTTTGTGTATTATCATGTTTATCGCCGTGCATGCATTCTCCATTTCCATTTTGTCATAAAGTAGATTTTTTCACAGTTATTTCATATAGTAGAGATAAGTCGTCTATTGTAACGCGTTTGTGCTTTTCTATTAACCTGATATGATGGATATGAGCTCGTATTTGACGCAGGTCCACGTTAATCAGGTGCATCTGTTGTGTAAATCTGATGCAACTCCATATTTATAAATTATTCTTGTTTTACCATCTACTCGCTCGATGTAGTGGTGCTCTCGGGTGACTGCCCTTTCCTCTCTTCCTTTCTTCATTCCATCCGTCCTCTTCTGACTTCCTTTCCTTCATTCTTTCCAATTCCTTATGCCTACGGGTGGCTTTACACTCCCTCTTCTAAGCCAAATGGTTTCCTGTACACCAGGAAACCATTTACTAAGCAGCGTGATAACGTTGTATCCAAATTATGCCGCGTGGTGGTTTAGCAGGTAATTAAGGCGCTCCAGTCGGATTGAGCCTGTGCAGGGTTATATGCAAAGTGTGGTTGGGGTTTATGCTCATGTAATGCCACTCAGGGATGAGTGAGGCTGGTCACTCTCATCTTAAATGTCAGGACCAACTTGCCAATCCCGGGCTCCTACGCTCCTCATGGGGCAACACAGGATTAGATGATGATGATGATGATGATTTTTATTTTACCAGGGAATATGACGTTATGATCAGTAAGTTATCTGTCATTTATCTGTCGGTCTATCTGACAGTCCATCTGTCCGTCTATCTATCTATTTGTCTATCTATCAATCTATCAATCTATCTCATACCCGTATCCTATTGACTTAAACACATAAACAGTATTTGTATAGTCTGGCGTGTCAGTATGTGATCGCATATGTCATGAATTTTAGTTCTTTCGTATACAGTACATGCCAAAACTCTTACTTTTGTCCGTCAAAGCTTCTATACTCGAAGTTTACTTTGAATTAAAGATTTTATTGCTTGTATAAGAAGCATGTACAGTACAAACACCTCAAGAAGTGGACAACACTGTATTGATGATCCATTGAAGGCAAATGAATAGACTGCTGTATTGATGACGATAGTAATATTAAGTAAAATTTCATGGTAAGGACATGTATTCTGTAGCTCTTCAAGGAGGTCAGAGATGCAAGTAGGGTGCTGTACAAGTTGCTCTAGGTAACTGAGGATAGAAAAGATATAGACTTGTCTACCGGGTCGATCAGTAAAGGTAGAGGAGAGTCAGAGATAGTAATGAACACTAAAGTCCCCTTGAAATGAGATTTAAGAGAGAGGGAAAAAGGACAGAATGCATTTCATCTAAGAAGTATGATAATGAGTTTTGGGTAGTTGGTAGAAAGAGATAAAAAGATAGCACAAAACTGCAGTATTTACAGTAGTCAGCGAATGACAGGTAGCAGTGTTGCCAACCCCGCTGTTTACCGGCCCAATGGGACTATATTTTCAGTGCTGTGGCAGGAAAAAAAGAAAAAAAAAGAAAAAAGAATCTCCCTGGTACTTGCCTCTTTTTGAGCTACTCATAAAATGTCAGGCAGTGGCGCCAGTGATGATTTTTTTTTTAGTAAAATTACCTATTAAAGAAACAAAAAAAATCTGCAACAGATGGAACTGAATTACAGTAAGTTAGTGGGAAACAACTCTGGGGAAGTGATTTCCAAAAAGATGGAGTTCGGGGAATAAAAGATTTCTGATAGTCGGAAGTTCTGCAATATAGCAGTGTGACATCCCAGTCATGAGCGCTACCAGATGTCCGTGTAGCACGGGGAAAGGCATGGAGAGGTGGCACAATGGATGCAAGTTCGTCTGAGCATTTGCCATAAAAGTATATGCAAAATAGTGCAAGGGAGACAACATTAATTCTTACCTGTAGGGAAGATAGTTTATTGGTGATGGCAAGGTTATTGATAATTCTAAGAGCTTTGTTCTGTATTTTCTCTACTTGTTTTAGTGCAACCTCTCCACATCCACTCCACGAGGATGAACAATATTCCAGCTGAGAGCGCACATGACTTATAAACTATAGCCAACTGCTTATCAGTGAAGAAGCTAAGACTGGCGTAGCGAGAAAGTTCACAAGGGGAGGGGGGAGCAAGATGTCTATAGATTCTTGAAAAGGTGGTGGGAGGCGAGCGAAGCGAGCCTTTGCAGCTGGGGGGTCTGGGTGGGAGCTGTGAGTCCCCCCTCCCCCAGGAAAATTTTTGAAAATTAAGTACCTGTAGGAGCTTTCTGAGGCTTATGAAAGTATGTATTGGAATACTTAGATGATAACTCATTATAGTGAAAATGGCGAAAAATAGAGCAAGAAAATTATTTTGCATAAAAAAGAAGCTTTTTCAATGATACTCATGGAATGAAAGACCAATAATGCATCTGGGAGTCTCATATGCATTTTCCTCGCCCTTGAGAGCACAATAATCTTAGCTAAGTTACTTGGAGCCTGGAAATGTCAAAATCATTTTGACAAAAGGTCATAACAAACACATTATACTGTGTTCTAAAGGAAAGCAATGTAATTTAATTTTAAATATTTCAAAAATCTCTTGGTACCTCAAGACTCTAGTATTATACAAAATTTTAAGAACCACTTCCATAGTCCATACATCATTTATAATTATAAATGTGCCATGCACATATATATATATATATATATATATATATATATATATATATATATATATATATATATATATATATATATATATATATATATATATATATTTACGTATATATATATATATATATATATATATATATATATATATATTTACGTATATATATATATATATATATATATATATATATATATATATATATATATATATATATATATATATATATATATATATATATATATATATATATATATATATATATATATATATATATATATAAAGTGGTTTATTTATTAATTTATTTATTCTACTTTCAGATATTTATTACTTTTTTACCTCATACCATTTCAAGGCCCTCAAGGGGAGGGACCGCCTTCCCCCCCCCCCCATAGCTACGCCCCTGACTACGAACTTTATACGATAATCAAAGTTTCTTTTATGAGGTTTTAGCAAGTGATCTGACATGAGAGGTCCAGCTGAGGTCACTGTTAAATGAAACACGGAGAATTATAATTCATTTGGAGACAGGAAAATTCGTAGCACCGAAAGTAACAGGAATCTGGCAATATCTGTATAATAATAGATCGTACAGTATATGCTGTATTTGGTTTTACTGGTATTAAATGATACAAGGCAATTTTGTCCCCATTCAGTGGTTCTAGATAAGTCTTGATTTATGGAGATGGGTGTAATGAGTTGTGAGTTAGAGATATTAAACTCTGTGAATGGGTGTATTAAGTGTAAATGAACTGTGACGTGTTGAGTCATCTGCATATGAATGGTTGGGATTATGAGTGACAAATGAGGGATCATTAATCAGAATTTGGAATAGGGTTGGGGCCAAATCTGATCCGTGTGGCACGCCGGCGTTAAATGGGTGGAAATTTGAATTTACATCCTCTACTTTTATCTTTCTGTCACTGAGATATGACGAAATAAGAGGAACAAAAGACGTTAGTCAATAGCAAGGGAGTTTGATAGTAGGGAACAGTGCCACACTCTGTCAAAACTTTTAGAAATATCGAGGGCTACTGCAATAGCTTTTCCATGTTGGTCAGCTAATTGAGAGATGGTGTGAGTCAGGAGATTAAGTATATCAATGGTGGATCTTTCGTGGCGGAAACCATAGTGTCTATCACTAATTAAGTTATTGGATTCAAGATGTATAACTATGTGTTTGTACATTACGATTTCAAATACTTTACCAGGAGAAGATACGATAGCTCTTGATCTGTAATCAGACTTATCAGAGGGGTCAGAGCAACTTCCTTTCTTCTGAACTGAGTGGATATTGGTGTCATTATAAGAAATAGGGAATGGAGAAGTACATATGCATAGTCTGAATAATTTGGCTAGAACGGAAGCAAATTCTGGGGAGCACGTTTTCAAAACAACTGGAGGAATTCCATCTGGACTTGAAGTTTTGTTTGTTGATAAATTATCTAGGGTGGATTTTACGTGTCTAGTCTGTATTTTAAGTTGAGCAATTTCGGGAGAGTAAAGTTCTAGTACAGTACTGGGAAGTTCTGGCTGACTTCCTCTAACGTAGAATTTCTGGCAAATGTACTGGCAAGGATATTAGCTTTACCACTCTGGTCATTTGTAATGTTACCGTCTGAAGATTTTAGTGGAGGAATAGGTGATGACTTGTTAAAGTTATTATTGAATGGAATGAGAGTTGACCAGAATATTCTTTTGCCATTAGGATTGTTTAGTAGTTTGTATGTTTGGTTGTGAAGAAAGTTTGGCTTAGCGAGATTTATTACTGTTTTTGCTTGGTTTCTAGCAATTACATTAATAAATCAAGAAAAATACTGTTCTTCTCACTTAATTAGACGAAAAATTCAGAACTGCATTTTATGACATAATATCCAATCATTTCATGCAGAGACCGATAGATCCCCGGCAAAAGAGGGACCAAATGAACTCTTGTTCCTTTTTCTTAACAGAGATAATTTTAGAGGTGCGGAGACGAAAAAAGGACAATATAATATAATACGGGCTTTTCTGCGTTTCGAAGGTGCGTTTTGGATCTGATGGCTTCGATCACCTTACGAGCTGGGTAGACTGTGGGCAAAGGGGGCAGAAAAAAGAATCAGGAATACAAAATAAGAGAGACTGAAGATCGATGCGGAAAGGAAGAAGGAAGGAATGTTCCGGATATTATGATAAAATAATGGATCAGGAAACTGCGTCGTTGTGTTGATGGTTTATCCTGTGAGATGGAGCCAAGAATTCGATGTCTTTGACGGTGACTGAGAAGATTTATTGTCCATTTCACTGGCCACGTAGCAAATATTTCTCATCCTTTTGTGACTTCCTGCTCTCATTTCTTATACCTATTTACCTTATGTATTAGAATGAAAAAGAGTTATGCTGTTGCTGCCGCTGCTGCTGCTGATGATGATGTTGATGATGACGATGAAGATGACAATCATAATTAAAGAAACAAAAATAGCAATGGAAGGAATGTTATGGAAAGGAAACTAACAACTGAAGGAAAAGCGAAAAACAATAGTACAAAACCACAGAAAAGCAGAAAACTAAATTAGAATAAAGCATATAAGGGAGATACAAAACCAGGATACAACACCAGATAGAAGTGAAAAAGTGACCGATGAGAAAAAAGAATAGGAAAAGAATGCTGAAGGATAAACTGGAGGGTGCGGAGATGATTAATAAACAAATAAAAGATATTTACGAGATACGCTACATAAGATGAAAACTAAGTTTCGGTTAAATTAAATAATGGTGTGTGAGGATGAAGGATTGAGAAGAGAAAGACAAAAATAACTTAGGAGAAAGGAATAGCCCACTGAAAATGAAAGACATGTGGATATATAAAGGAAGATTCAGTGGTGCATTGGCGAGGGAGGAAATGGTGACAAATAATAGGCCAAATAAACAAAATTGCGATGAAGGCAAAAGGACGAATGACAAGAAAGTAGTATGCAGAGTTGCCGTTCATAATCATTCTGTGCTCTGAGGTTCTAGTATCATAAAACAATACCACATTTTCAGCTACGTGAATATTACTGATTTGCTTTGCAGGACATCACTAAGCTCTTACACATCTCCAAAACAATGTAAAATAACTACTCTCGCAACTGTACCATACCTGCCTCTGATCTGTACAACCTACAAGATAGAGTGACTGCACCGTTAGGACATCCCTCGTCACACGGACGATTTGAGAACATTCAGGGTACTTTTACGTTCTCATGTTTAATGACATTTCTCCTTTTAATCTTGCTCTCTTTAGACGATTTAACTGAGGTCAGAAGAGACTCTGAAATAGAACAGTTAAATAATTTATAGCCTAATAAACTTGGGAGCATTTCTGTTTTCATCGTCATTCATCATTCTTTTTTTTTTTTTTTACCAGCTGGTGTTAGGTAAGGTCAAGAAAAAAGAAAAAAGACGGAAAACATGCAGGTAGGAGATCTAATTAACAGTATGATGTATGAATTGGGTCACACACACTCATCCACTCACCATTCAAGCCTCTGGAATCCTGATTTTACTACAAAGATACACTTTTCCATATACATGCTCCCATGTTACCTAGCAAACACAGTCAGTTCGACGACTAATAACTGAAAAAAAAAGCTAAACCCTTGTTATGGACTCCTCCTTACAAAATGTATCCAACCAGGTCAATCCTTTGTCAGTTTCTTCTCTCACCAACCTCCATACGTTTTTGTGTTACAGCTGCTAAGTCAATCCACCTTATCCTTGGCCTGCTACGCCTCCTCTCACCTACAGATTCACTGACATAACCTTCACACGACTATATTTACACGAGTAAGTAATTATGAAGAAATGTATGTGAATTGCAGAGATACGTAGAGTAACCCAAGATATCAGAAGAATAGGAAGGGTGAAAGTCATTGCCATGTCACTCTCTCTCTCTCTCTCTCTCTCTCTCTCTCTCTCTCTCTCTCTCTCTCTCTCTCTCTCTCTCTCTCTCAGGATCAATGAGAAGTGACAGTATTGGTGAGTGGAGAGGCTAAAGTCGGGTGAAGAAAAACTTAGGGGCGAGATCAAGAATGGGATTATGACAAAATGCGAGCTAAGAGACTGGTACGGGGTGAAGTGATTTTTTGTTTTCTTAAGTGTGTAGAAGTAAAAATACAGTGCCAATGTAAACCTCAACCGATTATAGCATTTCACACACACACACACACACACACACACACACACACACACAGTTCGCATATTGTTTTCGTTTCTTTGATTATTATCGGCCGCCTTGAAAAGGCGGAGCGATATTGTTTGTGCTTACCTGCACGCGCGCGCGCGCGCGCGCGCGCGGGTGTGTGTGTGTGTGTGTGTGTGTGTGTGTGTGTGTGTGTGTGTGTGTGTGTGTGTGTGTGTGTGTGTGTGTGTGTGTGTGTTCCCATTATATCTCATGAACGGCTTCATCTGTCAACATGAAACCTTCAGGGTATCAAGATATGGCCAAAATCTTGGCCGAGTTAGAACCTCGGTACTCAGGGTCAAGGTCAGGGTCACCAAAATGGCTGCCAAAGGTCAATTTGTTTTTATCATCCGCCTTTAGCATCATTATATCTCATGAACTGCTCGAGCTGTCAACAAGAAATCTTCACGGGTATCAAGATATGGTCTAAATCTTGGACTTGGCCCGCAGCATATTCTGGTGGGAGATTTGCATTCGGCTCCAGAATGCTTTCCTTTCATTTGTAATGAAATGTATCTTATTTATATTATAATGATACGATTTCAGTATGTTTGTTTGTTACCGTAATACTGCAAAAACCGACGGATGTAGCGCAATTTTTGTTGTGGCAGGGTACCATTGAAATGCCCTAACCTGGAGAACAAAACAATTTCCAGTCCAGTCAGGCCACCGGTTTTCGAGTTATGACTCATTTCTGACTGAAGATAGGAAGTGATTTGACACAGAGTGGAAACTGCCAATGGCGGCCTTTAAGCGAGCTATATAAAAAATAATTTTATTACTTTTGGTACATTTATAACACTAAACATTCCAGTAAAGAGTTGTCTAGTTTTGCCCTGACTGGTGTTTTTGTATACAGGAAAATATTACAAAATACTTCATCTTACGGAGAAAAAAATATATAAACCATAAAACAATGCAATCGCAGCTGCTGTAGATCACAATATTCATTGAATAAGCGGCTAGTTCTTCTCACCAAATATGCCAACCCTAAATTACCTAGCAACGTGCTATTACGTTCCTAGCATGGCAATAAACGATGATGGAATTGTTGTAAACATCACTATCAAGCACATAGTAACTAACTGCGCCTGCGTGCTGTGCCTTGGTGATTATTAGATGAAGTGTATATTGTTATATTCAACTTATAGATTTAACTCTCTCCGGCTGGAAAGATTCACTCTCATCTCAGTGAAATCGTCTGGCAGCAGATGAAATAGAATACTGTAGTTGTACTGTTCATGAGACGGTTAATGGTACTATTTCTAACATTCTTATACTCTTTAGACTTTCTCTCAGCTGACTGAAATGGCGTGACATTAGCTGGAATTAAAAATTATATGGTTGTTCTTATAATTAGATGGTTAAATCTAAAGCATCCCTAATAAACCTAGCACCATATGGCCAAGCACTGAACTGTTGGGGAGGGGCTGGTGTCATCCACCACGGCCTCTCTCATGAATCCCAACCTGGACACGGCCTGGACTGTGCAATTTTCTTACCAGCTCTGAGAGTCATATTTACAGAATATAATTAGATTTCCAGAAATTTTTGCAGGGTATGAATAATGCTCTCAGTAGAAAACAGGGGGGTCTCATTAATAAGTGCCTGCAGTTAAAAAAAAAAAAAAAAAAAAAAAACTACGTTTGCACCGACCACAATACATTTCCTACTCCAGTGAGAAAGGTCCTAATGAAATACTTCTTGCTATGGGAGATCCTTGTTAAAGCCGAGAAAATATTGTTTGGCGCTAGTTGTTGTAGTCATAACCATAGGTACAACGGGATGTGAACCCAGTGGACCACAAATTAACCAGCCACTTCACCCGGGCACCCCTAGCAATCTAATGTTGAAGTTTAACCGGCCACTTTACCCGGGCACTCCAAGAAATGCACTATTGAAGTTCAACCAGCCTTTTCACCCGGGAACTCTTAGAGATCCACTGTTGAAATTTAATTAGCCACATCACCCGGGTACTCCTAGAGATCTACTGTTGAAGTTTAACCTGCTACTTCAGCCGGATACTTGTAGATATCTATTGCTGAGGTTGAATCAGACACTTCACCCAGGCACTCCAGGATATCTGTTGCTGAGGTTAAATTGTCTGTGTAGTGTAGTGGATGAGCTGATTAGTTATGTTGCTGTGTGTGGGCAGGGGCGTCATTTGGGGGGGGGGGCCAGCGAGGGGCGCTCGCCCCCCCCAAGCCTTCTGAGGGGGCCCCCAAATCAACTACAATTAATGAAAAAATATTAGGTTAACACCGTGAAATTAAGAATAATTTGTATTTAGCCTCAATACGTTTTGAGTGAGATATAACTTGTGTGTGTGTGTGTGTGTGTGTGTGTGTGTGTGTGTGTGTGTGTGTGTGTATTCTTACCTAACTGAATCTTTACAGGAATGAGTCAAGCTCATACTGTCCCGTGTATTTAACCCTTTTTTTTCATATGTATCCTAAAATTTATGAATAGTTTTGGCACACAATATTTCATATGATAGTGCATTCTACTGATCAATTGCCCTATTAAGGAAACTGAATTTCCTTACATTGTTATCGTCTCTCTTTTTATGTAATTTTTTCCAGGGTCCTCTTGCTGATGCTTCCCCATAGGTTATATATTTATTTATGTCTATTTTCTCTTTCCCTGAGATGCATTTATACAGCAAAATCATGTCTCTTCTTTTCCTTCTTTCCTGTAGTGTTGGTAGATTCAGTTGTTCTGGTCTTTCTTTGTAACTTGGATCTCTTAAGCTTGGTACTCATCTTGTAGCTGTGCTTTGTACTTTTTCAATCTTATCTATGTGTTTTTTGAGATAAGGATTCCAGACTACTGATGCATACTCCAGAGTTGGTCTGATGAATGATGTTCTTATCTTTCTCAGCATGTGTTCATTTATATATGTGAATGCTATTCTCATATTAGCAAGCAGTGTATACATGTTACGTACCTTCTCACTGATGTGGTCAACTGGAGATAGTCTGTTACTGATAATCACTCCTAGGTCCTTCTCCCTTTCTGATATGTGTAGGTTGATCTTCCTAACTTATAATCCCAATCTGGTCTTTTCTCACTTTTACCAGACGTAATACATGACACTTGTCCATATTAAATTCTATATGTTATTTATTGCTCCATTCATGAAGCTTATTTAATTCCTCTTGCAGCTCTTTGCAAGAATCTGTTAGTAATTGTCCTTTGTATTTTTGCATCATCGGCAAAATTATTTAGATAGCTTCCATCTTCAGTGTTACTGTCTATGTCATTTATATATAGTAATAATATAATTGGTGTCAGCACTGAGCCCTGTGGAACTCTGCTAGTCACTTCCCTCCATGATGAGTAATTTCCCCTTAATACTGTTCACATTTCCCTTTTTCTGAGAAAATCCTGCATCCAACAGTATAGGTTGCCTTAGATACCTCCTTGATGGTAGCCTATAGTTTCCATAAAAGTCTTTGGTGCGGTACTCTGTCATATGCTTTCTTGAAATCTAAATAGATACTGTCTAGCCATCCTTCTCTTTTCTGTAATGTTTCTGTAAGTATCATAGTAGCTTAATAGATTAGTAACACATATTTTCCCTTTCTAAAACCAAACTGTCTTTCTGTTATCATACTGTGTTCTTCTAGATGGTTTACCCAAACTTTTCTTATCAGCTTTTTCAGTATCTTACAACAGTGATCAGTGATACTGGTCGGTAGTTGAGTGGATTCTGTCTATTCCCTTTCTTGAATAGGGGAACAATGTTTACTTTCTTCTAAATATCGGGTAGATGACCTTGATATAAGGATTCTTTTAATATTAAATATATTGGTCTGCTTAACTCTTTTGCACATTCATGTGGTACCCAACCTGAAATTTCGTCAGGACCATTTGTGTATGTGTGTGTGTGTGTGTGTGTGTGTGTGTAATAATCGCAATAATTTACTAGGAATAGTAAAGGATGTCAATGTAAACATGTTCTTAGCTCACTGTTCAGTTCAATTTAGTATCGAGGTGCCTTTTTTATTGTATCTGGCTATCATTAAAAGCTTTTATTCATCTTGGGAAGAACGTACCTGTTTGTAGGAGTCTTAAGAGTTCATTTAGATTAGTGGTTCCCAAAGTGGGAGGTGATCCGGAAAGATCCAGGACGACGGTGAGGTACTGTGGGACCGTGAGGAAAAAGGGCACGGTAGGGTGGTGGCAGGGTAGCATCAGAACCAAGTAAGCATTTTTATTTTTTGCAAAATCTATATGACAAAATCTAAGTCACAAACACTTAAATGATACTTGTGCTTTACAAAAAGTAAAATTAACATAGAATTGTAGGCTACACGAAAGCATGATTTTATTCTATTATGTGATTCAAAGTCGGAGTTAAAACTTCGAACGTTTGCCAATGCTACAATATCCATTTGTGCGTGTGTCAGGAAGTAACTGGTTTAATAAATAATTATATACAGTATATATATTTCTTTATTGCTTTAATTCCCAAGACATAGCTTTGCATAAGGCTTCAGATTCCTCGCTCGCCACCCCATCCATGGGGAGAGATTGTAGAAGGGGGGCCTCCTAAATAGCCTATGCCCCCCCCAAGGAAAATTGAAAAGACACCCCTGTGTGTGGGTCTGTACTGCTGTGTGGGTAAGGTGGATTATTTGTCAGTTCTATCACTGTATGTGCTAGTACTATATCAGGGAAGAGTGATGGCAGCATAACAGTCTGGGTGGATGCATTAGTGTCTCTCTGGGTATGGTAGTTCTGAGGTGTGGATGTCTGATGCTGGTATATGAAGGATGTTGTTTGGTTGGAGATTTTGGATGAGTGTAGTGGCTAATTATCTACAGTATTAATGTGTAGGTGAATTATGATGTTGGGTGGAAGGGATGGGAGATGTTATACATACACCATGTGGTGTTGAGCGTTCTTCTTTTTTTTTATTTTTATGGGTTTGATGCAGACTACCAATATGGGCATGGATTGAAACAAAGATTTCGTGAGATGCGTGTCTCTAATATCTTTAAATCCTTTTTGTTAAAGGTAACAAAAAAAACAACGTCCATGTCACTAAGTGGAGTAATAAAGATTTTCCAGACATTTCTTTAAGGCGGGTCTATCCCAAATTAAATGAGGTCATTTGACAGCAAAATTTATGAAATATAAACGACGTTATCGTTCCGAAGATATAAACACCTATTAGTCTAGCAATTTATATGCGAATGTTGTCACCTGCTGTTCCTTTCATGCAATAGAGAAAAGAACCTTAAGATTCAGAGGCGTCAATGGTCGGTCTCTCCAAATGAAACTCGGCAAGAAAGAAAATCTAATGTAAGATGCGTTACCAGTGTGGAGGCAATCGCAGTATACTGTTTGCAGGGTTACCAGTATACTGTTTGCAGAGTGTGAGCGGACATGCGGAACTCGGCTGGCTGTAACAAGTGAGTGGTGCCGTAATTGTTGGCGACACCAGACCTGTACAGAATGATGCAATGTCCGACAATATGAAGATGCAGACTTAATAATGAATGTCTTGCAGTGGCTGAAACTTACTGAAGAGACAGCCGTGGATCTCTGGCAGTATACCTGCGTTCAGCATCTCATGTTTGTTCTTTGCAACACTTTGTGTTCAGTATCACAGTCACGTAATAAGATTCCTTAGTGAACTAAAGGATACGGTAGTTACTCCATTCTTGATGGCACAAACAAGGCTTGTATAGCCATTTTGCTACCATTCGTTAATCTGTCTGTGGCATAATACTCGAACTCACGATAATGTGAAGGGCCTCTCTAAATCAGTGCACCGTATCTAGTCGCACACACTGGTTTGTGAAAAAAAAAAAAAAAAAACTTCGTGGTATGCAATGGTACATTACCCCCCTTACCATAAAATAATGTTATGAGAATTACGGAAAGCAAATATTATATATAAATAAACATAATATGAGGTATATGCTAATCAGTCAATCAATCAATCATTTCCTGTGGCACCCCACGGGATGCATAGGGCCTCGATGAACTCTCTCCACCAATATTTGTCTCTTGCCATCTCCTTCAGGTCCCACCAACACTCCTCTCTGCTTCTCTTTTCATTGTCCTCAACCAGGTTTCCCTCGGCCTACCTCTGCCTCTTCTTCCTCTACCAGTCCACTCTGGCACATCCTATGTTAAACTGCCTTCTTTTCTACATATGTGCCCCAGCCACTTCCAGCGAGACAGACTCACATATTCATCAACTGGTTCCACTCCCGTAATATCCCTTACTCTTTCATTTGTAACTCTCTCTTGCCACTTTATCCCAAGTATCCTTCTCAGTATTTTATCCTCAAATCCTAATACATTCTGATCTGTTGCAATTGTACCGTACCATGACTCATGCCAATAAATTAGAATTGGTCTAACCATGGACTTGTAAATTTTTACTTTTATATGTTTTTTTATATTTTTAATAACAGAATGGAGGAAGGAAAAACAAATGAATAAAAATAATAATCCATACAGCGGATTACTGGTGCCCTCTGTTTATAAAATATATGTAACAGTTAGATTTGAACAGCTGTGGTTTGAAATTTGGAGGGAAACAACTCTGGGGAAGCGAGTTCCAGAGAGATGCAGTTCGGGGAATGAAAGAAGTCTGATAGGCAGAAGTTCTGCAATATGGCTGAGTGACATTCCAGTCATGAGCGCTACCAGATGCTTGTGCAGCACGAGGGAAGGCATGGAGAGGTGGCACCATGGACGCAATTTCGTCTGAGCATTTACCATAAAAATATCTGTAAAATAATGCAAGGGAGGCAACATTCTTTCATACTTGTAGGGGAGGTAGTTTATTTTTAACCCGCGGCATCCCGTCGACGTTCTTTAACGTCCACACGTTTTGTCACTGCCAATCCCGTCAACGTACATAAACCCGAATCAATTGCAAGGTCCCTAATTTGCACAATTTTCAATTTTCGTGAGTGATTTTTGGTACGTATACATGTGACACATTCCCCTACAAGATGCCAGGCAGGGACAATGCCTTACCCAGCATGACCTCCTCCCCCCCTGCACACCATTGTCTCAGCAATTCACCTGTTATCAGTGACCTGGCCAGTAAAGCCATGTCATGCCACGGTACGAAATTCAGGGCCAGAGTGATTCCCCAATCAATGACAATGTGGAGGACAAACTTTACATAGCATTAGAGGAGGAAACAGTCAGAAATGATGATCAGGTAATGTGGCAAAAAAAGGTCAGGTATGGTGATGAGTTAGTGAGTGAAACAATGCTTATAATGCCTATATTACTGCTTGAAAACCAATATACTCTCATACTACATATAAATTCGTACCAAGTAAATAAATAAATACCGTTTATGAGTGGTGTGAAATAGTTATCCTCCCATAGAACTCGTTTTCTTTGGTGCCAGCCTGTTAGAAAACTCAGTAAGGTAAGGAGGTACTCCTACCTGTATCGAGTATTTTAAACCTCAGGTGAGTGATTTC
Organism: Coenobita brevimanus; assembly: GCF_032717465.1. NCBI lineage: Eukaryota > Metazoa > Arthropoda > Malacostraca > Decapoda > Coenobitidae > Coenobita > Coenobita brevimanus. The sequence goes on from NC_136981.1 coordinate 25,414,898, forward strand.
TCTATGAATTTTCGATGTTTCTCACCAAAAGCGGAGGTTTGAGCCAAAAAAATTTTTTTCCAAAAATGGTCGGGACTGGGGGAGTCAGTGGTGGAAAAGTGGTCGGGATGGGGCGGGTTAATGACAGGATTGTTAATAATTCTAACAGCTTTGTTCTGAATTTTGTCTAGCTGTTTTAATGCAACCTCTCCACATCCATTCCACAAGGGTGAGCAATATTCAAGCTAAAAGTGCACATGACTCTTATAAATTATAGCTAACTGCTCGTCAGTGAAGAAGTTACGGACTCTGTACAATAATCCAAGTTTTTTTGGGGGCGGTTTTAGCAAGTGATCTAACATGAGTGGTCCATGGGCATTGTTAAGTGAGATGCCAGTAATGTCAATACTTTTGGAGATGGGAATATTAGTAGCACTGAAGGTAATGTACGAATCTGGCAATATCTGTCTATCAGTAAATTGTATATATTTAGTTTTACTAGCATTAAATGAGACAAGGTAGTTTTGTCCCCATTAGCCAATCGTAGATAGGTCTTGATTTATTGAGATGGCTGTACTGAGTTGAGAGGTAGAGATACTTGACTTTGTAAATGGGTGTCTAAGTGTGAATGAACTATGTAGTGTTGAGTCATCTGCATAAGAGTGGATGGGATTGTTGGTGACAGATAAGAGATCATTAATATGAACCAGGAATAGGGTTGGCGCCAGAACTGATCAATGCGGCACGCCAGCATTAAATGAGTGAAAATTGGAATATACATCATCTACATTTACTCTTATTTTCCTGTCACCTAGATATGAAGAAATCAAAGGAACAAAAGACGTTAGTCCATAGCAAGGTAGTTTGGACAGCAGGGAACGGTGCCATCCTCTGTCGAAAGCTTTAGAAATATCAAGGGCTACTGCATGAGTTTCTCCATTCAGGTCAATTGATTGATGGATGGTATGATTTAGATTATGTCAATGGGGGATCTTTCGTGGCGGAAACCATATTGTCCATCACTAATTAAGTTGTTGGATTCAAGATGTTTAACAATGTGCTTATTAATGAAAGCATATTATTATTCCAAATAGATTTCAACATTCCAACAGCTCGCCAAGTCAGTCTTATCTTCTCCTCAATTTTATTGTTTAACTCTTACACCGCGGGCTTGTTTTCCAATGTTTTGCGTGTCCCGCGGGCATATTCTGGCTCCGACAGACTCTCAAAAAATATTTGCCAAAAATCAGTTATTAGTCCTAGAATATTAAAATTAAATATGCTTATGGCACATACCTTCAGCTTTCTCCTGGGATGTTTGTTGAGCCTTCGTCGATTACCGTAGGACTTGTGGAGACCTCTGAAGTTGGGTAACGAAGTCTCCACTTTACACTTCCCGACAACCCGTAATATGATTACCACAGCCAGATATTATTGTCATTAAAGACTTTGTGGTTCCTTTGTGGTTGAGTTATATATATATTAGACTTGTGAATGAGCGGTTTTTATATCTTGGAGTAGCTTGTAGTAGATAATCTTCTTTCCCATTTGTCATGTAGTGACAGGAGAGGTAAAGAATAGTATGGGACTATTTTTATTTGTCTTGGAAATATTAACAAGTCTCTCACACAGAGCGGAGTATAGAGTCCAGTCCCGCTAGCTATCTCTCTATCTCGCTCTCTCAAGTTGCCAAGCCCTTCTCCCTGCGACCTGCCACTTGTATGGCTTGTCTCCTTCTGCTCCTGCCTGTTCTGTGGCTAACCTCCTTCTGAGCTCTCTTTCCTAAATTCTGGTGAAACAGAAGATGTATCACGTGTGTTCCCTGTGATGGAAAGTTCTAGAAGCCTGTGTGTGAGTATGTGTGTATGTGTGTGTATGGTCACTAGGCGCTGTCGTGTGCCTATCAAGCATTCCTTGAGTTAAGAGTGTGTAAGCATGTTTAGCATTGCTCGATTCTCGCAGACACAATACCTTCTCATCATCTGACTCCCTGCTTCTATCTGTCTCTCTATCTATCTATTTATCTATCTATCTATTATGATTTGCAATTATAATATGGAGTCCCAATATCTGCTCGGTCACGCGAAAATGGCGTACCATCGACAGTTAATAGTCCTAACATATTAATACATATTATATACACATTATAATGAACTTATAAGCTAATTAAGTGAAATACATAATATTGTAAAAGTAACATAATTGTATGAATATTGTATACATATAATATTCATAGCAAATAGTGATTATTCAGTAATATTACATTTTAAATAAGTTGTATACATATTTGAATAAATGCATTAAAGTAAATTATTTAACTGTAATACAGTATGTACTTGGGTTATTGTAGTGAAATGCATACATGCGTTGGCCTTATAATTGTAGTTACATTTTGTTAATGCAACTGTTACATAAGTGTTTTGGCCTTATAATTGTAATTAAAGTTACATAAAAGTTACATCTTGTTAATGCAACTGTTCATTGGCAAAGTGTAACATAATGCAATCGTTTGTCGTTACATAATTGTTACATATCGTTTGTAGTTACATAATTGTAGTTAAAGTTACATAAAAGTTACAACTTGTTAATGCAACTGTTACATAAATTGGTACATATTGTTTGTAGTTACATAATTGTAGCAAGTGTAACATAATGCAATCGTTTGTCGTTACATAATTGTTACATATCGTTTGTAGTTACATAATTGTAATAAGTGTAACGTAATGCAATCGTTTGTCGTTACATAATTATAATATGGAGTTACATAATTGTTACATATCGTTTGTAGTTACATAATTGTAGCAAGTGTAACATAATGCAATCGTTTGTCGTTACATAATTGTAATAATTGCAGTCCTAACATATGCTGCGGTCGATGATAGTGATGATGTGTCATGCCACTTGCTTGTGGAGACAACAATTTGCTTCTTTTTTTTTGTAGTTTATGTGGTATTTTGGCATATGTAGTAACACTTACACTTATTTTCATTTGTTTGTTATGTGATCTTACTCTATTTCTCTTTTTTACTTCTTACTTTTTCTTTCTTTCTTTTTTTTTTTTTTGTATGTATTGATTTTCTATAGTTTGTTTTTCTTCGCTTGTGTACGCTTTTTCCATGTTGTTCATGGTTGCATAATTACTGGCTAATTTCCTTGGGGTACTTTTTTAAAGTTTAGTGTATATTGCACAGGTATTACTGAAAATGATATTATATAGTCCCATATTTTGTTGTTTTATATAAAACATATATACACTATATACAGTATTAACTATATACACTGACTTGTTGTTCACTTGTACCTATCATTGGTAATATGTGTGTCAGCACTGTGTGGAAATCATTGCCTTCACGATTGTGTTGAAGATGTTCATTCTTGCTAACGTCATTTGTGTTGGCCATTTTTTTTTTTTCTCTAGTTTACCTTGTAACTTAACTTATATGTTTCCACTAGGTAGCTTTAATTAATAAATGTTTAATACAGTTCTTTTAATCGCTCACTGAGTAACTGTGATGGTATATTTTCTTTATTACTTTGTAGATATAATAATGTATAGCTGTATGTATGAAACACGTATTTTATGTAGGTATAAATGGTAACACTCGTTGGTAGTAAATAAATGCTATAATAAATGAATGAATATATACAGTGTAGAATATTTATTGTTGGTGATTATTTAGTGTTTGAGTTATGCAGATAACTGAAGTAAGTATGTGTATTTAAGCTGTAACTATACAGCACGTTTTATATGTTTGTGCAGAAGCTTATTGTCTATCACTGTGTATTGTATAAATGAAGTAACTATGTAACTCACTAATTTTTACCATGGTGGAAATGGTGTGAGTGGTGTTGCACGTGGTGATAGCTTTGTTCTTCACGGGTTGATTGGCGTGTTGTGGGGTGTCAGACACACGGCTTGGCGTCGCCTCAGCACACGTATGGTGACGTCAACTTCCCACACTGGTAGCTGTGGTGAGTAAACGAGTAGCGATGAGTAACTTGAGTGAAGATGAGTAAGATGCGTTATAAATGTGGCTCTGGTGTTTTGCTGCGTGTCTTGACCTCTGCGTCAGCGAGAGAGTGGTGGGGGTTTGTGTGCTTGTTGCTTTGGTCTTTCCTCTTCTTTACTTGCTTTGTTTTATATTCTTCTTGTTGCTGCTTGAAGTTACGTGAAGATTATAGAGTTGTTTTGTAGACTTGTAGGCTATTTGCATTGTAGGCTGTATTTTGTAGGAATCATTGTAGAACTGAAGCTAATCTTGTAGAGTCTCGCCTGCTTTTGTAGAAATTTGCTTTTGATTCGGAGATGATGTCCGTAGATTCGCTGCTACCAAATGTCATAAAAGACTTTGTATGTTACTTGTAATGGTTACTTGTAGTTGAGTTATATATATATTAGACTTGTGGATGAGCGGTTTTTATATCTTGGAGTAGCTTGTAGTAGATAATCTTCTTTCCCATTTGTCATGTAGTGACAGGAGAGGTAAAGAATAGTATGGGACTATTTTTATTTGTCTTGGAAATATTAACAAGTCTCTCACACAGAGCGGAGTATAGAGTCCAGTCCCGCTAGCTATCTCTCTATCTCGCTCTCTCTGTCTCTCTCTCTCAAGTTGCCAAGCCCTTCTCCCTGCGACCTGCCTCTTGTATGGCTTGTCTCCTTCTGCTCCTGCCTGTTCTGTGGCTAACCTCCTTCTGAGCTCTCTTTCCTAAATTCTGGTGAAACAGAAGATGTATCACGTGTGTTCCCTGTGATGGAAAGTTCTAGAAGCCTGTGTGTGAGTATGTGTGTATGTGTGTGTATGGTCACTAGGCGCTGTCGTGTGCCTATCAAGCATTCCTTGAGTTAAGAGTGTGTAAGCATGTTTAGCATTGCTCGATTCTCGCAGACACAATACCTTCTCATCATCTGACTCCCTGCTTCTATCTGTCTCTCTATCTATCTATTTATCTATCTATCTATTATGATTTGCAATTATAATATGGAGTCCCAATATTATCACTATAAACACTATTCTACGATTATCAAGTAGTTTGGGATCCATACTCCAAAAAAAACCCACTGTGAAAGCAATGAAAATTACGAGCGGGTATGACCTTCCCACTTGCGCTAGTTCGCTGTTGGTATTCTGTCATTTATTATTCATAAAACCCCTCACACTTTATATTTCTATTACTATATAACACTTATATATATATTTGCAGTCTTTATCCATAAGTTTCCTTCAGTAGTATTAGTTTATTGTCACTGAAGTCATTCAATTTTTCATTCAGTAAAATATGTAGAGAGCCATGGATTCACTTTCACAGTTATAACCTCAAGTTTTTGTACTCATATTCTTATATTACTAATTACTTACATTTCTATTTACATTTTCTATTGTATTTACAATATTTACACTTCTATTTTACTTACACTATGTTATTCACTGTCACTTTCAGTAACATAAAACTATATTACACTGTTAATCATATGTACTGTACATCCATTGCTTTCACTTGCTATTTACACATTATTTACACATTATTTTCACATTATTTTCCTTTCCCACTTGCACTTTTAGAGCTGCTTCTGGCTGTGGTAATCAAAGAAGCAGGTAACACAGAAGGGAACATGGCACTCAGTGCACTGCCAAGAGGTGCGTTTGTGCTCAGATGTGCGTCGGGTGGTATGTGCACACACCTGGCACCTGCGGATCACAGCCTTCCTCTTGCTCGCGGCAGGCATTTGCACCGGTCTGTGCCGATCCGTGTACGCCCTCTGCTCAAGTCTGTCGGGAAGTGTTACTGGATGGTGCCTTGGAGTTGCTGCTGTCACCCTACCATATCTTTCAAGCAGCTGCTGAACACAAGTCCTGGCGAACAACCTCAGGGAGAAGGACTTGGGTGGCTTGACCTTCATCTTGTACAGGATGAACGCGTTCAGCATCGTCATGTCTATGAGATGCAGAAAAACTTTCCTGTACCACCTAGTATTCTTCCTGAGGCAGTCGATCTCTCCAATCATCATGTCGGACTTGTCCACCAGCCGCATGTTGATATTGTAGTCTAAGACAGCATCAGGTTTCGTCACAGGTTCACCTGTCCTACGGTCGACCTTCCCACTGTCTGTCATTTCCTCTTTGTGTACAGTGGTGAGCCTCTTGTCATGCCACCATATTGGCAGCATCTTCTCAGACTTGTGTAGGTGCACGTCTCCTCGCTGCGAGGTTCCTGCCTCTGGGAATTTAGGGAAGTGGGCACGATTACTCTTGACAGTGCCGCAGGAGCTGATGCCGTGCTCTGAAAGGTATTTGGCAAGTTTCGGTGCTGTATAATAGTTGTCTGTATACAGCACATGATTCCCACCAAAATACCTTTCAAGGAGCACTTTCACTACACAGCCTGAGAAGCCAAGGGGATGTGTTTTACTAAGATCGACAGTGCTGGCTGAATAAATGACGAAGTCAAGGATGTACCCCGTCTTAGAGTCGCACAGTACAAAGAACTTGATTCCAAAGCGATGGCGTTTGGTTGGAATGTACTGCACAAACCTAAGACGTCCTCTGAACAAAACCAAGGATTCGTCAATGACAACCTTCTGAAAGGGGCGGAAGAATGTCGTAAACTTATCCTTCATTCTGCTCAGAATCTCCCGGATCTTCCAGAGTGGGTCGGTTTGGGAAGGTACATCGTTGTCGGCAAAGTGCAGGTTTCCCATGATGTTCCGGAAGCGATCTCTGGCCATGTACTTATTGAAGGTGGGTGAGGGTAGTAAGGGGTACATGGACCAGTATTCTTCCAACTCATGCTTCTTTGAGTGTGGCATGAGAAGCATGAGGGCAAAGAACACATACAGCTCCTGCACCCCCAGCATGGACTACTGTTGCATCTTGGCTGCACCTGTACCACTTGCAGCACGTTGTGATTCATACTTGTTGGTCTCATCACATATGTGCTGCATGACTTCGTCATCGAGGAAGGCCAAAAGGAAGTCTACACACTCAGCATCCTCATCAAGAGTGAAGGCAGGCTGTATTCCTGAGGAACTCTCGTCAAAATGGAGATGTTCAGGGACAAAATCGGACCCTTTCGTCCACACGAAGGCATCCAGGATTCCCTGTCGTGACTGTGTAGGGTGGGTGAGGGTGGAGGGTGGCTGTGAGGTAGATTTATCAGGTTCAAGGTCACTCCCACTGACCCTGGGTTGCCGTACAGCACTAGCAGCCCTTACTCTACTAGCAACTCTAATTTTACGGGTCAGGGATTTACCTCTTCTATGGGCTGCCTTCACTGTTGATGCTGGAGGTGACTCCGACGACGAAGACTCTGGAGAAAATTCAGCAGAAGAAGAGGAAGAAATGAGTGAAGTGGGGCTTGGGGAACGGGGAGGTGAATCAACTTGGGACTCATGGCGGGCTGGGTCACGCGGGGCCATTGTTCCGGGGCTAACCCGCAGCCTTTTCATTCCCTTCCAAAATTCCTTCCCTTGCTGCACTAACGGCTCCTTTCCCTTGGAGCTAGGGATAACTTGGGACACTGAAGCACTCATACTAGTAGTTTCTGGCACGATTTCCTCACCCGGCTCATCACACGAATCCCCCGAAGGGTCAAAGTCACTATCCATCATTACCATAGATAATTCGGCTAGTTCACGTTCCACTGCAGAGTCACTTAGTCCTTTCCTGCTTCTCCCACGAGTTTTTCTGGGTGTAGAGGTCACGGGGCCCTTTGCAATGGGCGCAGAAGCGGCAGAAATGGCGGGGGACGAGTGCGACATGCTTTGACCACAGAGGAGGACAAGGAACTAAATGCCGCGGCTTATCTGAATCATTAGCTGATGAATCATTAGCTGAATATAATGGGCTGGCGGTGACCAGATTATTACAGTTGTCTTTATCATGTCCAGAAAGTAAATGGAGAGTTTTTCATTCCTTAACATGTGTGTCCACTACAAGACCTCTATAATAGCTGACGAAACTGAAATTATTTCCATAGTGGCAAAGGATTGTTGGCCACTGCCTTTAAGTCTTAACCGACAATAGGTTTCTTCAGTGTTGATTATAATCATCTGTATTTAACCAGAAGGATGTCCTGTAGTTAAGACCTTTAGCATTGTTAGATATTTTTAACCTTTACAAGTTTACTCGGTATCGAGAATAGAATAGTCAAGATATTTTTCGTCCTCAGAGGGTAAGTGGAAGGTAAGTTTATGAGATATTGGGAATTGAATAGTTAAGATGTTTTCGTCCTGGAGGGTAAGTGGAAGGTAAGTTTGTGAGATATTGGGAACTGAATAGTAAAGATGTTTTTCGTCCTTCGAAGGTAACTGGAGCTTTAACCTTTTGGCTCCATGATGCCCACAGGCAACTTTTATTGTTTTACTTACTGTTTGTTGTACACAGCACACCCCACCGGGGAAACAGTGTAAAAAAAAAAAAAACAGATCACAAGGAATGCCTGCAGAGAGAAACAAAGGAAGAGAAAGATGGCCAGAGTCTGTAACCAGACATAACTTACCTTTTTCCACACCAGCCGACGAACATACACAGAACACCTATTGAACCGGGCCATTGAACAAAGCAATAACGAAAATGGCAGAACATGAAATCTTGCCGCAGCTCTCGTGCATCAAGGAACTACATAACGACCCGCCAACGCTCCATGCATGGGAAGACGCGGTTTGTTCACTGTCTTAAGCAACAAGAACATGGCATCCACACTTCAACGGTGAGCCAAGTCAGTCAGATCTGGACGGCCACAAACATAGTACAATTCATGTCCATAAAATTGTCAAGAGAACACTGAGAATAAAATCGTCTGTCTCTCAGTCACTTATGTTGGGGCTGACACTGAGGTGGTGCATGGCCTCAGTCACCTTCCGACTCCATTCATGAGAGTTCCACCCGTGCAGGTCTACAGACGGTGACTCTTCTTTCCACATTGTCTCAAGCAACTCCCTGAGGAACGGTTAGTTTGCTTCAGCCATGAGTTTTGTCCTTTCGCTTGGTCTTGTGGTGTCGGTATAACCACATAGTTCATCTGCCCTACCATACTGACCTTTCTCCACTCAATTCCTTTTCCACCAAAGGATGGTCGACCATAGGTGGCGGGCAGGTTAGCCTGCAAATGAGCCTGGGACCACAACAACAAGAAGGCGACTCAGATGATTTATCTTATATATCGTTAATTATTTTCAGAAATAATATTGTTTGACCTACCTCCCCCCACCTCTGGGTACGAAAGAGGTGAGATGATATTTGTGTGTGTGTGTGTGTGTGTGTGTGTGTGTGTCCTCCTCAATATTCAGTTATTATTGACAAATTAGTCTCCCTGTACCTTGAAAAGAATCCTGAAACAAGTTGTTTTGGAACATGGACTACCGTGATTGGTTTGAATACAGGAAGTCTTTAAGTTGTACAGATTTGGTTGGTGATGCGAAAGTGATCTGTAAAACGATTCCACATGGATGAACGTGGGAGGCTATGTAGTTAATTTCATGATATGTTGTTCAGAAGTAAAAAGACTGTTTTTGCTGACCTGCTGAATATTCTAACAACAGATCCCATTAGTACTCTGAAAGGGTTTACTGATGTTAAAGGAACTGATAATGAGATGCTGACTAGAATGGTGCTGAATGGTGCTCCTAAGTGATGTGAGAGTGGTGCGGGATGGAGAGACTGGGAGAGGGAGTCTTAGCATGACATGAAGGGACGGGATGAAGAGGCCAGAAGGTGGGAGTCATGTTAGATGAGGGTAATGTTGCCTGATGGAGTACAGGGAGACAAGGTTGCATTATACTACCTGCTATCCTTTCCGGGATTAAGTTACATGGCTATAGATACGTAGGTATGCAATGTAATTTGTTTGTTGTATCGGTGCTTATCATTAATTCTCTCAGTATAGTGCTACATACAAGTGACTGCATTTAATGACAATGCAGATGGTTCTGTGAAACCCGGGAAACCATCTACTACACTGTTATCACTTTTGCTCAGCCATATAACCATCCTTGTGGTAGAAGAGACTTAATATTGCTCCACTTATTCCCTCCGGGCCCAGGCAAGGTGCAGGGAGTGGCAGGGATTGGCGGTCCCGCACTTTTTTTTTCTCTCTCTCTCTCTCATTCGCTGGAAGAGCCATGGGTTTGGGTGCTTTGCCTGCCCGGGACAGAGGAAAAGTTGGTAGGTTCGTATGACCGCGTGGAATATTATGGGTGTAAATGATGAAAGTAAGAGAGAGATACCAGTGAGTGGGTTCAAAATTAATAGGTGCAGCGTGATGTCGATGAGTGAAGCGATGATGAATTGGTGTGAAGTGTGGGAGAGTGTGAAATGTGTAAAGTCACGTATTAATATAAGGAAGGGGTTGTTCTGGTATTGCGATGTTTGGCAGGGGGTAACGAAAAATAATGTGTGTCTGCTGAATATCCATATGTGGCAGGTGTCAGTTTTGAACTGTGAGAATGGCAGAAATTTCTGCGTATGAACCCTGATGTGATACCTGTGAGGGAGAAAAATGCAGGTTCTGGGCCAGCGTGATGGAATGGTTGTACTCCAGCCTATTTTTGGAAGATGTGAGGAGTAGGAAGTGGAGCTGATGATGATAATGATGATGGTGATGATGATGATGTAAACAATCAGGTTTACTCAGTCTTCTCGTTTGTACTGTGACAGGCCAGTCGGATGAATAAAAACGTTTTCCAGTAGAAAAGTGGATAAAATAAGTTTACAGTCCCTGCCTATGGTTTGTGACGACTCTACAGTATGTATCTCTTAGACGATGAGAGATCACTCGTAAAGGGAATATTTTTTTTTTTTTTTTTTTAATAACAGAACGGAGGAAGGAAAAACAAATGGGGGAAAAAAAAAAAATCCATACACCAGATTACTGGTGTCCTCTATTCATAAAATATCTGTAACAGTTAGACTTGAACAGTTGTGGGTTGAAATTTAGAGGAAAACAACTCTGGGGAAGCGAGTTCCAGAGAGATGCAGTTCGGGGAATGAAAGAATTCTGATAGGCAGAAGTTCTGCAATATGGTTGAGTGACATTCCAGTCATGAGCGCTACCAGATGCCCGTGTTGTACGAGGGAAGGCATGGAGAGGTGGCACCATGGACGCAACTTCGTCTGAGCATTTGCCAAAAAAATATCTGTAAAATAATGCAAGGGAGGCAACATTCCTTCTTACTTGCAGGGAGGTAGTTTATATGTAATGGCTGGGTTGTTAATGATTCTAACAGCTTTATTCTGAATTTTGTCTAGTTGTCTTAATGCAACCTCTCCACAACCATTCCACAAGGGTGAGCAATATTCAAGCTGAGAGAGCACATGACTCTTATAAATTATAACTAACTGCTCATCGGTGAAGAAGTTACGGACTCTGTACAATAATCCAAGTTTCTTTGAGGCGGTTTTAGCAAGTGATCTGACATGAGAGGTCCAGCTGAGGGCACTGTTAAGTGAGACACCAAGAATTTCAATACTTTGGAGATGGGAATATTAGTAGCACTGAAGGTAATGTACGAATCTGGCAATATCTGTCTATTAGTAAACTGTATATATTTAGTTTTACTAGCATTAAAAGAGACAAGGTTGTTTTGTCCCCATTCACTGATCGTAGCTAGATCTTGATTTATGGAGATGGCTGTACTGAGTTGAGAGGTAGAGATATTAGACTTTGTAAATGGATGTCTGAGTGTGAATGAACTATGTAGTGTTGAGTCATCTGCATATGAATGAACGGGATTGTGAGTGACAGATAAGAGATCATTAATATGAACCAGAAATAGGGTTGGCACCAGAACTGATCCTTGCGGCACGCCGGCGTTAATTGAGTGGAAATTCGAATATACATCATCTACTTTTACTCTTATTTTCCTGTCACTAAGATAAGAAGAAATCAAAGGAACAAAAGATGTTAGTCCATAGCAAGGGAGTTTGGACAGCAGGGAACGGTGCCATACTCTGTCGAAAGCTTTAGAGATATCAAGAGCTACTGCATGAGTTTCTCCAAAAAGATCAATTGATTGATGGATGGTATGAGTTAAGAGATTGAGTATGTCAATGGTGGATCTTTCGTGGCGAAAACCGTATTGTCTATCACTAATTAAGTTGTTGGATTCAAGATGTTTAACAATATGCTTATTAATTAAAGTTTCAAATACCTTACCAAGAGAAGATGTGACAGCTATTGGTCTGTAATTGGAGGGGTCAGACGAACTTCCTTTCTTCGGAACTGGGTGGATATTGGCTTCTTTCCATGAATTTGGGAATAAAGAAGTACGTATCCATAGTCTGAATACTTTTGGCTAGGACAGAGGCAAGTTCAGGGGAACACTTTTTCAAAACAATTGGCGGAATTCCATCTGGGCCTGGAGCTTTGTTGGTAGGTAAATTGTCTAGGATGGATTTTACGAATCTTGTCTGTATTTTAAGTTGGGCAATTTCGGGAGAATCAAGTTCCAGTACTGAGACATTCTGGCTGGTATCATCTATGGTAGAGTTTCTTGCAAAGGTACCAGCAAAGATATCTACTTTCCCACGTGGGTCATTTGTAATATTACCATCTGAAGATTTTAGTGGGGGAATGGAAAAGGACTTGTTAAAGTTATTATTGAAAGAATTAAGAGTTGACCAGAATATTCTATTGTCATTAGGGTTGTTAAGTAGTTTTGATGCTTGCTTTTGAAGAAAGTTTGATTTAGATAGATTTAATACAGCTTTTGCATGATTTCTAGCAATTTTAAATTGGGAGAGTGATTCAGATGTTTTTGATTTTAAGTAAGAGTTATATGCTAATGACTTTTGGGCTGTTGCTCTGGCACAATTGCCATCAAACCATTTTGGAGAGTTTGATCTTTTAGTGAATTGTTGACTTGGTATGAATAAATCCATACCAGCTAGTATTAAGTCGCAAATGTGGGACTGGGTAGAATTGGAATCACTAGAGATGAAAGACTGCCATGGAACATCAGCAAGATAATTTCTAAATCCATCCCAGTCTGCCCTGTCAAAGTGCCATCGGGTCACCCTGACAGGTTCGGAATGGGGAGGTGTAGGAGGGTTAACTAATGAGGCTTTGATGAGATTGTGGTCAGAGGATCCAAGTGGTGACAGTACCTCTATCCTGTATTGATCTGGATTATTTGTCAAGAATAAATCCAAGAGATGGGCATTATGGTCAGGATTATCAGGTATTCTGGTTGGTTGCTTTACCAACTGGGTGAGATTAAACGATTCCGCAAACAGCTCGCTTTCTAGACCAGCGTCGTCAGTCCAGGCAGAATGCAATAACCATTCAACATTGTGTATGTTAAAATCACCCAAAATGGTAATTTCATTGCCAAGGGCAAGGTCAAGGTTACTCAACTGAGTGGATATGGAATCAAATACACTGGGTTCCGAAGAAGCATTGGGGGAACGATAAACTACACAGATATATTTGGTAATGTTTTGGCAATTTAATTTATATAATGAGTAATCAAAACTGGATGAAGTGAAGTTTAAAATAGTATCAACTGCATATTGGGATTTGATATAACAACAGGTGCCGTCCTTGTTTCGAAAGTTTGTAAGGAGATGGTAACCGGGAAAACAAAATGGAGATATATCGGTAGAGGGTGAGATTTGTGGTTCTGTGAGGAAAAGGACCAAAGGGGATATGGTCTGAAGGAAAAAATGACCTGAGTTTAATTTTGTGGTAAGGCCGCGGATGTTGGTAAAGGATAAGGCCGCACCATCACCTCTTCGCCGACGAGCATTCCCGGAAATAGCGACAGTCGCTGCTGGCACAGTCGCTTGATGGCGACTGGGAGGACCCTGTGCCTCCAGCCCTACCCTGCCGGTGGTGGCAATCCGAGGTACCACCTCATTTGATTGTAAGATTGCAGTGGCCATTACTAAAGATGTGAATAGAAGGTGTGATATGTTATGCGCATATAGTGTGGTGTAGACAGTTGAAGGTAGAGGTATTATGAGAGCATGCTGGCCTACTCTCAGTGTAAATGAATGCACTGAAAATGTTCAGAAAAGTGGAATGGTCAGGATCAAGTCCTGAGGGCTGGTGAAACGGGAGCTCCAGCTCTCCCTATCACCAGCTTGCCATCAACCGCGGGAGTTCTGCCCTGTTCGACTGGTGCTACAGACTACTCCTCCAAATAATTATGTGATAGTTGCAAGAACAAAATAGTTAAGATCTCTATTGTTAACCGATGATTAATAGATATTTTCTTAACATTTACATAATTATAGGCGAGTCCTGAGTTGATAATGAAATCGTTTGTCGGTTAGCAGAATATAACTAAGGTAATGTTGCCCGGTAAGCGGTATTTGAGGAGATTGTGCAGGTATATCGAGATGAACGATCCTGAATTTTGATTTTTTTTTTTTCCTTGAGGTCTTTCAGCCTTTGAGATTGTCTTCATAGCATGAAAAAATAATATCTTCTTACGACAATCAATGAAATGTACCGCGCCGTGTGTGTGTGTGTGTGTGTGTGTGTGTGTGTGTGTGTGTGTGTGTGTGTGTGTGTGTGCACGCGAGCGCGTGTCTGCTTTAATATACTGAGTTTTACTAGTACTACATTATTTTTTTTACATGAATGCGTGTCGCAACTTCATCCTTGAAAGGGTACAAGGAAGAAATGTTGCTGGTTCTTTGAAAGCAGTGATAAGAAACAGGGAAGTGAGCATGGAAGTACAAAATGTCGCTCCATGACAGTATTATGATACCAACTCAAACGTACAGACGTGAAGCTTGGACCTGCTTGGAGAGACACAAGTCAAGAATGAGAGCCATGGAAATGAGTTATTTGAAAGGAGCATGTGGATTTACACGGAGAAACATACTGACAAATGTGGAAGTGAAGGAGCGTTGTGGTGTGGATGTGAATGTGATAGAATGCATTAAGAGAAGTACACTTAGGTGGTTTGGCCTTGTGGAGGGGATGGAGAGCTAGAGACTACGAGGAGAGTATATGTGAGTGAAGTAGAAGGGGTGGGAGGGGTAGGCCGAGGATGAGATGGAGGGATGGAGAAGAGAGTTACAGTATATGAGAGAGGGGTATGTGAGCTGGGGGAGGCAGTGAAATGGCTGGGGACAAGGCGACATGGAGGCGATTTGTTTGTGGCTACCCGTTACGGGATTAAGGCGTCTGGCAATTGATAGAGTGACCGACAGCGTGTCGCAACGTTCCTTTGCTTTATAGAAGCGTGAGTATAACTGTCAATAGTTACTATATATATTATAGTAATGCTTTAAGAGTAATTTTTGATCTGAATAACACAGTACTGTATACTCGTATATATTTTAAGAAATGTATATTTAGGAGCATATTATGTAAAGTATATTTATTAAGGCGAGTTATTAGATGTTGATACACATACATCCACAGGGTTATTGGACGCAGATTCTTCACTGTCACTAATTTACAGTTGCCCCATATTGCACCTCCCGTGATCTCACATCTGTGTGGTACTTTTACACTTGATAATCCAACAGCAGCTTGTAGAATTTCGTTATCATCACCACCACCATCATCATAATTAAAATGTCATTCAGACATGTATTGATGTTGATGATGATGACGATGATGATTTTATGCTTGTTGTTGTTGTTGTTGTTGATAAAGTTTGTTTTTCTGTCCCAAAAGAGGTTTCATTCAAAATTATCTAAGGTAAAGCCGTAACAATGTGTATACAGCAGGACTCGCTGAAACCCAAAAAGCAGGTGTATTGCCGGGATTGAAGTCAGCTTGGCACTCCGTCTTCAGTGACTGAATTTTGTATAATGCACATACAGTATATTTGCTTGGTTTCTTTTTTTTTTTTTTTTTTTTAATATATAAATACAGTTTTCATCACGAGCATACACGGGGAGAAAAAGGTGTAGCAGTAGAAGTAGTACCGGTAGTAGTAGTAATGGAGAGAGAGTGAGGGAGAGAGAGAGGTAGTAGTAGTAATGGAGAGAGAGTGAGGGAGAGAGAGAGAGAGAGAGAGAGAGAGAGAGAGAGAGAGAGAGAGAGAGAGAGAAAGAGAGAGAGAGAAAACACAACAAAAACGCAGAAGTTAAATGTTACCAAATTCCCATGCAGCCAACAATACACCTCCCAAAACGCCAGGGCCGGGCTGGTGGTATGTCCCTTGTGGTGGCGGGGGCGGTGATCTACACAAGGGCACCCGGCGATGTCTAAGTAAAATCGAATGAATGAGTATGCCGGCCTTGCCAGCATGGCCACTCAACTTGTAGGAGACCCCCGTTGGCACATTTTACCCATTGGACCTATATTCCTTCTTGGACCCATATCTCCAGGGATGCATATAATCCCCAAAGACCTTTTGCCGCCGTGGAACAATTTTTCCGCTACACACCCACCCACCACACCTGCCCTACCCACTCCAGCAATCCGTTCACCCATCGGGACCCATTCAAGCTAATAATGGCATGGTTGTTGACGTAAAAACTCTTCGGTAATTGGCTGCCATGTTTCCACCTAGTTAGTACTGTATTATGATCTGGGGTGGGAAGAACTAAATATGACTTCAGTTATAATACTGCAATACATAAATAGCATGCAAAAAAATATGTAAGACGACAATGCAAAGTTTGTTCATTTGAAAGAAATGTTTTGAAAATTCTAAGACATAATGCAACTAGAACACTGCATCCAGTGGTCATGGATTTTCCCCTTTCATTATTACTACACATAAGACTATCATCACTACGACTATCATCACGACGACTATCATCACAACCGCTTTCATCATTGCCACTACATCACTGCCGGTGTTATAGCCAACGCTATCATCACTACCACGTTCATCATCACTATTTGTCAATACCATTATCATCACTACCACTGCCCTATCATTGTCTTCACGTCATCACTACCATTATCAATCCAACCACTATCATCGCTACCACTTCCATCACTAGGGTCATTTACTACCACTGTCACCTTGGCTCACCCTCAACCCTTTCACCATAACTATCCGACGAAAGTAGTGCAATACAATCCCTTCCCCTTTCTTCCAAAAGTATGAATGACAAGTACCCAGTCTTGTGAGTCTCTGCCACCAACTTGGAAGGCAGTAGAGGGACTGGGGCAGAATTAGGTGGTGTGGAAGTGAATATCCGGATAAGGAACAAGTGGCGGGGCGTTATTCAATATGCTGATAGTTTTTTGTGGGTTAGGGTTAATCACAAACTATGAACGGCAAGAAAACCATCCAACACCGTCCCTCCAGACTGCTCACGCTACCGTCGAGTTACTAACTCAGCTTTCTATTTCAGTTTTAGGTGCGAACAGACCAGGGTGGATGACACCTCTACCCATTGCCTCGTGGTGAGAATGGTTGTGGAAGTAGTATAGTAGTAGTCACTGTAGCAGAAGTAGCCTATAATAGAGACAGTAGTAGAAGTAGTCATAGTAGTTGTAGTAGTAGTTGTTGTTGTTGTTTTTGTTGTTGATATTGGTGCTACTTTAGCCTAAGGTTAATCTGAAATTTGAACACAGAGGGATGCAGGCCAAAACTGTCCTAATCCATGCCACCACCCTCGTATAGAGGGGTGGGGAGGGATCTGATGGACATATATATAACCGGATAGTGGGGCAATCCAGATAGATCGGTGCCACCATGTGAAGGCATTGATAAGAAAAAAAAAACTGTCACTGAAAACTAATATAAAGTCTATCTATCTACTGCCAGATGCCTCAATCCAGTTTGGGGTGGCCACAAACAAATCGCCTCCAAGTCGCCCTGTCCACCGCCATTTCACTGCCCTGCTCCCAGCTCACACACCCCTCTCTCATATACCTCTCCACCCCATCCCTCCATCTCATCCTTGAACTCCCCCTCTCTCTTCCCCCCTCCAACTCACTCACATACACTCTCTTCGTCAGTCTTTCACCCTCCATCCTCTCCACATGGCCAAACCACCTCAGTGTGTTCCTCATAACGCTTCCTATCACATCCACATCCACACCACAACGCTCCTTTATATCCTCATTCGTCAGCCTGTCTCTCCATGTGACTCCACAGGCTCCTCTTAAATAACTCATTTCCACTGCTCTCACTCTTGACTTGTGTCCTTCCAACAACATCCAAGCTTCACTTCCATACGTTAGAGTTGGTATCACAATACTGTCATGTAGTAACTTTTTCACTTCCATGCTCACTTCCCTGTTTCTTATCACTGCTTTCAAAGAACCAGCAACCTTTCTTCCCTCCTGTACCCTTTCAAGCACTTCACCCTCCAAACCTCCATCCTTACTCATCACACTACCCAAGTACTTAAACGTACTCACATTTTCCAATTCCTCACCATCCAACCTCGCTGTACATTCACTGACTTCACGTATCTCAAAGACCATCACTTTACTCTTCCCTACATTCACCTTTAGATTCCGTTTCTTACACACTCTCCCAAACTCATCCACCAAGCCTTGCAGTTCCCCTTCGTCTTCACTCAACAACACAGTATCATCTGCAAACAACAGTACAGGGAGTTTCCAAACACTATCCTCTCTCACCAGGGCCACTCCAACATCCACTACCCTACCTTGTACCTCTTTTATTACCCCATCCATGTACAGATTGAACAACCATGGAGACATGACACATCCCTGTTTCAACCCAACTATCAAAGAGAAAAATTCACTTAGTTCACCATCCACATGCACTGCAGCCTTTGAACCATCGTACATACTCTTCACAGCATTCAACAACTTCCCATCTACTCCATATATTCTTAACACTTTCCACAATCCTTGTCTATCCACCATGTCATATGCTTTCTCCAAATCCATGAAAGCCGCATACAACTTCTTTCCCTTCTCTGGAAACTTTTCCACTAAAGATCTAAGAATGAATATATATATATATGATCTACACAACCTCTTCCCTTCCTAAAGCCTCCCTGTTCTTCTCCAACTAATTTCTCTGTTCTTTCTCTAACTCTGTCAATAAGTATCCTACCATACACTTTTCCTATTATACTAAGAAGACAAATGCCCCTATGATTACCACACACTTCTTTTTCCCCTTTTCCTTTGTACAAGGGAATAATTATAGCTGACTTCCAATCCTCCGGGACTCTACCTTCCTCCCAAGCCAATCTGCACATCTTCCACATCCATTCTACTACTATCTCTCCCCCATGCATCAGCATTTCACCACACACTCCTTCACTTCCTGGGGCTTTCCCCGATTTAACTTTTTTCATTGCTTCCACAACTTCTATCCTACTGATTTCTTCCTGTCTTCTCACCTCCCTCCTTCTCCCAGCCATTCCCCAGCCACTTATATTCGCATTACTTCCATCCTGTATGTTCAACAATTCCTTAAAGTGTTCTCTCCATCTGCTCACTATTTCTCCCTTCTCCACTAGTAATCTACCATTTTTATCTTTCACTCCCCTGCTAACTTCACTTCCACCCTGTCTTACTCTCTTCACCTCTTTCCAGAATATTTTCTTACAGTCTCTCCACTTTACACTCAGATTCCTTCCAAATTCCTCATCCACTCTCTTCTTACTCTCTCTTACTAATCTTTTCACCTCTCTCTTTCTTTCTACATATAACTCTCTATTCCGCCTCTCAACTTCTTCCACGCCCCTATTTCTCATCCATTCATTGTATGCTTTCTTCTTTTGTGCCACAGCCTGTCTCACCTCTTCAGTCCACCACGCTGTTCCTTGCACCCCACTCTGTCTTCTCTTCCTTCCACACACCACATCACATGCTGCACATATTTCTTCTGTAAATATCCTACACACACCTTCCACGTCTCCCATGCGCTTCAATTCAAATTTGCCCAATCGTTCCTCCACTTCTCTCTTATTCTCTGCCTTTTACTCATCCTCTTGTAACCTTTCCACTCTCCTTGCAACTACTCCTTCCTCTCGTCTTTCCCTTCTTCTATTCCTCCATCTTACTTGAATCCTAATTCTGGCCACCACCAAGTAGTGGTCAGAAAGTCCACTCCCCCAACCTCTATAAGCTCTTACATCCATTACACATCTTCGCATCCTTTCATCCACACACACATAATCAATCATTGCCTTCCTTTCATTCAGTTCACCACACTAATATAAAGTGTTTTGTGAAAAAATGTTACTTGGTGGAAAGGATGGTTTTCATTTCATAATTCAGCGGCCAAAAATTTATAAATATCATATGAAATAATCATTTTTCTCCTTTCAGTGTATACCTGTGTAATTTTCTGCCAACATTTGCATTACGAAATGGAAAGGAAACATTCCTGTTTTCAGTATTTATACAGTCAGTGTTCCATTGATTACGACAAACGCATGTAATGCATTTCTTGCTATGACCATGTATATAGGCGGGCGTATTGAAATGAGGCAGACCCTCTGACATTTGGGCATTACCCGCACCCGTTAACACCAGCCCCTCACTGATTATTTACCGGCACGGGCGAAATCACATTGGAAAATGATGATAGCGAGTCAGATTCAAATGTAGTCTCATGTGTAAAATCTGGCCCTATGATAAATTAGTTATTCTCTTATGAAAATGCTGGCACGCAGCCAGTATGTTCAGCCAACCAGAGAGTTTTGATACACACGTGATACTGATACTTGTCGCCAGTATTATGAGGTGGAGATGTTTAATGCATGGCATAAATAATGTCATTATGTAGTGAGATGGAGCAATCTTGGCAATTTAGTGAGTAGAAAGTATAATTTTCATACGGCCTGTCACTCTACTTTCTGTTTAATTCTGAATGTTTGATTGCCTGCCACTTTAAGCAAGTTTGCCTTTCAAACTTAAAAAAGTCTACACAGGTTAATTATTGTTGCTTATTTTGCTGTCGCCCTCAACACATAGCCCCCACTACACCTTAAAACAAGTACTAAATGAATAATTCAATCTAGGTAATTGACTAGTCATAAGGCCAACACATTACATAGTTGTTTCTGATCATAGAGATTTGAAATTATTTTACTAGTAAATGTACAACGTGGTAGCCACTGGCCATTTCCAAAGTTCTGCAGTACTGTATGGGTGTTTAATATCTTCACTACAGTGGGTCTCTCCTAAAGTGAATTGAAATGCCTGGGGGTGACGGATAATTATTAAATAAATGGTCATGGCGCTACAGGGGTCACTGGCACCTGTTTGCAACCCATTTGTCACATGGTGATTTCCTATAAATAATTAAACCAAGTTGCGATGGCATAAACAGAAAGTCGTTATTATACTGGTGTGCTTTAATTTAATGAAGGTTGCACTCTATCAGTCAAGATGAATTTTTCGTTTTACCGCCATACATCACAGAAAAAATATTGTTTAGCAGCAGCTGAAAATATTCAGAAAACTACCAGTAAATGCTAAGATATGTTTTGTACAACATGCAGAACGAAATGAGAAGTTTCCCCGTCTTTTCGAGGCTAATGAAGGTCATATTCGAATGTTGTATAAAGTTGGTAACTTCATATACTCCTTACACGGGGTTTATGAGATGTATATAATCAAGGTGTTTCTTTACTTCACCTACGTCCTATTTATTTATAGACACAACCAAACGTACCCACATCTCTTTATAAAGAATATCAGTGTTTCCTACATCTAGTCTATGCTTACTTCGTTACGATAACATTAAGTGTATTTTGGCTGCCGCCATGTACAGGGCCGTAATTTCTGGGGGGACTAGGGGAGCTACAGTATAGCCCCCTAATGTTTTCTGTATATTAATGTGTCAAAACTTTAACTAAGATTCGGAGTTCTAAAACAACTCATGAAATTAATCAAACCTGTAAGCAATATATGATACTGTATGTCGAATGTTATCATAAATCTTATTGGCACAATTATTTGCGACGCACCGTGGTAGTGTGGTATGTTTTTCAATGTTTACGTTGTGTGGCAATGCTGTTCCTGCCATTCGCCAAACGTTGTCGATAGCTTTCTGTTTCCTACTGGTCTGTGAGGTTATTTTCTCTCTAATGTGTTTATAATTATATTTCTGTGTTTTGTTATCGTAACTCTACCTAGAGATGGAGAGACTTGCTTGAGGGGCACGGTAACCCACACCCTACTAAACCACATGCTGAGTGTTCATTCTACGAGACTTGACAGTCTTGTTCTGAAGGCAGTTCTGAACGAATTTATAGACACGACAGAGAGAAGAAAAACCATGTTTGCTCGTGTTTGTCATGTTGTGATAGTTGCAAGAAAAAAATAGTTAAGATCTCTATTGTTAACCGATGATTAATAGATGTTTTCTTAACATTTACATAATTATAGGGGAGTCCTGAGTTGATAATGAAATCGTTTGTCGGTTAGCAGAATATAACTAAGGTAATGTTGCTCCGTAAGCGGTACTTGAGGAGATTGTGCAGGTATATCGAGATGAACGATCCTGAATTTTGATCTTTTTTTTTTCCTTGAGGTCTTTCAGCCTTTGAGATTGTCTTCATAGCACGAAAAAATAATATCTTCTTACGACAATCTATGAAATGTACCGCGCCGTGTGTGTGTGTGTGTGTGTGTGTGTGTGTGTGTGTGTGTGTGTGTGTGTGTGTGTGTGTGTGTGTGTGTGTGTGTGTGTGTGTGTGTGTGTGTCTGCTTTAATATACTGAGTTTTACTGGTACTACATTATTTTTTTTACATCAATGAGTGTCGCAACTTCATCCTTGAAAGGGTACAAGGAAGAAATGTTGCTGGTTCTTTGAAAGCAGTGATAAGAAACAGGGAAGTGAGCATGGAAGTACAAAAAGTCGCTCCATGACAATATTATGATACCAACTCAAACGTACAGAAGTGAAGCTTGGACCTGCTTGGAAAGACACAAGTCACGAATGAGAGCCATGGAAATGAGTTATTTGAGAGAAGCATGTGGATTTACATGGAGAAACATACTGACAAATGCAGAAGTGAAGGAGCATTGTGGTGTGGATGTGGATGTGATAGAAAGCATTAAGAGAAGTACACCGAGGTGGTTTGGCCATGTGGAGGGGATGAAGAGCTAGAAACTATGAGGAGAGTATGTGAGTGAAGTAGAAAGGGTGGGAGGGGTAGGCCGAGGATGAGATGGAGGGATGGAGAAGAGAGGTACAGTATATTAGAGAGGGGTATGTGAGCTGGGGGAGGCAGTGAAATGGCTGGGGACAAGGCGACATGGAGGCGATTTGTTTGTGGCTACCCGTTACGGGATTAAAACGTCTGGCAATTGATAGAGTGACCGACAGCGTGTCGCAACGTTCCTTTTCTTTATAGAAGCGTGAGTATAACCGTCAGTAGTTACTATATATATTATAGTAATGCTTTAAGAGTAATTTTTGATCTGAATAACACAGTACTGTATACTCGTATATATTTTAAGAAATGTATTTTTAGGAGCATATTATATAAAGTATATTTATTAAGGCGAGTTATTAGATGTTGATACATATACATCCACAGGGTTATTGGACGCAGATTCTTCACTGTCACTAATTTACAGTTGCCCCATATTGCACCTCCCGTGATCTCACATCTGTGTGGTACTTTTACACTTGATAATCCAACAGCAGCTTGTAGAATTTCGTTATCATCACCACCACCATCATCATCATTAAAATGTCATTCAGACATGTATTGATGTTGATGATGATGGAGATGATGATTTTATGCTTGTTGTTGTTGTTGTTGTTAATAATGTTTGTTTTTCTGTCCCAAAGAGGCTTCATTCAAAATTTTCTAAGGTAAAACCATAACAATGTGTATACAGCAGGACTCGCTGAAACCCAAAAAACAGTAATATTGCCGAGATTGAAGTCAGTGTATACGCACTCCGTCTTCAGTGACTAACTTTTGTATAATGCACATTTATTTGTTTGTTTTCGTTTTTTTTTTTTTTTTTCAATATAAATACAGTTTGCATCACCAGCATACACGGGGAGAAAAAGGTGTAGCAGTAGAAGTCGTACCGGTAGTAGTAGTAATGGAGAGAGAGAGAGAGAGAGAGAGCGGGGGGGGGGGAAACACAACAAAAACGCAGAAGTTAAATGTTACCAAATACGAATGCAACCAACGATACATCTCCCAAGACGCCAGGGCCGGCCTTGTGGTACGTCTCTTGTGGTGGCGTGGGCAGTGATCTACACAAGGGTACCCGGCAATGTCTGGGTAAAAACCGTATGGAGTATGCCGGCCTTGCCAGGATGGCCACTCACCTTGTAGGAGACCCTCGTTGGAGCATTTTACCCATTGGACCTATATTCCTCCTTGGACTCATTTCTCCAGGGATGCACATTATCCCCAAAGACCTTTTGCCGCCAGAGAACTATTTTTCCACTACACACCCACCCACCGCACCTGCCCTGCCCACTCCAGCAATCCGTTCACCCATTGGGACCCGTTGAAGCAAATTATGGCATGGGTGTTGACGTAAACAACTCTTTAGTAATTGGCTGCCATGTTTCCACCAAGTTACTATTGTTATGATCGGGGGGTGGGAAGAACAAAATGTGACCTCAGTAATAATATTGTAATACATATATAGCATGCAATAAAATATGTAAGACGACAATGCAAAGTTTATTCCTTTGAAAGAAATGTTTTGAAAATTCTAAGACATAATGCAACGAGAACACTGCGCCAAGTGATTTTGGATTTTCCTCCTTATTACTATGACTATTGTCACTACGACTATCATCACAACCGCTTTCGACATTGTCACTACTATCATTGCCAGTGTTATCGCCAACGCTATCATCACTACCACGTTTATCATCATTCTTTATCAATACCATTATCGCCACTACCACTGCCTTATCATTGTCTTCACTGTCATCACTACCATTATCATCCCAACCACTATCATCACTACCACTACCATAACTAGGATCATTTACTACCTCTGTCACCTTGGTTCACCCTCAACCCTTTCACCATACGTAACTATCCGAGGAAAGTTGTGCAGTACAACCCCTTCCCCTTTCTTACAAAAGCATGAATGACTAGAAAAGCACCCAGTGTTGTGAGTCTGTGCCACCAACTCGGAAGGCAGGAGAGGGTGAGGAAGTAATGGGTGGTGTGGAAGTAAATATCAGGATAAGGAACAAGTGTTGGGGCTTAATTCAATATGGTGTTAGTTTTTTGTGGGCTGGTGACAACCAAAATCTATGAACGGCAAGAAAACCACCCAACACCGTCCCTCCAGACTACTCACGTTACCGTCTCGTTAGTAATTCAGATTCCTATTTCAGTTTCAGGTGCGAACAGACCAGGGTGGATGACACCTCTACCCATTGCCTCGTGGTGAGAATGGTTGTGAAAGTAGTATAGTAGTAGTCACTGTAACAGAAGTAGCCTATAATAGAGACAGTAGTAGAAGTATTCATAGTAGTTGTAATAGTAGTTCTTGTTGTTGTTTTTGTTGTTGATAGAGGTGCTACTTTAGCCTAAGGTTAATCTGAAATTTTAACGCAGAGGGATGCAGGCCAAAACTGTCCTAATCCATGCCACCACCCTCTTTTAGAGGGGTGGGGAGGAAACTGATGGACATATATATAACCGGGTAGTGGGGCGATCCAGATAGATCGGTGCCACCACGTGAAGGCATTGACAAGAAAAAACAAACTGTAACTGAAAACTAATATAAAGTGTTGTGTAAAAAAAAATGTTACTTGGTGGAAAAGATGGTTTTCATTTCATAATTCAGCGGCCAAAAATTTATAAATATCATATGAAATAATCAGTTTCTCTTTTCAGTGTAAGCCTATACCTGTGTAATTTTCTGCCAATATTTCCATTACGAAATGGAAAGCAAACATTTCTACTTTCAGTATTCATACAGTCAATGTTCCTCTGGTTACGACAAACGTATGTAATACATTTCTTGCTATGACCATGTATTTAAGCGGGCGTGTTGAAATGAGACAGACCCTCTGACATTTGGACATTACCCGCACCCGTTAACACCAGCGCCTCACTGATTATTTACCGGCACGGGCGAAATCACATTGGAAAATGATGATAGCGAGTCTGATTCAAATGTAGTTTCATGTGTAAAATCTGGCCTGATGAAAAATTAGTTATTCTCCTATGAAAATGCTGGCACGCAGCCAGTATGTTCAGCCAACCAGAGAGTTTTGATACACACGTGATACTGATACTTGTCGCCAGTATTATGAGGTGGAGATGTTTAATGCATGGCATAAATAATGTCATTATGTAGTGAGATGGAGCAATCTTGGCAATTTAGTGAGTAGAAAGTATAATTTTCATACGGTCTGTCACTCTACTTTCTGTTTAATTCTGAATGTTTGATTGCCTGCCACTTTAAGCAAGTTTGCCTGTCAAACATAAAAAAGTCTACACAGGTTAATTATTGTTGCTTATTTCGCTGTCGCCCTCAACACATAGCCCCTACTACACCTTAAAACAAGTACTAAATGAATAATTCAGTCTAGGTAATTGACTAGTCATAAGGCCTACACATTACATAGTTGTTTCTGATCGTAGAGATTCGAAAAAAAATTATACTAGTAAATGTACAACGTAGTAGCCACTGGCCATTTCCAAAGCTCCGCGGTACTGTATGGGTGTTTAATATCTTCACAACAGTGGGTCTCTCCTAAGGTGAATTGAAATGCGTGGAGGAGACGGTTAAATATTAAATAAATGGCCATGGCGCTACAGGGGTCACTGGCACCTGTTTGCAACCCATTCTTCACATGGTGTTTCCTATAATGAATTAAACCGTTGCGATGGCATAAAACAGAGTCATTATCATACTGGTGTGCTTTAGTTTAATGAAGGTTGCACTCTACCAGTCAAGATGAATTTTCCGTTTTACCGCCATACATTGCAACAAAAATATTGTTTAGAAGCAGCTGAAAATATTCAGAAAACTACCAGTAAATGCTAAGATATGTTTTATACAACATGCAGAACAAAATGAGAAGTTTCCCCGTCTTTTCGAGGCTAATGAAGGTCATATTCGAATGTTATACAAAGTTGATAACTTCATATATCCCTTACCGGGGTTTAATGAGATGTATATAATCAAGCTTTTATGCTTACTTCGTTACGATAACATTTAGTGTATTTAGGCTGCCGCCATATACAGGGCCTTAATTTCTGGAGGGGCTAGGGGAGCTACAGTATAGCCCTCTAATGTTTTCTATATATTAATTTGTCAAAACTTCAACTAAGATTCAGGGTTCAAAAACAACTCATGAAATTTATCAAATCTGTATGTAATATATGATACTGTATGTCGAATGTTATCATAAATCTTATTGGCACAAGTATTTGAGACGCAACGTGGCAGTGTTATATGTTTTTCAATGTTTACGTTGTGTGGCAATGCTGTTCCTGCCATTCGCCAAACGTTGTCGATAGCTCTCTGTTGCCTACTGGTCTGTGAGGTTATTTTCTCTATAGTGTGTTTATAATTATATTTCTGTGTTTTGTTATCGTAACTCTATCTAGTGATTGAGAGACTTGCTTGAGGAGCACAATGACCCACAACCGGCTAAACCACATGCTCAGTTTTCATTCTACGAGACTTGACAGTCTTGCTCTGAAGGCAGTTCTGAACGAATTAATTGACTCACCAGAGAGAAGAATAGCCATGTTTGGTCGTGTCTGTCATGTTGAATAAATGTTTATATTTTGTGAATATCGTATGTTGGAATCTGTATATTTTAAGATCAAGGTTTTTATGGTGGAATGCAAATGCGCGCGCGCGCGTGTGCGTGTGTAATTCACCGGGTCGGTCAGGATCACTTGATGGTCGTGATCGTCAGTTTTTACCCTCCCGGAAGGGAGCTGAGAGCTCATATAGTCCGATCTAAGGGCAAGGCTGTGACCTTCACACATGCACACACCCGTCCCATTGCTCCAGGGGGACAGTAACCACCCACTTCGTCAGTGAAACTTTTCGCAACCTGAGCGAGGCGCGAACTCCCGTCCACCAGTTGGCAAGCGAGAACGTTACCACTGCACCAGCGAGCGTGTGTGTGTGTGTGTGTGTGTGTGTGTGTGTGTGTGTGTGTGTGTGTGTGTGTGTGGCAAATATATGTTATGTTATGGAAGATGAGTGACCTTTAATATGAATGAAAACAACGTTGGGCTTATATGGCTGAACATGAAAACAAAAAGGAAGAAAAACGGAGTGGTTTTGTTGAAAATTCAAATAATTCTACGCATGTTTGATCGAATATTTCCAAATTTGATCCAAAGTGATCATATACTAAATCATAATAATACTTTGTTTTTTATTGTCTTATCGTTTCCAAAAGAATAAAGGCAGGGCGGTATATTTTAACCTGAATCCTACCGCGGGCGTGTAGGAACAGCCTTGATAAGGGTGCAGCATACTATGGCAATAATGTAAAATGGCCAAATTATTAGTCACAGTTTGAGCTGAATGTTCAGACTGACAAAGCGAAACCTTTTTTTACACATCCAGCTCCATCACTAAACATCTTTCTATCTATCTATTGTCAGACGCCTTAATCCCATACGGGGTGGCCACAAACAAATCGCCTCCTCGTCACCCTTTCCCCCGCCATTTCACTGCCCTGCTCCCAGTTCACACCCCTTCTCTCATATACCTCTCCACTCCTTCCCTCCATCTCATCCTTGGCCTTCCCCTCCCTCTCTCCCCCTCCAATTCACTCACATACACTCTCCTCGTCAGTCTCTCACTTCCATCCTCTCCACATGGCCAAATCAAACTGAAAATATACGATGGTCTGCAAACTTAAGCGATTCGATTTAATTTTAAGTTTGTAGTACGGAGGTATACTGTATACAATTTGTCTAGCCCTCCCCCCAAAAAAATGTGTTGAAAATTACGGGCCTGATATAAAACTTAAATAATGGAACCTGAGAGTGTGTTGTCCACCTCTGTGTATCCGATTTTCATTATATTACATATGTAGATCTGATTTACCATCCCCTAAATGGAGTTGTGTTCGCATTGCCTCTAAGTCCTTCAGCCAATAGTGGTTTGTGTTGTTTTATTCTGGAACTGGAGGAAGGCCTTCATGCAGGGTTGGTAAGATTTTTTTTTTTTTTTTTAATACAACCCGCCCGATTTTTTATTTTTTATTTTTTGTGCATAAAACTCATATAAAACCCATTTTTTTTACAAACCTCCAAGTTTTTATACGGTATTTATTACATTTCTTGTATTATTATGTTCACACTTTTAAGTTTTGGAAATATATTTGACAGTACAGTACAGTACTTTCTGTTATCCATTTCAATATTGTACTGTATGTCGAAACATGCAGTACAAATACGATGAAAAGTAAGGTAAAAACATGCATGTTGATGCTTGTTAAAAATACCTATACTAATAATAATGCCGTACAGTATCAAATGTATTGAGAAGGTAACACATAAGCAGTTGTTTCATTTTCGGCTCAATGTAGTGAAGAATATACAGTACTGTGCTGTATTATACAGTATATGGTATGTTGTACACAATTATGAATTATTGTTTTATCAAAGATTCATCTTACCATGTTGTAAATATGCATTTTGAGGTATGTTGCGGATAAGATAATGAAATCCAGGCTATAGGGACAGTGATGTTGTGACATGTATAGACATGCAAATATAAGTACTAGATTCAGGGCAGCACAGCTAGGCAGTGTTCCTTGGACAGTAGTCAGTGGAGGGTCTGTACAACACAGTGCATCACGGCAAGTAATGGCAGTATGATGACACTAATGATGAGAAGGAAAACAAAAAACACAAGAGTAGACTTTGTGATGAAGAAACAGTTTTAAGATAGACTGAGAGAACACCTGAAGAGATGCACTCAGTTTGTCAAGAAACATCTTCACATGAAAAGTCCCTGGAGGAGGAGGAGGAGGAGGAGGAGGACATAAATACATTCAGTGAAGAATAAAACTCATGTAAAACCCATTTTTTTTACAAACCTCCAAGTTTTTATCCACCACTCAAAAGAAGTGCAAATGACTTCACTGCTTCATGCTCTTCCTTGGCACAGAAAACTGAATGATTAGAAATGAAGTTCACAGAAGCAGAAAAGAAAAATACAACAAAATACCGGATTAACGTTCTTGTTGTACTTTTAAAGGTAAAGCAGCAGGGTACAGTAATAGCATATTACAGCACGTACACACCGTTTATTATACAATTTTTACCAACACAGTCACTTGCATGAAAATACTGCACAAATATTAACTTTATGTGCAACAAATCGTTTTGTAAGTTATAATGAGTAAACTGTATTGTATATTCATTTACAGTATTTACAATATTTGTTTAAAAAATTTAATGAATAAATACATATTGTAAGTTTAGATAGAAATTAACAGGTTGGCGCATATGAAAGCAAAAATAAATAAATAGATAAATAAACACGCCAGCCCAGCCTTCACGTGGTGGCACCGATGTAAGAGGACGAATTGAGGAGGATTTCTCTCTCTCTCTCTCTCTCTCTCTCTCTCTCTCTCTCTCTCTCTCTCTCTCTCTCTCTCTCTCGATCTATGTATCCATTCATCTATCTATTGATCTATCTGTCAATGCATTAATCTGTCTTATCTATCTATCTTTGTCTGCCTATCTGTCTCTCTGTCTACCTGTGTGTCTGTCCGTCTCTCTATATAATATACATCTATCTGTCCATCTCTCTATCTATCAGTCAATCACTCAACCAACTAGCCCTTCACAAGAGCTACATATTAAAGGAATAAAATCAGATACAGGTAGCAAGCACGAACACCAAAATTACCTCACCAAATTATCATCCATGTAGCCCCAGGTTCATCAACACATAATTAAAACTGAACTATATAATGTAACTATATAACGTAAGAATATAGCGTAACTACATGTAACGTAACTATATATTAACAGAGAAAAAATATAGCTATAGGTTTACCAGGGGAGAATTTCACCATCGCCATCAATGTCAGGTCAGTTGATAAGGCAATGTGATAAATGAAAGGTCACCATAAAGTGCAGTAGGGGAAAGGGTTGATTTGGTCCGCCACTGCACCATAAATATCACCAGCTGGCCACGCGGTACTCCTCTTGTCATCACTGTGCCACTTCTGTCATCACCACTACCGTCACCACCACCAACATTACCACACCGGTCACCATCATCGCCCCCGTCACCATCATCACCACCATCATCAGTACCACCATCACCATTACCACCACTGTTACCAGCACCACCACTGTCACCAACACCACCACCATCATCACCAATACCACCATCGTCACTATCACCACCATCAACACCACCGTCACTAGTACTACTACAATTACTCCCACGACCATCATCACCATTACCACCACCACCGTCATCACCACCACCACCACAACCACCACCATCACCACCACCATTACCGTAACCACCAACACCATCACCATCACCATCACCACCACTACCTTCACCAGTACCACCACCATCACAATCATCATCACCACCAACACCATCTCCACCTCCACCACCATCATCACCAATACCACCACCACCAATGTCACCAGTACCACCACCATCATTAGCCTACCACCAGCACCTCACCACTATCATCATCATCACCACCATCGCCGATACCACCACCATCACCACCACCTCCACCATCATAACCACCACCACCACCATCACCATCACCATCACTGTCACTGTCACCAACACCAACACCATCATCCCAACCATCACCAACATCACCACAATCACCATTCCCGTCACAATCACAAATACCACTACTACAAACACCACCACCCCTATCACCACCACCACCACAGTCACCACCACCACCACCACCATCACCACCACCACCACAACCACCACCACCACTGTTCCCAGTATCAGGGCCATCACCAATACCAGCACCCAGTACCACCACAATGGGTCCCCCTCACTGTGTACGTAACGAGAAAAATAAATATTGGTCTTGGTGTACATGTACCTATATGGGAAGATGTGTGGCCCTTGATGGTGTGTGCTATTTACATACATATAAGTGTCCGTGAACGTATTGGTGTGTACGTGTCAGGCTGTGTGTACGCGGCCGTCCCCATACCACAATTGGCCGCTGGAGTAATTGGGCAATACTGTTAAGGGGAGGGGAATAAATGCCTTCACTCTGACGTTTAGATGAAAATATTAACCACTCACTTGGAGGCCATTGCTGGTGACGGGATCCAGGCTTCACTAAAACATTCAGCAAGAGAGAGAGAGAGAGAGAGAGAGAGAGAGAGAATCATTACAATCATCACCGTCTCATTATGTGAGTGAGGTGGAGAGGGGTAAAGGGAGCGGGAGGGGAGGCCGAGGATGAGGTCGAGAGATGGAATGGAGAGGTATATGAGAGAAGGGGTTGTGAGCTGGGGGGAGGTCAGTGAAAATGGCGGGGGACAGGACGACATGGAGGCGATTTATTTGTGGCCACCCCTTCCGGGATTAAGGCTTCTGGCAATAGATAGATTGTTATTACTGCTACTAATACTGCTGCTACTGCTACTACCACCACCACCATCACCATCATAATCATCATCACCACTCCCATCATCCCAATCCTCTCTCCTATCCCCAAATCCCCCCCTCGTCTTCAGATCTGGGTAAGGTAATCCTGTAATCCGCTCAGTGATTATTATGCTTATTATCCTATGTCTTGTGAGAGACGGAAAGGCGGGGCAGGAGGACGATTTTTTTTTTTTCAGCTAAGTATTCATAATTCTTGGGTTTAGCTGCAAATTGATGAAGCTAAGCATATTGAAATTCTCTTATCCCCTCCTCTCTCTCTCTCTCTCTCTCTCTCTCTCTCTCTCTCTTTCTCATCCCGTTTCTCTTCATCCCCCGACCCTCTCCACCTCCCCCAATCCCCCCACTCCGTTCCTCTACTTCCCCCTCTCTTCCACCATCCTTTCTCTCCTCCCCATTCTTTGTCTCTCTCCCTACCTCTCTCCTCCCTCTCCTTACACCTCCTTTCTCTCCTCTTCCACCGATCCACCCTGCCTCCTCCACCCAGCTCTGCTACCCTCCCTTTCCATACCCTGCTCTCTCTCCCCCTCCCATCCTCAGTGTCTTTCTTCCTCTCTCATTCTCAGTCTCCTTCCCTTCCCTTCCTTCCCATACCCGAATCTCTCCCTCCTCCATACTCAGTCACTCCCTACCTCCTTCCCTCCTCTCTATTCCTCTATCATGTTTCCCCATTCGACGCCCTTCTCTCCCTCCTCCACCCCTCTATTCTTCCTCCAGCTTATAAACACTAGTCTTTCCATCCCCAGACTCAAGCTCCCGCTCCCCATACCTCCATTCCTCTCTCCCTTCTTCCACTCACTATCCCAGCCGTCTCTCTCAGTCATCCTCACACTCTTCCTCCTCTACCCTTCTATCCCTCGTCCTCTCTTCCCCCCACCCACCTCTCTCTCTCTCTCTCTCTCTCTCTCTCTCTCTCTCTCTCTCTCTCTCTCTCTCTCTCTACCATTATCCAATTCCCTCCCCTCCTACTTCCCCTCTCTCTCTTTCCTCTCCGTACCCCAATCCTCTCCCTCTCTTCCACCCTTCCCTCCCTCCCTCCAACTCCCTTCCACAACCCCTCCTCCTCCTCCTCCTCCCCATCCTCTACCCAGGTCACTCTTCCTGTTTGTTTGTCGTCCCTACAGTAATACTCTAAGCCTTTGACAATAATACCTCCATAACAAGACCAGTTACTGCCTCTCTCTCTCTCTCTCTCTCTCTCTCTCTCTCTCTCTCTCTCTCTCAAAAATATGCGAGATTTATGCCAGTTTCGGAAATCTCTCACTGGTCACATGCCGAACCAAAGATTTTTTATTTATTTTCCATTTTTTTTACATGACCATGAGTCGTTTTTTCAGGCTGTGTTTGATGCTTATCTCTTTGAATCCACTGACCTGGGATCTAGAATTGCTATTTCTATAAGATTTTGATTAACTTAGAAGAGGCTACAAGGTTAATGAAGCCCTCTACTTTTCTCTCCTTCTTTCCTATCCTTGTCCTATTATACCAGTTTAGCCACTCTCACAGGAGCTGCCTTCCATGGGTCAACTGGCCTACTGCAATTGTAATATTTTTTTTTAATGTTCTTTCTCTTATATCTTACTTCTCCTGTTAGAAAATGATCTCCCAGCATCAAGAAAATCGTTTAATGCAAGGGAGACTTAATTGCCAAAAAGGTCTTCGCTCTGACATTCGTGAGACGTAGCTTTTCCTCTTCGGGTAAGGAAGCTCCCTAGCACCTCTTCCCAAGCGATTTATTTTATTATTCGTTACTATATTTTTCTTTGTTTCTTTAACCATTCTAATATCGCCATACTATGCATAAATAACGTACAGTGCGATACTAGCCAATCATATGCAAAAATAAATCAGTAAGGAATAGGTGTTAGGGAAATTCCTTAGCTGCTGTGAATGTGAGGAAGCTCCCTAACCCCTTTTCCTAAGTGATTTACCTTGCTTATTATAGGTTACTGTACTCTTCTGTTTCGTAAAGCATTTTAATATCGCCCGACTCTACAAAAGAATATTGCCCAGCAGCATCCAAAAATAAATCGATAAGGAGTGGGTGCTAGGGAGCTTTCTTTCCCGACGAAAATTAGGGTCCTAGGCCGGTATTGTCGTCAGGCATGGAAGCTCCCTAACACTTCTACCTTAGCGACTTAATTTGGATATGGCTAGTTAATATCCTTTTGTACGTTATGCTATGGTGGTGTTGGGGTGATTTAAATGACGGAATGAGTAAGGTGTAATAAGGATAATAATTCGCTGGGGAAAACGTGTTAAGGAGCTTCCTTAACCGACGAGAATGCTGGTCCTGGGGAGGTATTCTCGTAGGATAAGGAAGCTCCCTAACACCTTTTCCTTACCG
Source organism: Coenobita brevimanus (assembly GCF_032717465.1). Classification (NCBI taxonomy): domain Eukaryota; kingdom Metazoa; phylum Arthropoda; class Malacostraca; order Decapoda; family Coenobitidae; genus Coenobita; species Coenobita brevimanus. Next base: position 25,449,698 of record NC_136981.1, read on the forward strand.
GTTTATTTCTGATTCTTCTCCACTACTGTACTGTATGCTCGAGTTACATTCGTACCAAGTATGTCGACATAAAAAAATATATATGAGGTAAAAAAGAGGAAGTTAATCGGTAGTCTGGGAAATAAATCGCTAAGGAAAAGGTGTAAGGGAGCTTCCTTAACCGACGGGAATATGCGTCCTGGGCCGGTATTCTTGTAAGGCAAGGAAACTCCCTAACACCTCTTCCTTAGCGATTTATTATCCGTCCCCGCCCCGGAGGGACTCGGGGACGGGTATTGTTTTCATTCGGTTTGTCTGTCTGTTTGCTGTCTGTCTGTTAACAACTTTACGCGAAAAGTACTGGTGCGATTTTGACTAAAATTGCAGGGATGATGGGCTACAACCCTCTGATCACCTGATTAATTTTGGGCCAAATTGGGCCAAAGCCCAGGCTGTAGGCCCAAAAAATGCATTTTTTTTTTTTTTACCATAACTCAGTTCAAATTCGTCATATCGACATCAAACCAAAACCTAAAGGTGCATCTTTCAAATCTACATCCTATAACATGCCTCATTACATCAGGGGAGCCATCCCCCGGTTAGCAGTAGGGGGGTTAGTGTCAGGTGGGTCAGGCCTAAAATTTCAAATTGGCATATAATAATCACTGTTCACACGATTTACTCCAAATCTGATATGTGACATCATTGACTAGGTATCCTGTTGTGTTTATACGTCAGCACTAAAATGACTGCCGGGGACAGGTTTGCTGTGCCTTGGCACCACTTCTTGTTTTATTTCTTGCGATGGGCGCTGTACTACTACTCATCACAACCACATTTCATCAAGTCGTATATACTCCCCGCAGGAAATATTTCTTAGAACTTTACAGGCCAACCTTAAGGAGCTCCCAAGATACCCCAAGTCACGCCTTGGACCTGCCCTTAGAGAGAGAGAGAGAGAGAGAGAGAGAGAGAAAGAGAGAATTTTAAACAGAAGATGGAGTGTCAGACAGGCAGACAGAAAAATATTTGACTGAAGTCGCGTTTGAAGGAAGGAACAGTGGAAGAAGAGAAAGAAAAAAAAAGGGGGTGAAAATAGGACTAGGTAGGAAAATGGGAAAATATAATACACACATAAAATACATATATAAACTGTAATAATACATGTATGTATAGAGTATATGCATTTACGCATGGTTTTATGTATGTATGTAGGTAGGTAGGTAGGTAGGTAGGCAGGTATGCTGGTAGGTAGTTAGGTATGTATATATGTATGTACTGTATGAATGTCAATGAATGTTTGTAAATATGTATGTATGTATGTATGTAGGTAGTTAGGTTTATATGTTTATGTATGTACTTAAGTAAGTATGTATGCAGTGCAGCGATCGGTTTGCACACAGGTAACATGGGCAGGTAGCTCAGGTGTACAGTTCAGTCCCTGATTTATGGATCATACAGAGCACCTGATCCGCAAGCCTGATGATAATCAATAGCTGTCACTGGAGACAAAGAAACCAAAGAGAAGAAAACAAAACGAGAAAAAAATAAGTGAGCAGAAAACAAAACAAAAACAAAAAATAAAAGAGCAGAAAACAAAACAAAAACAAAAAATATAAGAGCAGAAAACAAAACAAGAACAAAAAGTAAGAGATCAGAGAACAAAACCAAAAAAACTATAAGAGCAGAAAGTAAAATGAAAACAAAGAATAAAAGCAGAGAACAAAACGAAAACAAAAAAATAAGAGCAGAAAAAGCCAAAACAAAAAATAAGAAAGCAAAAAAACAGAAAAAAAACACATACAAAAAAGAGCAAGCAGAACAAATACAAAAATAAAGTGCTAATTAAGATCGAAAAGAAAAAAACGAAAATTATAAACCTAAATACAGAAAAAGAAAAATAAAGCAAAAGAAACACGAAATGAATATTATCGAAAGAACAGCAAAAACGAAAAATATAAAAATGAATACAGTAAAAATAAAAAGAAAAGAAAAAACGAGAAATACAAAAACGAGAGAACAGAAAGTAAACAGACACAGTGGAAAAGGAAAACGAGAAATATAAAAACGAAAGAAAATGAAAACAGAAAAATATAAAAACGAAAGAACAAATAAAATAAAAAGCGGAAAATGTAAACACGAAAAAAACGAAAAGAGAGAAAACGAATATTTTTAAGGAAAAGGAACAGAAAAACACAACACAAACGAAAAATATAAAAACGAAGGACTAGAAAAGTAAAAAAAAAAAAAAAAAAAAAAAGTAAAAATGCAAAAGACGAAGGAAGAGAAAAAACTAACCGAATGATATACTTAAAAATTAGTATAAAAAAGAATTATATTAAGTAATTGAAAGTGACATAGGTCGGTAAAAAAATATGTCACAGTATTGAACGGGATAATAATAATAATAATAATACTAATAATAATAATAGCAGCAGTAGTAGTACCAGTAGTAGTAGTAGTAATAATAATAATGATAATAATAATAATAAAAATAATAATAGGCAAATCTATATTATAATGATCCGACCTGTATGTTTGTTGGATTGTTTGCTACCGTAACACAGCAAAAACGGCATAATGTAGCGCAATTTCTATTAGAGCAAGGTACAGTTAAAATGCTCTAAATTGGAGAATAAAACAATTTCCAGTCCAATCGGGCCACCGGTTCCCGAGTTATGACTTATTTCTGGCCTTTTGACGTGTAGCGGAGGCCGCCGAGAAGTAGTAGTAGTACTAGTAGTAGTAGTAGTAGTAATAATAATAAGAATAAGAATGAGAATTAGAATAAGAATAATTTTTTCATGTTACTTATGCACCCTCATTCAGTATTAAAAATGCAATTACGGGTAAGAAACAAAAGAATGGTTGCTAAGGTTAGATATCTCTATCTATCTATCTATTGCCAGACGCCTCAATCCCGTTTGGGATGGCCACAAACAAATCATCTCCACGTCGCCCTGTCCCCCGCCATTTCACTGCCCTGCTTCCGACTCACACCCCCCCTCTCTCATATACCTCTCCACCCCATCCCTCCATCTAATCCTCGGCCTCCCCCCCCCCTGTCCCCCCTCCACCTCACTCACATACACTCTCTTCGTCAGTCTTTCACCCTCCATCCTCTCCACATGGCCAAACCACCTCAGTGTGTTCCTCATAACGCTTCCTATCACATCCACATCCACACCACAACGCTCCTTTATATCCTCATTCGTCAGCCTGTCTCTCCATATGACTCCACAGGCTCCTCTTAAATAACTCATTTCCAGTGCTCTCACTCTTGACTTGTGTCTTTCCAACAATGTCCAAGCTTCACTTCCATACGATAGAGTTGGTATCACAATACTGTCATGTGGTAACATTTTCACTTCCATGCTCACTTCCTTGTTTCTTATCACTGCTTTCAAAGAGCCAGCAACTTTTCTTCCCTGCTGTACCCTTTCAAGCACTTCACCCTCCAAACCTCCATCTTTACTCAACACACTACCCAAGTACTTAAAAGTACTCACATTTTCCAACTCCTCACCATCCAACCTTGCTGTACATTCACTGACTTCACCTCTCTCAAAGACCATCACTTTACTTTTCCCTACATTCACCTTAGATTCCGTTTCTTACACACTTTCCCAAACTCATCCACCAAGCCTTGCAGCTCCCCTTCGTCTTCACTCAACAACACAGTATCATCTGCAAACAACAGTACAGGGAGTTTCCAAACACTATCCTCTCTCACCAGGGCCATTCCAACATCCACTACCCTACCTTGTACCTCTTTTATTACCCAATCCATGTACAGATTAAACAACCATGGAGACATGACACATCCCTGTTTCAACCCAACCTTCAAAGAGAAAAATTCACTTAGTTCACCATCCACACGCACTGCAGCCTTAGCACCATCATACATACTCTTCACAGCACTCAGCAACTTCCCATCTACTCCATATATTCTTAATACTTTCCACAATCCTTGCCTATCCACCCTGTCATATGCTTTCTCCAAATCCATGAAAGCCGCATACAACTTCTTTCCCTTCTCTAGAAACTTTTCCACTAAAGATCTAAGAATGAATATCTGATCTACACAACCGTCTCCCTTCCTAAAGCCTCCCTGTTCTTCTCCAACTAATTCCTCTGTTCTTTCTCTAACTCTGTCACTAAGTATCCTACCATACACTTTTCCTATTATACTAAGAAGACAAATGCCCCTATGATTACCACACACTTCTTTTTCCCCTTTTCCTTTGTACAAAGGGAATAATTATACCTGACTTCCAATCCTCCGGGACTCTACCTTCCTCCCAGGCCAATCTGCACATCTTCCACATCCATTCTACTACTATCTCTCCCCCATGCTTCAGCATTTCACCACACACTCCATCAATCCCTAGGGCTTTCCCCAATTTAACTTTCTTCATTGCTTCCACAACTTCTATCCTACTGATTTCTTCCTGTCTTCCCACCTCCCTTCTTCTCCCAGCCATTCCCCAGCCACTTATACTTGCATTACGTCCATCCTCTATGTTCAACAATTCCTTAAAGTGTTCTCTCCAACTGCTCATTTTTTCTCCCTTCTCCAGTAGTAATCTACCATTTTTATCTTTCACTCCCTTGCTAACCTCACTTCCACCCTGTCTTACTCTCTTCACCTCTTTCCAGAACATTTTCTTACAGTCCCTCCACTTTACACTCAAATTCCTTCCAAATTCCTCATCCACTCTCTTCTTACTCTCTCTTACTAATCTTTTCACCTCTCTCTTTCTTTCTGCATATAACTCTCTCTTCCGCCTCTCAACTTCTTCCACGCCCCTATTTCTCATCCATTCATTGTATGCTTTCTTCTTTTGTGCCACAACCTGTCTCACCTCTTCAGTCCACCATGCTGTTCCTTGCACCCCCCTCCGTCTTCTCTTCCTCCCACACACCACATCACATGCTGCTCATATTTCTTCTGCAAATATCCTGCACACACCTTCCACGTCCCCCATCTGCTCCAATTCATATTTGCCCAATCGTTCCTCCACTTCTCTCTTTTACTCTGCCTTTTTCTCATCCTCTTGTAACCTTTCCACTCTCCTTGCAACTACTCCTTCCTCTCGTCTTTCCCTTCTTCTATTCCTCCATCTTACTTGGATCCTAATTCTGGCCACCACCAAGTAGTGGTCAGAAAGTCCACTCCCCCAACCTCTATAAGCTCTTGCATCCATTACACATCTTCGCATCCTTTCATCCACACACACATAATGGAATAGATAAATACATATATGAATAAATAAATAAATAAATAACAATAAATAGCTAAGGAATAAGTAAAACATCCTCTATCCACGAAATTACGATCCTGGGAACTATATGGCTATATATTTAATTAATTTTAAAATGTCTGAGAGTTTCATCCATTGGCATCCCCTTTCCCCTATGGTCAAGCACAGTAAGACAGTTCTGTCGCTTAGCATGCTTTCCACAGAACTTCGTGACTAGCGTTGTATTCTAGTGTTACTCTCTTGTTGCAGCTCATCATTCAAGAAGGAAGGATGCTAGTTTTACTCCTATACCTTTTTTACCTTAACCTGGCCCAGATTTTCGTCCTTCTATAGCTTATTTCCTGTAGGTCACTGGCAGAATAAGACAACGCAGTGAACAGAGTATAAGATGGAGAATGTCACATCTATAGGAAGGGGTGGCTACAAACGAATCGCCTCCATGTCACCTTGTCCTCTGCCAACAGGATCCCCTCTCTCACACTTATCAATTCCAGAAGGAGGCGGTGGCTGAATCGGTAGAGAGGCGGCCTGCAGTCCTGATGGACCCAGGTTCGAATCCCGGCTGGGGCAGGGAACAGTTTAAGGATGTGAATTTCATAATAATCAGACTTTCCTGATCTACCAGATGACCCGCCGACATGTCGTAAAAATATCCCCGCTAATACCAATACACCAGTCCTGTATGAGACAGCCCTAGCATGTATTTAATATGGACGGTGGGTGTTAGCGCCGAAGTGGTGACATGTGGAGGTGTAGGAGGACTACTGGGCCTTGGGATAGGCTACTGCCCCCGAGATATAGGCCCTGAAGCCTTTGCCCAGAGTCGGACATCAAAAAAAAAAAAAAAAAAAAAAAAAAAAAACTTCGTGACTGGCATAATATTCCAATGTTATCTCTTGCTTCATTTCAGCAATGAAGATGGAGATGCCGATTTTAAGCCAAGTTAAAGTAAAAAGAGCATAGTAAAAGTGAACAGAGTATAAGATGGAGAATGTCACATCTATAGGAAGGGGTGGCTACAAACGAATCGCCTCCATGTCACCTTGTCCTCCGCCATCAGGATCCCCTCTCTCAAGCTCACACACTTATCAATTCCAGAAGGGGCAGCCACAAACAAATACACTCCATGTCACCCTGTACTCCTCCTTCAGGTTGCCCTTCCTGCATCTCACACACTCACATCACTCTCATATACCCCTCTACCCCTTCCCTCCAACTCCTCCTCATGCTTTTGGTTATTGACGACCTAACAAAAATAATAATAATAATAAAAAAAAGAAAGTGATCCTGAGAAGTGGTACGTGGATAAATGACCTGGTGATTTACATGCCTACTCAGTAACAACCACTCTCTCTCTCTCTCTCTCTCTCTCTCTCTCTCTCTCTCTCTCATAACTTTTGTTCCTGTAGCCAAATTAATAGGAATTTTGGTCGAGTTATTACGAACCGCAGGAGGAAATCTCGTTAATCCAGCCCCCTTGACGCGCGCGCGAGAGAGAGAGAGAGAGACAGAGAGAGAGAGAGAGAGAGAGAGAGAGAGAAATGGGTGATGATGATGATCATGATGATGAATGTGATAATAATAAAAATAATATTTAAAAAATAATAATGAAAATTAATAATAATAATAATAATAATAATAATAAAAATAATAATAATAATAAAAATAATAATAACAATATTAGTAATAATGATAATAATAATAATAATAATGTGTAGGAGTAGAACAAGGAGGAATGAGAGAGAGATAGAGAGAGAGACAGAGAGAGAGAGAGAGAGAGAGAGAGAGAGAGAGAGAGAGAGAGGGAGAGAGAGAGAGAGGTGAGCCTGGAAAAAATGAGTCGGAATTTAATTACTAGATAGCATAGAGGAAAATGGCTTAGTATAGTATATGAGGAAAATTGAGTGTCTAGAGAATGGTATATGAAGGACATTAGTTGCCTAGATTATACGAGTATGATGTTAATTAGCTGGTTAGATTAGAGGAGATGTAGTTAGATTTAAAAGTTAGGCCAGTTTGATGAGGGTTGATTAACGGTGTAAATATAAAACTTAGAACATGATTGGTTTTCCGTACGAGACGAAAAAAATAGTGATTTGAGGAGGAAAATTACATTAACTGACGTAAAGATGAAAATAAGAATAACTGATGTAAGGGTGATGAGAACAACTAATTTAAGAACGGTAATAAGAATAGCTAATTGAATGGCGAAAATAAATATAAACATTTTAAGGAGAAAAATAACGATTAGTGATTTAGGGACAAAAGTGAGCATAACCAATTTAAGGAGGAAACTAAGATTACTTATTTAAGGACTGAAGTACGAATACCTGATATAGGGAGGAAAATAAGAATAACTGACTGAAGGTGGAAAATATAAGTATGTGATTTAAGGAGCAGAATAAGACTGGCTGATTTAAAGACGAAAATGGTAATAACTGATAATGAAGAAAATGGGCATAAATTATTTAAGGAAGATCATAACAATTGATTTTAGGAGGAAAATAAGAATGCCTAATTTAAGGACGTTAGTAAGAATAACTGATTTATAGGCGAAAATAAGAATAAATGCTTTATAGGCCAAAATAAGAATAACAGCTAATTTAACGGAGAATATAAAAATAACAAACCCACGGACGAAATCGAGACAAACTGAATTAAAGGCAAAAGTAACAATAACTAATTTGAGGTCAGAATTGAATACCTTAAATAATGAATAAAATAACTGATGAAAGCATAAAATGTGGTAAAAAGATTGCACACATTTTAATGAAGGAATATGACCGAAAGCAGTTGTGTTTGAAGCATTAAATAGAGTGAATATTTGCAACTTTGTACTAGGAGTTGTAGCCCCTGGCTCATATGAAACGTGAACCCAGTACACTGCAGGATGAAGCTGTCTTTCTCCTGTAGTCTACCATCCTCTATCTGGGGAGAAGGAGGGATGTGTGAGACTTTAGTATAACCGGGCAGTGGAGCCGCCCGGTTATACTATTGTCACCGCATGAAGGCATCCCTCTCCAGTACCATATTGGGTAAGCAGAGAGAGAGAGAGAGAGAGAGAGAGTATAAAGCCCTCCAGTAGCAACAGTAGGGTTGAAGAGAAAAATAACGAAATAAATACACAAAAAGCCATTGAGAGTATGGCTGAATCGTAAGGAAAGATCAAGGAATACACTGAACAATAAATTTTTTACTGTAACCTGGTCCAATTTTTTGTCCATTTGTATTTTATTTCACACACCACGATGACATGATAAGAAAATACCGCGGCTCAACATCCTACCCACAATACTACTTCTTTGTGACTAGCATCATAGTCTGGTATTATTCTATTGTTACAACTCAACTTTCACGGAGAGACGGTAATTTTAGGCCAGTTAAGAGTACAAGGAGTATAGTGCGTGAGTGTAACTAGTGGAATAAAAACGTCTGGAAATAGCAGAGAGTGAGAGAGAGAATGTCAGTGAAGGAATGCAGATGGCTGAATAGAAGAAGGAAGTGAGTTTTTCGTCTATATAGAGAAAGTTTAATAAACACTTAGCTGCGGTGTCCGGGGAGAGAGAGAGAGAGAGTCAGTGAAGCAATGCAGATGGCAGAATAAATGGAGGAATTGGGTTTTTCAACTTTTCAACTATATATGGAAAATTTAAGGAACACTTAGCTGGGGTAGCCGGGGAGAGAGAGAGAGAGATTCCCAGCTCAATTTGAAAGGCTATTAAGAGACTTAGTTCATTCCCTGAGGACTATTTACTTGAAGTGGTGGCTGATCTGACGAGAGAGAGAGACAGAGAGAGAGATCTGACGAGAGAGAGAGAGAGAGAGAGAGAGAGAGCACCTTCACTCCCTCCCTCATTTTATTTCTTGGTTGCCTGCTTGACAACCTAACATATTTATGGTCCATGTACTGACTGTCCAAGGATTTTTTCTATGCCTGTCAACAAAAAGGTAATGAACAGATAAATATAACAATAAAGCATACTGTATATACAAAAGACAAATAAAAAAATGCTCCAGCTTTCTTCCTCCTACTCATTCTTGCTTGACTGACTGGCCCACTGACTGGCTGACTGATTTCCACAGGCATAAAATAAAATAAAAAATATCCCCTGTCTTGATTTTACTTGTATACTCCTGCCTGTTAGAATAATAGGAAACATCAACACCTGTCTAACTACCTTCCTCTAATCCCTCTTTGCTTGAGCGAGTGAGTGAGTGAGTGGGTGGTTGAGTGGGTGAGTGGGTGGATGAGTGAGTGACTGACTGACTTCCTTACTTTCCCAGGCCTCAAAGTGACCCCTGACCTGACCTGCTCACTTCCTGGTACTTAAAGGTAATCCGTTACTGCCATCAGCAAATACACTCCAGTCCTCTAATTTCCTTACCCCGTTGGCATCAGAAAATATATAATACAATGAATATTATGTGAGAGAGAGAGAGAGAGAGAGAGAGAGAGAAGATTACCAGCAGATATTTATTCCCATGAGCATGAATCTATAATACAAATCAAAGCACGGAGACTACAGGAAACTAGAGAAGAGAAATAAAATTCAATTACCTCCCATAATTGATACATGATAAAGAATATATACATATTCTGCTTACGCAGGTCTGATTTTACTCCCTGTCTGGTCTGTATTCTTGTCGGTTACCGAATTCCGCGAGGTATCGTTTTTGGTCGTTTCTTTGTTTCTTTGTAAACGGCCTGATGAAATTACATGAAACTTCCAGGAAATGTGGGCACTGACCCCAAAAGAAAGTGATTAAATTTTAGAGGTAATGGAGTAACCCTGAAAGGTCAAAATCAAGGTCAAGGATTTTCAGGTGGCTAAAACTTGAAACCGGTTGAAGATAGAGATATTTACTATTATCATCATCCATGAATTCCAATCTGGGCTTCCATTTGACCCCAAGACCTTTGACAATGAGTGACCCTGAAAGGTTAAACTCAAGGTCACGGATATTTAGGGAGCTATAACTCGAAACTGGTTGCAGATAGATATTGACTATTATCAACATAATCGAAGTCCCATATGCGCTTTTCATTGGCACCATGACCTTTGACCCAAGTTACTTGAAAGGTCAAACTCAAGGTCACGGTTATTCAGGGGGCTACAAGTCAAACTTGGTTGAAGATAGAGATGTTTACTATTAATCGGTACCATGACCTTTGACCTTAAGTGACCTTGAGAAGTCAAACTCAAGGCCACGGATATTCACGGGGCTATAACTCGAAACTCGTCGAAGATAGAAATATATTCTGTTATCACGATACAGATAATCTCACGTGGGCTTTCATTTGGCACTATGACCTTTGACCTTTAGTGACCTTGAAAGGTCAAAATGTAAAATCACGGATAACTTGAAAACGGTTAAATTATAAAATAACTGCTGCCGGGCAAGGTTTGTTATGCCTGCTACCACTTGTTTGTGGTTAACATCCTTTTGTGCATTATTTATTTATTTATTTTTATTTTTTTATGTGTCTGACTCTGGGCATAGGCTTAACAGCCTGCTCCCAATGCCCAGTACTCCTCCTACATTCCATACACCTCTGCATGCCACCATTTCGCCGCTAACACCCACAGTCCATACTGAATACATGCTAGGGCTGTCTCATACAGGACTGGTGTATTGGTATTAACAGGGGTATTTTTACGACATGTCGGCGGGTCTTCTGGTAGATCAGTAAAGTCTGAGTCGAATCCTTAAACTGTTCCCTGCCCCAGCGAGGATTTGAACCTGGGTCCGGCAGGACTGCAGGTCACCTCTCTAAAGATCGAGCCACCGCCTCCCCCAGTAGCAGATATTAGGACTTCAGTAAAACTGAAGAAGATTGTAAGGTGTGATAAGACATCGCTTAGAAAAAGGTGTTAGGAAGCATCCTCAACTGAAAAGAATGAAGGCCCCTGACTGACATTATACTGTATATAGAGACATCAAACTGACTCAACCCTGTCCTTGAATTCTACCTCTGCCTTTTCAGTAATTTAGAACCAAGAAACATTGCCTTTCCTCCTATTGCTGCCTCTCTGACTGAATGACTGGCTAACTGATTTCCTGAATTTTCCAGATGTCAGTGTAACGAAGCAAATGACCGACTAACTGACTGACAGACTGACTAACTTCTTTCCTCCCCAAGTGTCTACGTTACAAATAAGCTGACAGACTGATTTGTAGATGTCTAGACTTACTCAGGCACCAGAGCGACTGACTGATTCACTGACTAAACGATTTTCTGACTTCCACAGGTATCAAAGTGACTAAGCAACTGACTGAGTGACTGACTAATTGCTTTCCAGACTCCCCCAGGCATCAAAGTGACTAATCAAGTGACTTACTGACCGAGTGATTGACTAATTAATTTCCCGACTTCCCTATGCATCACAGTAATAGGAATCTGACTGACATAATGATTGACCGACCGAGTGACTGAATAATTGATTTCCTAATTTTACAAGGAATTAGCTTGACTAATCAGCTGACAGACAGAATGACTAGCTAATAGATTTCCTAACTTTCCGAGGCATCAAAGTGACCAACCAACTAACTGACTGACTGACCGACTGACTTCCTAACAAACTAACTAAATGATCTGCTAACTGACTAATTTATTTCCTAACTTCACCAGGCATCAAAGTGGCTAGGCAACCTTAGACTGGCTTGGGGGGTGGCGTGACCTCTCCATTCCATTGCATCTCAGGATAGTCCATTTCGCCCCTTCCCAAACACAGAGCCAGCCTCTAATTTCCCTACCCACCCCGGGCCCCAACAATCTGCATTCGTCACGCGACTGACCACCGCCACCGCTCTCTGCCACGTTCTTTTGATGTGCTTTGATGTTAGGCACTGATCGCGGCTGAATGATGAGGTGGGGAGAGAGAGAGAGAGAGAGAAAGAGGGGGAGGGGGTGAATGTGAATATCGGCTGCTCTCCACGGAAGAATTCACGCTACCGCAGCTTTTTCATTCACCTTTCCAACATACATCAGTTACTCGTCCAGTGCCGCGTCCAGTGCCGCGACTGTTGCTATTTCCGGGAATGCTCGTCGGCGAAGAGGTGACGGTGTGGCCTTATTCTTTACCAACATCCGCGGCCTTACCACAAATTTAAACTCAGTTCATTTTTTCCTTCAGTCCATATCCCCTTTGGCCCTTTTCCTCACAGAACCACAAATCTCACCCTCTACCGATATATCTCCATTTTGTTTTCCCGGTTACCATCTCCTTACGAACTTTCGAAACAAGGGCGGCACCTGTTGTTATATCAAATCCCAATATGCAGTTGATACTATTTTAAACTTCACTTCATCCAGTTTTGATTACTCATTATATAAATTAAATTGCCAAAACATTACCAAATATATCTGTGTAGTTTATCGTTCCCCCAATGCTTCTTCGGAACCCAGTGTATTTGATTCCATATCCACTCAGTTGAGTAACCTTGATCTTGTCCTTGGCAATGAAATTACCATTTTGGGTGATTTTAACATACACAATGTTGAATGGTTATTGCATTCTGCCTGCACTGACGATGCTGGTCCAGAATGCGAGCTGTTTGTGGAATCGTTTAATCTCACCCAGCTGGTAAAGCAACCAACCAGAATACCTGATAATCCTGACCATAATGCCCATCTCTTGGATTTATTCTTGACAAATAATCCAGATCAATACAGGATAGAGGTACTGTCACCACTTGGATCCTCTGACCACAATCTCATCAAAGCCTCATTAGTTAACCCTCCTACACCTCCCCATTACGAACCTGTCAGGGTGACCCGATGGCACTTTGACAGGGCAGACTGGGATGGATTTAGAAATTATCTTGCTGATGTTCCATGGCAGTCTTTCTTCTCTAGTGATCCCAATACTACCCAGTCCCACATTTGCGACTTAATACTAGCTGGTATGGATTTATTCATACCAAGTCAACAGTTCACTAAAAGATCAAGCTCTCCAAAATGGTTTGATGGCAATTGTGCCAGAGCAACAGCCCAAAAGTCATTAGCATATAACTCTTACTTAAAATAAAAAACATCTGAATCACTCTCCCAATTTAAAATTGCTAGAAATCATGCAAAAGCTGTATTAAATCTATCTAAATCAAACTTTCTTCAAAAGCAAGCATCAAAACTACTTAACAACCCTAATGACAATAGAATATTCTGGTCAACTCTTCATTCTTTCAATAATAACTTTAACAAGTCATCTTCCATTCCCCCACTAAAATCTTCAGATGGCATTATTACAAATGACCCACGTGGGAAAGCATATATCTTTGCTAGTACCTTTGCAAGAAACTCTGCCATAGATGATACCAGCCAGAATGTCTCAGTACTGGAACTTGATTCTCCCGAAATTGCCCCACTTAAAATACTGACAAGATTCGTAAAATCCATCCTAGACAATTTACCTACCAACAAAGCTCCAGGCCCAGATGGAATTCCTCCAATTGTTTTGAAAAAGTGTTCCCCTGAACTTGCCTCTGTCCTAGCCAAATTATTCAGACTATGCATACGTACTTCTTTATTCCCAAATTCATGGAAAGAAACCAATATCCACCCAGTTCCGAAGAAAGGAAGTTCGTCTGACCCCTCCAATTACAGACCAATAGCTGTCACATCTTCTTTTGGTAAGGTATTTGAAACTTTAATTAATAAGCATATTGTTAAACATCTTGAATCCAACAACTTAATTAGTGATAGACAATAAGGTTTTCGCCACGAAAGATCCACCATTGACATACTCAGTCTCTTAACTCATACCATCCATCAATCAATTGATCTTTTTGGAGAAACTCATGCAGTAGCTCTTGATATCTCTAAAGCTTTCGACAGAGTATGGCACCGTTCCCTGCTGTCCAAACTCCCTTGCTATGGACTAACGTCTTTTGTTCCTTTGATTTCTTCTTATCTTAGTGACAGGAAAATAAGAGTAAAAGTAGATGATGTATATTCGAATTTCCACTCAATTAACGCCGGCGTGCCACAGGGATCAGTTCTGGCGCCAACCCTATTTCTGGTTCATATTAATGATCTCTTATCTGTCACTCACAACCCCGTTCACTCATATGCAGATGACTCAACACTACATAGTTCATTCACATTCAGACATCCATTTACAAAGTCTAATATCTCTACCTCTTAACTCAGTACAGCCATCTCCATAAATCAAGATCTAGCTACAATCAGTGAATGGGGACAAAACAACCTTGTCTCTTTTAATGCTAGTAAAACTAAATATATACAGTTTACTAATAGACAGATATTGCCAGATTCGTACATTACCTTCACTGCTACTAATATTTCCATCTCCAAAAGTATTGAAATTCTTGGTGTCTCACTTAACAGTGCCCTGAGCTGGACCTCTCATGTCAGATCACTTGCTGAGGCCGCCTCAAAGAAACTTGGATTATTGTACAGAGTCCGTAACTTCTTCACCGATGAGCAGTTCGCTATAATTTATAAGAGTCATGTGTGCTCTCAGCTTGAATATTGCTCACCCTTGTGGAATGGTTGTGGAGAGGTTGCATTGAGACAACTGGACAAAATTCAGAATAAAGCTGTTAGAATCATTAACAACCCTGCCATTACATATAAACTACCTCCCCTGCAAGTAAGAAGGAATGTTGCCTCCCTTGCATTATTTTACAGATATTTTTTTGGCAAGTGCTCAGACGAGGTTGCGTCCATGGTGCCGCCTCTCCATGCCTTCCCTCGTGCTACACGGGCATCTGGTAGCGCTCATGACTGGAATGTCACTCAACCATATTGCAGAACTTCTGCCTATCAGAATTCTTTCATTCCCCGAACTGCATCTCTCTGGAACTCGCTTCCCCAGAGTTGTTTTCCTCCAAATTTCAACCCACAACTGTTCAAGTCTAACTGTTACAGATATTTTATGAATGGAGGACACCAGTAGTCTGGTGTATGGATTATTTTTTTTTTCCCCATTTGTTTTTCCTTCCTCCTTTCTGTTATAAAAAAAAAAAAAATGCATTTTCAATTCTGCCACCACATAAACCAATTTCTCGTCATTGTCACCTGCTCCTTTATAAGTAATGTTATTATATTTCTACCAGTACTCCATCACTAAAACTGTTATCCAGCGGTGCCAGTTCTTTCTCCACTAAAAAATTAGTTTTAGTTTTCCAGCACTATCACTAGTTCCTTTTTCAATGCTCTCATCACCTTTTCACCCAAATTCTTTCACCAGTAACTTTTCCAGTTTTGCTACCTTTTTTTAGTTTTCATTGCCACAGCCATTTCAGTCAGTGAATTGACTCACAGGTTTGCGTGAAGCATATATAGATATATTTAACCCATTGGATCTCAGAGTTGCTGGGCGAGGCATTGCACTGGGAGGGTACTAAGCCTACCGCCCTCCGCCTATCGGCTCATAATCGCGAAGCTCATAGGTCCCAACCCGGGGGTTCCCTACTTTATTAAGATTTGAAAATTCCCAGTTCTGTCCAATACTGAGGACACTGTGATCCACTGGGATATATATATATATATATATATATATATATATATATATATATATATATATGTCACGAATCAAATTCGCGACATTTCCCTTTTGTGAGAAGCCACGAACTATTAGTGGAAAACTCACTGTGTATCGCTCAGTTAACCGTTTCTCTCTCCATTTCGGGGTATACTTTTCAAAACATTCGTCACTGTTTTCAAAAGTGACCGATTTAATGCACGTCACTAAGTGCTGTTCTGAGCGATACTATTGTTTCTTTATTGTTCGCCCCTGCTTGCCTCGACCGTTAGAAAATGCGGCCTACTGCTCCCCCTTTGTTCCCACGACTTAGGCAGTCTAGTGTTTGCTCTGACGGAGGAAGGACCTGTGCTCCAGCAGTGCGAGAGGTCAGCTAGCACCCAAGCTCCACAAGATCACAGTCTCCAGTGCTCCCACCTTGGTGATACAAAGCATTCATTGACTAGTATTTCCTTCTTGTATTTCCCTAGTCTTAAGAGTTTAATTAAGGTATTTTCCTAGGCGTAAGGATTTAGCTTTTGCGTGAGTGAGTGCGATCTCATTAATTTGATTTTGAATTGTAACGTTAAATTTATTTTTTTGTAATCAATAAATTTAACTGTTCTTTTTCTTGAGCTTAATGTAAAGTAAAATCTTGTTTCATTTCTCCAAATTAAGCTTATTTTACATATAGCCCCTAGCTTGCATAAACGTTTTGCTATTCATAACTGATACTTAGACCAGTCTTGTTGTATTAACTTAAAATCTGTTGTGCCACCTAGGAGTTAAGCATCGGCAAGAACCTGATGTTAGTATTAGTTATTTATTGTCAGGGGTGAAGTAACTTTCTCCAGAGGCTAACAGTACTAATTCAGCATTTGTGAGTAATTAATCTCTGCTGTGTACTGTTGAGAAAGTTTATAAATTCTCGTTCTTAGAGAATCGTTGCTTGATTTAGCAAGACAATCATTGTTTCTGCTCTTTAATATTATTGAATATTAATATCAATTAAATAATAATTAAGCATTTATTTTAAAAACACCGTGATATAAAAAAAAAACCGTGACAATTGGCGACCTCATTCCAGGATATTAACTCCTAGCTATAAAGCTATTCACGAGATAGTGCTCACTCGTTCATTTTTAGGAATTTATCATTAAAGTTTATAGGCACAAGTTTACTGGTGGTTACCGTTGATTTAGCAAGTGAATTTTTGCTTTATTAATCATTAGAGTACTTAACTCTAGTTTATTCTTGGTAACGCCAGACGATTTTATTCGCTCCTGGGTAGCCGCCGTACCCATTGTGTAAATTATTGAGAGTTCTTAGTTATTCACATTTTTGCATTAATCTTTGCCAGTTAACTAGATAAGACTGGTCACCACTAACTTGTGTCTGTACTCTTTACTTGTGTTTATTAGTATTCGTTTGCGAAGCAGTCAGTACTCAGTTTCGGTTTGCTTAGTAAATTAGCGCCATGGCTACCACCATATTTTTACAGGAAGCCAAAGATATGGGTCTTACAGACCCAACCGAAATTAAAGAGTATATACTCTCACGGCATAATCAGGGGCAGCAGCGCGAGAATGATGCCCGTGAAGAGCGTAAGATTCAGCGCGAATGTGAGCGAGAACAGCGCGAATACGAGCGTGAACAGCACGAATACGAGCGTGAACAACGAGACAGAGAAGGAGAACACGAACGTTCCGAGCGAGAAGCACGCGAAAAACATGAACTTGAAATGCTGAAGCTCAAGCGAGATTCCTTGGCTTCAGACACATCTGGTGCAGTTGGTCCAAGCTCCACGAGCGTTCTCCCTGCACATGTTGTGGCGACCCCACGCATCAAGCTTCCTTCATACAAGGAAAGCGAGCGAATCGAGCCGTACATAGCTCGTTTTGAGGACATGGCAGACATGTATCAACTGGATGAGGCAGCTAAGCGGCTTCAGTTTCTTAGCCTATTTGAGGGCCCTGCCCTCGATATTCTCCACAGAATTCGTGGAGACAATCTCACATATGAGATGATGAAAGCTGCACTCATTAAGGCATATGGTCTCACAGTAGACGACGCCAAAGTTCAGTTCATGCGAGCTCGTCTCCAAGACAAGGAGACAGCTGTTCAGTTCCTTGATCGTCTCACAGCTTACTTAAATGAGTGGATGGAGAAAGATGAAACTCCTTCCACGCGTGAGGGGATAATTGACCTTATGCTGCGTACACAGCTAGAGAGGTCGTGGCCTGCTGAGCTCATAGCACAGCTTAAGATCTGCCAGGTGAAAGATGCCAGCCAAATGGCAGAGAAGGCTGACGCATTCTTTACTGCATACGGGTATCAAACTCGTAAGCAAAACACCTGGAACAGAAAACCTGATAAATCTGGGAAATCGTCTCAGACTGAATCCCAGCACCAAGGCCATTCTCAGAGTTATGGCCAAGGTCCAAGCAAACAGCAGAAGGACCAGGGGCAAAATACACAGCAGCCTGCTTGGAAGCGGTACAACAAGCACCCCAACCAGCAGCAGTTCCCCAAGCAGCAGCAGCAATACAAGGACAAGCCACGTAACCCTCAATCAAGTCAATTAGTGTATCGGAGGCAGGAGGCAAATGCAGCCTTCATTCCACAACAAGTACCTGGTGGTGCCATCTCTACCAGTACAGGTACTTCCCAACAGTTCACAAGTCCCCCTCCGACCATGAACTCTCCTCAGACACCTAGTTCCCAGGGCGCCACGTTTGCTGCATCGGTTGTTCCGCAGTCTCATGAATGACTGGCTGCTACCTCCTCAGACCCTTCCACCAGCAACACTGCCTTTCTTGTTCAGCCAGGGTCTGTGGGAGGTGTTTCTGTAAATGTCCTGAGGGACAATGGTTCCTCAGGTTGCTCTGTTAAGCAGAGTTTGGTTCGGCCTGATGAGTATACAGGTTGACAGATCCAAGTTAGACTTATTGATGGATCAGTGAGATTGTTCCCTGAGGCACGTATCCAGGTGGCATCTCCATTTTTCACTGGCCTGACAGCTGCAGTTGTCATGCCAGAACCTTTATTTGACCTCATATTAGGCAACATACCTGGCATCAAAAATAGTTGTGCCGTAGATGTTGCTACTCAGACTTCGGCTGCTGCGATAACACGAGCCATGGCCAAGGCTCCAAATCGCGTCACTCCGTTGACCGTCTCAACGCCGCAAGATCTGATTCGTAGTCAAGATGTTGTCGAAGAGCAACAGACTGACTCGACACTTGCCTCAGTGCGCAAGAAGCTGGAGGGTAAAGTGATCAAGTATTCACGGGGAGAACAAGGCAGGTTCCTTCGTAAGCGAGGACGGCTGTACCGTGAGTCACAGACACCCCAAGGTGAGGTTCGACTGCAGTTTGTCGTTCCTGCAAAGTATCGCCGAGCAGTGTTTGAATTAGGTCATTGTTCAGCGATGGGAGGTCACATGGGTCAAAAGAAGACCTCTGACCGCATCCATGCTGACTTTTTCTGGCCAGGAATGGGACGGGAAATAACGAGGCTCGTACGTTCCTGTGATGTGTGTCAGCGTACCACTGACCGGGGACGTGTCCGTCCTGCGCCATTGAAACCAATGCCTATAATCTCTGAACCATTCGAGAGAGTAGCAGTTGACATAGTTGGGCCAATCTCCCCTAGGGCTAGTGATGGATCAAAGTATATCCTCACTCTTGTTGATTTCAGCACACGGTGGCCTGAAGCCTTGGCCCTTAAGAATATAGAGGCTGTCACTGTTGCTGAGGCATTAATTGAAGTGTTCTGTCGTGTAGGTATCCCTAAGGAGGTCTTAAGCGACCGGGGTTCGCAGTTCACTTCAGCAATGATGAACGAAGCGTTCAGGTTGCTGTCCATCCGAGGCTTACGAACTACGCCGTATCATCCCATGTGTAACGGGTTGTGTGAGAGGTTCAATGGAACTCTCAAGATGTTGAGGCGCATGACCGCCGAACAGCCAAAGGAATGGCCGCGGTTCATTGCTCCTCTTCTATTTGCTTATCGAGAAGCCCCACAGCATTCATTGAAATTCTCACCGTTTGAACTGGTGTATGGGAGGACAGTCCGGGGCCCACTTCAAGTCCTTCGTGAGTTATGTGATGATGAAGAACCCGACCCTGAAGTCAAGACCACCTACACCTACATCCTTGATTTGGCTGACCGCCTCCAGTCGACGTGTGAGTTAGCTAAGGAAGAACTGATCAAGGTGTGTGAAGTTCAAAAGGCTTACTACGATAAGAAGGCAAAGCTTCGGAAGTTTAGTCCAGGCGATAAATGCTTGGTATTACTCCCCACTGCCCAGAACAAGTTGTTGGCGCAGTGGAAGGGTCCATTCGATGTAGTAGAGCGCATTTCAGACCTCAACTACATAATACAGATGGGGAATCTTCATAAAAGGTTCCACATTAACATGTTGAAGGCTTATCATGAGTCAGACCCCGAGGAGACTGGCCTACGAGTAGCTGATGATAGTGACCAGCCACTGGAAGAAACCGGGGCAGCTGCAGTGATCCCAGCTGATGACCATGATGACGAGCCCTTAACCGCTCAGTCCCATCAGGAAGAGACTGTCGGAGATGTTTTACTTAACCCTGACTTAGCAGTAGGGGACCAAAATGCCTTATGGTCACTGCTCTGTCAGTATGCTGATGTCTTCTCAGACCAACCTAGACTTGCAAAGGTTGCGTGTCATAAAATTGAGTTGACCAGCAATGCTCCTATAAAGGTTAAGCCATATCCGATTCCCATGCGACTACAGGGTGCAGTAGATAAGGAAATTGCTGACATGGAGACTGCAGGCATTATCGAAAAGTCCTCATCTCCTTACTGTAGTCCGATGGTAGTAGTCTGCAAGAAAGATGGTGGAGTCAGGATTTGTGGCGACTATAGAAGGCTCAATGCAATCACTAAAGTGGATGCTGAGCCAATGGGTGACCATATTGCCATCTTCTCCAAGCTGGCAGGGTCACGATATTTCACGAAGCTCGACCTAGCAAAGGGATTCTTCCAGATTCCCCTTCATCCTGAGAGTCGTCAGTTCACTGCCTTTCCTACTCCAAGGGGGTTGTACCAATATAAAGTCCTCCCATTTGGACTTACCAATTCCCCAGCAGTATTCAATCATGCCATGAGACAAGTGCTCCATGGTATTGTAGGAGTAGAGATGTTCGTTGACGATGTCCTCGTTCATTCCGCCACATTGGAGGAGCACCTCAGACTCTTGGAAATTGTCTTCAGTAGACTCCAGAGTTTCAACATGACTGTGAAGCCTAGCAAATGCAAGATTGCTCACAGTGAGGTGGAGTTTCTCGGTCATATTGTTGGCAACAACCACTGCAGGTGTCAGGGTGACGAGATCAGGAAGGTTAAAAAAGCCCTGAGACCCGTGACCAAGAAACAGGTTAGGGCATTTCTTGGCCTAGTGGGATATTATAGGAGTTTTATCCCCAACTTTGCTCTCATTGCCCAGCCATAGTACGAAGTGCTACGGAAATATGCTCCAAACACCATTGAATGGGGAGAAGCGCAAGAGAGATCTTTTGCCACCCTCAAGAATATGTTGTGCAAGGAGCCTATTTTGCAGTTGCCTGATTCCAGCAAACCTTTCATACTGCGCACTGACGCTTCACAAGGTGGAGTAGGTGCCGTATTGATGCAGGAATCGGAAGGTGGAATCTTCCCAGTGGCATACCACAGCCGTAGGCTAAAACCCGCCGAGAGGAATTACAGTACTGTTGAGAAAGAACTCTTGGCTGTGGTTGATGGTGTTAAAAAATATTATTATTATTTATTTGGGGCATCATTTGTTCTGGAAACTGACCATATGCCACTCACTAGTCTTAGCACGACCAAGACGGCTAATGCAAGATTGACACGCTGGACACTGTATTTACAGCAGTTTAACCTTGTTGTGAGATACATCAAGGGAAGTGATAACATAGGTGCAGACCTGATGTCTCGCCTGCTAACTGCTGACTAACATGAGCAGTTGTTGTATGCTGGGTTCCGTGATAGGCATCCTCAGAGATTTGAGTAATCCAAGGACCAGCCTGGTTCCCAGTCAAAAGCGTAGACCTGACGTCTCACTTGTTGGCCCCACAGGACACAGTATATCCAGGGCCTGTACATACATGTATACCATAAGTTAAGGGGGAAGTCTGAGAACCCTGCAGAGACAGTCCGAGGCTGTGTACGAATTACCTTGTGGAACGTCTCGAGCTGTGGGCCTCTCTGAGGATTCCCGGAGAATGCACATTACCACATGAGTGTTCACACCCACGGTGGGTGTTAAAACGTGACCTGCCCGAGATTGCGTAGCAATTTTCAGCTTCCTGTATTAGTCATAAGTGTAGAGTTACGTTAACCAGTAAACTGCCCGTTCTAAGCAATTTGTGAATTCAAGAACTGGCACGTTTCCTAGTTAATAAGCGTTAACCAGTAAGCTATAAGGGTTCTAAGCAATTTGTGAATTCAAGAATTACGTTTCCTGGTTAATAATGTTAGGTTAACTCGTAAACTGCCCGTTCTAAGAGATTTGAGTAATTCAAGAACTGGCACATTTCCTAGTTAATAAGCCTTAACCAGTAAGCTATAAGGGTTCTAAGCAATTTGTGAATTCAAGAATTAGATTTCCTGGTTAACAATGACAAGTACTGATTGCTAGGCAGAGAGAGAGAGAGAAATAACAGTTTTGATGCTCCACCTTAATTCCTTTCGCAGGTGTAGCTGGTGGGTGCAGCATTGCCGTGCAGATCAGCTGGTCGTTCCTGTCGCATGCTGCCGCCCCTTCTCTTCTGCCTCATCATCATTATTTTACTATAAATTTGTATTTGTCATTTTACACGTAGGTACAGATACACTACAACTGTCACACCTACACCGTGTATTACATACACTACACTACATAACAATTAGTTGTTAATGTAAATGTAGCGAACTTTCGCTCAGTTTGACCTGAGTACAGGATTTTCACCGTCGTCATGGAGTTTTTCCCTCAAGCTTGTTTCTATTAACGTAAATACGAGGTTTTTTCGCTCACTGGCGACTGCGACTTTCTCCTGTAGCAGGATAGCACACACACCACAGTGTGAATCTTGTGTGACTGAGTTAGGATTTATATGTATGTATATTGAAATCTTTCTTCTGAAGGAAGAAAGATTTAATTTTCATGGGGCGTAATGTCACGAATCAAATTCGCAACATTTCCCTTTTGTGAGAAGCCACGAACTATTAGTGGAAAACTCACTGTGTATCGCTCAGTTAACCGTTTCTCTCTCCATTTCGGGGTATACTTTTCAAAACATTCGTCACTGTTTTCAAAAGTGACCGA
Organism: Coenobita brevimanus; assembly: GCF_032717465.1. Taxonomy (NCBI): domain Eukaryota; kingdom Metazoa; phylum Arthropoda; class Malacostraca; order Decapoda; family Coenobitidae; genus Coenobita; species Coenobita brevimanus. Next base: position 25,472,767 of record NC_136981.1, read on the forward strand.
TTTAATGCACGTCACTAAGTGCTGTACTGAGCGATACTATTGTTTCTTTATTGTTCGCCCCTGCTTGCCTCGACCGTTAGATAATGCGGCCTACTGCTCCCCCTTTGTTCCCACGACTTAGGCAGTCTAGTGTTTGCTCTGACGGAGGAAGGACCTGTGCTCCAGCAGTGCGAGAGGTCAGCTAGCACCCAAGCTCCACAAGATCACAGTCTCCAGTGCTCCCACCTTGGTGATACAAAGCATTCATCGACTAGTATTTCCTTCTTGTATTTCCCTAGTCTTAAGAGTTTAATTAAGGTATTTTCCTAGGCGTAAGGATTTAGCTTTTGCGTGAGTGAGTGCGATCTCATTAATTTGATTTTGAATTGTAACGTTAAATTTATTTTTTTGTAATCAATAAATTTAACAGTTCTTTTTCTTGAGCTTAATGTAAAGTAAAATCTTGTTTCATTTCTCCAAATTAAGCTTATTTTACATATAGCTCCTAGCTTGCATAAACGTTTTGCTATGCATAACTGGTACTTAGACCAGTCTTGTTGTATTAACTTAAAATCCGTTGTGCCACCTAGGAGTTAAGCATCGGCAAGAACCTGATGTTAGTATTAGTTATTTATTGTCAGGGGTGAAGTAACTTTCTCCAGAGGCTAACAGTACTAATTCAGCATTTGTGAGTAATTAATCTCTGCCGTGTACTGTTGAGAAAGTTTATAAATTCTCGTTCTTAGAGAATCGTTGCTTGATTTAGCAAGACAATCATTGTCTCTGCTCTTTAATATTATTGAATATTAATATCAATTAAATAATAATTAAGCATTTATTTTAAAAACACCGTGATATAAAAAAAAAATAACCGTGACAATATATATATATATATATATATATATATATATATATATATATATATTTATATATATATATGTAATACGTGTGTGTGTGTGTATATAGATGATTAGGCCTGGTGATATGGCAGGACTCCAGGGGTTTGACTGATCTGTGGATGATTATGTGACGTTTTTTATTGGTCATGCTGTTGATAGCTCTCTCTCACTGTCCTTTCTCTCTCCTTTCTGAATTGTAACTTACCTCGTCTTCCGGGAAGGAAGAGGGTCAGCCTAATGAAAATGACTGCCACTAATAATATATTACATAACTTACAATCCTTGCACCATTTTCCAGTCTGTCGCGATTTTCCTCAATCTTGACACCAGTATTCCTATACTGACACCACATTTCCAATATTGACACCTTTCAGGACACTTTTTTTTTTTTTTTTTTTTTTTTAGTCACCATCACCAACCAAATGCTGCTAACACTATCCTCAAAGTATCTACCACTTTACCAGACATGTCAATATTTTTTTTCACTGATTGCTTTAGTATTCATGATTCTGCCTGCAGTGGTGGCAGCATTTATCTCAGTGCATTTACAAATTTTCTGTTTCTGTCTTTGTTCTACCTTGTCCTGTTTCCAGTCCTGTATATATATATTTTTTTTCTTTCCTACTCTTTCTCCGTTTTCTCTAATTCTACCACCATATTTTTCAGCTTTGTCTGAATTGTTTATTTTGTTTTATATTTTCCAGGTTTGTCTCTGCCTCCTCCATCTCTCTCTGTTTTTCCCAGGTCCGTCTATTACTGCAATTCATCCTGTCTTTTTCAGTTCTGTGTCCCCTTTTCCAGTGCCGTCTATTATTAAATTCTTTCTCTGTTCTCTCCAATTTTCTGTATTCTACCCCCTTTTTTCGGCTGTTCCTTCAGATTCTGCTTATAATCAGTCAGTCAACAAATCTATCTATAGCTATCTATCTGTATCTGTATGTCTACATATCTATACCTTTCTATCCATCTGTCCATTTATATAATCTACCAATCTGTCTAGTTCCATTTGTCATTTCCTACCCTATCACTACTTTTCTAGAACAGTCAATGTTCTTCAATTATGTCGTAAAAATTTTCAAAGTCACATCATTTTTCTGCTGCTACCACCAACACACTACCAACTCTGACACCACTTATTCAAAAACTGTCACCCCTTTCCAGCACCAGTACTTTTTCCCCAGCACTGCTACCACTTTTCTATTATTATTACCACTTTTCCATCCTTATCGCCTCTTCTTCAGCCTTACTATCATTCTGTCGCCACTACCACCACGATCTTCACCACTACCACCTCTTTCCAGCAGTATCATTATTATCTACCACTCCAACATCTTGCCCTATCCAGCACCACTTTTTCTTTCACCCATACCATCCTCCCTTTTGCACCCCTAACACCACTTTTCCACCACCACCGTCCCTCCTTCACAATCACCACCTTTTCTACCACTGCCACTCTCTTCCTCACTGCTGTCATCGCCTTTCCCACCACTGCTGCCACCTTTCCCACCGCCTTGCCCATTACCTTCCCCACCACCTCTTCAACAATTGCCACCATCTTTCCCACTGCTGCTATCACATTTTCCACTTCTGCCATCCCCTTTCGCAGTGCACTACCATCATTCCCACTGCTGTCACCACCTTTCCTGTCACTGCCACCACCTTTCCTACTACTGTCACCACCTTTTACACGACTACTACCGCCTTTCCCACCGTTGCCACCACCTTTCGCACCCCTGCCACCACCATGCCTGCTGCTTCCACCGTTTTTCCCACCCCTGACACCACCTTTGCCACTGCTACTACCACCTTTCACTTTGCTGCCACCACCTTTCCTACCGATACCACCACTTTTCCCATCACAGTCACCACCTTTCCTATCACTGCCACCAACCTTTCCCACCACTGCCACCACCTTTCCCACCGCTGCCACCAATTTTCCCACTGCTTGTCACTGAGGAGCATATGTATGTAATTATTCCTGGCCCACCCACCAGTAAATCTCATTCCTGTCCGTCCTCCTCGTCCTTCTTCTCTCTTCCTCCTCCTTCTTATTCTCTCTTCTTCCTCCTCCTTCTCTCATCTTCTTCCTTCTCCTCTTACCCTTCTTCTTTTTCCCCTTCCTCCCCTCTTCCTCTGACTTCTCTTCCTTCCCCTAATCTTTGTTTTCTGTCTTCCTCCATATCTACCCCGACCTATCCTTCTCTTCCTCTTCTCTCTCCTGCTCCTGCTTCTGCTTCTGCTTCTCCTTCTCCTCTTCATCATCATCATAATTCTTTTCGTTTCTCTTATCCTTTCTTTGTCTCATCACTCCTCCTCCTCCTCATGTAATTACTTTTCCTCATAAGGTGGTCTTTTCTCTGATCTTTTTATAGCCTGAGATATGAGTGATGCCTTTTTCCCAGCCTCGTTATTTGCTTTAGTGGCCGTATTCTCGTCGGCTTGAGATATTTTATGACGCATTTTCCTTACCGATATATTTTACTGATTTATTTCCAAATCACTCTTCAGTATTTTTAAATAACTCTATGTTCTTGGTTTTAGCTATGTATGTACATATTAAAATGATATAAACATTTTTCTATTCTTATCTATCTGTCTATTTATCTATGTATTTATTTATCTATTTATCTATCCATCCTGTCTGCCTCGTGAAAATCGTAAAGAGTGGCCACAGGTAAATCATCTCTAATTCTCCGTCTTCTGCCATCAGACTCTCCTTTCTCCAACTCACACCCTCCTCTCTCAGTAACCTGTCCATTCGATCCCTCTTATACTCGATTTTCTCGGCGCCATCCTCCGCTTCACCTCACTCACATACACTCTTCTAGTCAGTCTCTCATAAAACGTGGACTATTCGCCCTGTGTACTACGGCTATGCCTTTTTTTTTATATATATATTAATCTCGAATGGGATTCTCAAAAATATATACAATTGGTACCCCACTGTAACCAAGATTTAATTTTGTAGGAAAAACGAGGGACATCGGAAGAATCTGCACTTTTATTTCCTTGTCCTTCCGTCTAAACACATAATTCACGTAATTTTTTCTCTCTCGTTACTGTTTGCATAATCAAAAGAACGAGAGAAGGAAAGACTGTTTCTTATCCTTCCAGAAAAAAGGCTAAGTTACTACGGGGGATCCATCTTAAATAACTTTGAAAATATCACCTCAGGCGACTTGAGAAGCATCTCTAATACTGAGGAATAAATTAAAATTTATATTTAAACCATCAATTTTGGGATGTCTCCCTTAAAATAAAACCGTATGGCCATCTTAGCAGTGCAGAAAACGGGCCTTCGTTGAATGGAAAGGTTCAAGATGTATGATTAATATGAAATAATAAATCGACAAAGAAGAGGTGGAAGAATATATTTATCCAGCAATGAATAGTGTTAGTGTTAGTGTGGTTATTACTGGGGTGAAACTGCAAGAGAGCTACCATGCATGGAATTTTCAATTGTTGTTTTGTCTTAAATTATAACGTAATTATTACTGCGATAGCTTTGAAAAAAAAAAGGGGGGGGGCGGAAAAGCGTAATATTGAAGATATCAACTATAGAACCTAAAGTTTTACACACAAACCATGGCAAGCAGCCACCCGCCATGTCGGACTTGTAGGTTGATTCGGTACCAAAATCAGTCTGTCACTAATCGTTCGTTCCTACTAACCTAACCTAACGTTCTAACTTTAGCTAACGCAACTTAACCTAGCCTAACCTAACCTAATTCGGACAAATTGCAGGACAGCTCCCATTAACAAACGATGAAAATCTTATGACAGGAATTGTCTTTGAAAGCGGAGATAAGAAATAAAGAAGTGAGCATAGAGGTAAAAAAGTTGTCGCATGATAGTAGGACTGCTGTGATACTCTAACTTATGGAAACGAAGCTTGGACCTTGTAGGAAGGACACAAGTCAAGAGTGAGAGCAGTGGAAATGAGTTATCTGAGATGAGCTTGTGGAGTTACGTGGTGAGAACGACAAATGAGGAAATGAAAGAGTGTTGTGGTATGGGTGTGGATATGATAGAAAGCGTCAGGAGAAAATTACAATAAGGTAGTTTGGCCATGTGTAGGGGATGGAGAGTGATAAACTAACGAGGAGAATGTGTGTGAATGAGGTGAAGGGGGAATGGGAGGGGGTGACCGAGGATGAGGCTGAGGGATGGAGTGGAGAGGTATATGAGAGAAGGATGTGTGAGTTAGGGGGAGGGCAGCGTAATAGCAGGGAACAGGGCGACATGGAGGCCATTTGTTTGTGGGCACCCATTATGGAGTTAAGGTGTCTGGCTTTAGATTGATAGGTAGGTAGAGTTGAATTATCTTTCATAACTGTAAATTCATTTATAACACCCAGTTTCCGCGGAAATATTTATGTTACAATTGATTGTATAATTAATTCATGACACCCAAATTTTGCAAAAACAAAATATTCCTCAGGAGTACGAAGTTCAGTTTGCCGACATCGACGGTGGCGTCGTACAGAGGACAATGGGTTGATTTGGACCCGAAACTCATTCCTCCCCAAACTGCTTAGGTTAGTTAAGCTAGGTTAAATTAAGCTGGGTTTGGTTGGATTAGGTTAGGTTAGCTTTGATTAGGTTAGATTAGGTTAGGCTGTTTTAGGTTAGGTTAGGCTGTATTAGGCTAGGTTAGGTTAGGGTGTATTAGCTTAGGTTAGGTCATATTAGGCTAGGTTAGTAAGCACGGACGATTAGTGACGGATTGACTTTGGAGCCGAATTACCCTAACCGTCCTGCATGGACGGTTTCCGCTTGGCACTGATTGTGTGTAAAACTGGTGGTTTTATAGTTGATACCTTCACAACTACGCCTTTCTGCAATTTTTTTAAGCTAACACAATGATAATTACATTGTAGTTAATTGAGAAAAAATGCAATTGTATAAATTATGCACGGGAGCTCTCCTGAAGTTTCACCATTATTGGTTTTATATTTACATTTCTGTATATTATCAGGATAATAATAT
>NC_136981.1:25478733-25506233 GCF_032717465.1 Coenobita brevimanus
ACACACGACAACCACACATCACATGTCACAACACCAACACACACACACGCACATACACTTTCCCAACACAACACACCACACCACACTCACCCCTATACCATAGCGTCCTATACCAATATCACTAAATTACACACACACACACACACACACACACACACACACACACACACACATCTTAGTTAATATTATAATATATGGAGATCAGACAGAAATTTAAAAAAAGTAGGAGGAATTATAATATTAACTAAGAAAAATCTAAAAGTCAATGAAGTAAAACTAGATATACCATCACAAGTAGAACTGATTGCAGTTGAGATCACCACATCTGAAGGGAAAGTAATTGTAGCCAATTTGTAAATGCCACCCAGATCAAACACATGGGAAAGAAACGAATATGAGGACCTGGCAGAGAGTACAATTCAGAGTTTAAGATAATTACTACATAAAATGGAAGAGAAATCGGAAAGAATTATACTAACTGGAGATTTTAATACAAATATAAATTGGAATACTCTAGATATAATTAGCCAAGAAAGCTGTTGGGACCAAAAGCTCCTGGATCTCGTGCAAGAGTTTTTCCTAACGCAACATGTGAGGGAAAACACCAGAAAAAGAGGACTCGATGTACCTTCAGTGCTTGATCTAATATTTACTAGTCAAGAAAATGATATTGACAGTTTAATATATCACCCTCCACTCGGCAAAAACGATCATGCAGTACTAAATTACAACTTCAGGATAGCATATGACATAGTTAACAGAAATGAAAGTTACAAAAAGAGCCTAAACTATAAAAAGGGAAATTATCAAGACCTAAAGAAGTATTTCTTAGAAGTTGATTGGGAAAATGAGCTTAGAGGACAAGATTTAAATGCTGTATATAAAAAAATTCTGTGAGACTATGGTGTGGCATGAAAATGAAAAGTCAAGAGTAAGAGGATTGGACATGGGACTGCTTAGGAATGTATGTGGAGTACAGAGGGTGGATAGGATACGAAATAATGTGATTCGTGAAAGGTGTGGAGTGAGGAAGTCGGTGGACACCAGAATCGAAGAGTATGTACTGAGATGGTATGGTCATGTTGAGAGAATGGATAACAATAGAGTGGTGAAAAAGGTATATCTGAGCGAATTTGAAAGGAGGGAGGAGGCGAGGTAGGCCAAGGAGAAGGTGGAGAGATATGGTAGATAAGTGTGTGAGGAAGAGAGTTTTGGAAGTCGGTGAGGCTAGGGAACTGACAAGAGATCGAGCTGGCTGAATAAATGTTGTGAGGAGTAGTGCATGATCAGGGATTTGGGCACCCCTTTTTAACGTGGCAGCGTCTGGATTGACTCAGTCGGATATGTTTTTGTGAAGCTACAGAACGTGGTGAATGTTTTTGGCGTATCCGATAGAGCCAGGATTCCGGGGGGCTTGAATGAGGAGCGAATGGATGCGTGGCCCATTGGATTGGGCAAATTTGGGCTGTCTGGACATTGCTACTCCTCACCCTGCCCAAGGGTGGGAAAGGAGGTCCGGATGATGATGATGATGATAATTATGGTAAAAACAAGGAAACCTCCCACAGGGATGTGGGAAGTTCTAATAATGATAATAATAATGGTGGTGATGGTGGCAGCAGTAGTAGTAGTAGTAGTAGCAGTGGTAACAAGAATAACACTACCAACAAAAGTAATGACAGCAGCATAAAAATTACTTTTCACATTGAATTTGATTTGCTTCTCTGTAAATACTGCGAACGAGTGTTGGCCACGTGATGTAAAAAAAAAAAAAATCTGTAAGTGTGCTATTAAGCCGTAGTCTGTCCTGTGTCTATTCTATCCTAGGATTGTGAACAAAGCGACGCTATTTTTCTGGAAACGGCATAAAGTAGTGTTTAAACAGTTACATGAATATTAACAGAATAATAGAATAACAGAAGAAAGTGCCAATAAATTCTTTCGCGCACCTTTATTATATGTTCCGTGAAGGTCAATAACGAACCAGCACTGCTTTTGTTTTCACGTAACGTCACCACTGTAACGAAAGGAATCAGCCTTTATTACGTCCGCTGTACACGTAGAGCTACCGGCTTCCTATTGCCTCTTCAGTCGAGTCGGTCTTTTATTTTTTTATTTTATTTTTTTTTTTTTACTTGTATACAAATTTATTCTCGCTAACGGAGATTATTATGCAAGGCTTTGGGGAGATTTTCTTTTTTTACAGGATAGATTAGACAGGGACTTGATTAAGCCCTAAGCTACTCGGAAAATACTAAAGAGGGTCGCCTTCATGTACTAGCGCAGGTATAGTCGGTCGGTTCCACTGCCATGTTATGCAAGCGTTTCTTATCTCCGTCCCTATGCCCCGAAAGAAGGCTCGTGAACAGCAAGCGAAGGGCCGCATCAGCCTGTAGCTCACTGGGTTCACGTTACTGAGACTACAAGCACTCATATAAACACGGCAGATTATATCACAGTTTTAACGAATGTTCTCTTTCATTTGCCAATACGAATCCTATAAAATCTACTTCAGCAAGTTTTGTCCATTGTGACTAGTTCCAGATTATGTGTGAATAACTGTAAGCTGGGGTTCAAGACGTTTTTATTTCTTCCTACAAGACAGAATGTCTTTCGGAAATACCGGTCATATTATCGTGATAGAACAAAGAGAAACCATTATCATGTAGTAGCAGTAGTAGTAGTAGTAGTATAAAAACTTTACCACCATGGCCACCCCACAGTACTGTTGTCAGTGCTCCAGTAGGCAGCATAAGTGTATCAGGTGCTCATGTGCAACAAATAGGTCACCGTGTACATACTGTAGGATGGGACCTTTCTGTATGAATGTGTTAGGGAATCACAGCCCACCAGAAGCGGCACTTGACCGCTTCCAACATGGCGGGCGACAGATTGGTGACATGGAAATTGATGGGGCGGTCACTGACAATATGCACGATCACACGGACATGCGTGGTGGTGAAAGACCCCGTGGTGAAGCGAGGGATAGGAATGGACGCCAAGATGCGAGAGATATGGAAGCGCTGGGTGGGTTAAATCACCATGGGAAAGTGAATAGTAGTAAAGTTGGGGGTGAGGAACATCAGGAGGTTTATAATAGAAATCAAACTCAGGATGAAGACCACCATAGAGGAGTGCATGAAAGAGGGAATCATCCAGGTATTATACGTTCTCAGAACGGTAGTGACACAAACAACGAGGAAGCAGAACAGCCTCAAAGGTCTGTGCGAGAAGGTCGTCCCACATACTGGATGGGCAAATCTGGAGAAAATGCAGTAACCTGGGTGAACACCTCATATAATGAAATAGTTGGATGGTCCTAAAGTAACCTTTTTGAACCTCCCAAATGCAATGCTACAACTGACATGATTAAGGAAATCACTCGCCTGATAGCCAACTACAACAATAACTCACCCATTGCCTCATTCTCTCTTAATGTCCTTGCACTAATACCACATCTCTTCCTCAACAAGACCCGCCCGAGAGCTAGCTTTGCAGAAAATATTAAGGCCATCCAAAGGTGGGTTGAAACATGGAAAAGAGGTGAAATCGACAACCTACTTGGGGAAGCAAGGGCCTTGCAGATGAGAATAAACAACCGAGGCAGAAGAAATCAGAATATCAACGATGTGGCAAGGATTTTTGGCAGCAAGATGAGACAGGGGAAGGTCTCGATGGCAACCAGATCCCTGTCAGCTGAATCACCAAACGGAGTACTTGACCTGACAGATGAAACAATGCAACAACTAAAAGAAAAACATCCGACTGCACGACAAGCAAGTGCCCAGTCAAAGCTTGACGGCAACTACACTCCTCCCAATCCCATCATATATGACAGGATAACTGGAGATATGGTATGGCGGAAGGCAATGCACGCACAGGGAGGGGCAGGACCGTCAGGCCTGGATGCAAAATCTTGGCGAGTAATCCTCAGTAACATCAAGTTTGGGGAGGCAGCAACAGACCTATGTAACACCATTGCCTCACTGGCGAGGAAGCTGGCTTCAAGTCAGTGCAGTAACATCGAAGCACTGACGGCTTGCAGACTAATCCCCCTTGATAAGAATCCTGGATGCAGGCCCATCGGGGTGGGTGAAGTCTTAAGACGGATTATAGGAAAATGCATCATGGAGGTGGTGAAAGATGATGTGAAGCAGGCAGTTGGCAACCTCCAGGTGTGTGCAGGCCAGCCGGCAGGAGGTGAGGCAGCAGTTCACTCCATGAGGAAAATATTTGAGGAAGAGAACTGTGAGGCAGTATTATTAGTTGATGCCTCAAATGCATTTAATTCCATCAACCGGGAGGCAATGCTGCACAATATCAAGGTTAAATGCCCAGCATTTGCCCAATATGTGGAAAACACCTACAAAGAACCAGCAGACCTCTACATTGTGGGTAAGACAGCGGCTCATGACGTCGGTGTAATCCAGTCCACAGAAGGAACTACCCAGGGGGACCCCGTTGCCATGGCTATGTACACCCTGGCGATGACAGTGCTGCAACAACAGATCAAATACGAGGCCACCAATGTAAAACAGGTAGCCTATGCAGATGATCTCACTGGTGCTGGCAAGGTTGAGGATGTGAGGAAATGGTGGGACCTTGTAACATCTCATGGCCCTGAAATAGGTTACTACCCTAATGCCAGTAAGTCCATCTTGATCGTGAAACCAGCTTACTATCAAGATGCACAAGAAGCATTTAGAGGCACAAACTTGATAGTCACTAAGGAAGGTCAGAGGCATCTAGGGGCTGTGATTGGAACCAAGGAATTCAAAGACAAATATGTGAGTGACAAGGTAAAGACATGGGTAGAAGAAATTCATACACTATCCAGCCACGTAAAAACAGAACCCCATGCAGCATACAGTGCATTTACCTATGGTGTAAAGCACAAGTGGACCTTCGTGATGAGGACCATACCAGACATCGAGTTGCTGCTACAACCACTGGAGGATGCAATCAGGGATTCATTCCTCCCATCTCTAACCAATGGCCACATCCCCACACCAGAAGAGAGGGACCTTCTAGCACTACCACCCAGGATGGGAGGCCTTGGCATTATAAATCCAGTAGCCGTGGCAAGCTATGAACACAGAAATTCACTCGGGCTCACCGAATCCTTGTCACAGAAGATCTGCGCCCAGGTTGAGACGAGTGAAATCGACCACCAAAGGCAGAAAGACATAAAGACACAGATAAGCAAAGAGCGTGAAGCAAGACAAAAAGACCAATTGCAGCACATAATCGAACATCTAACACCGGACCAGTGCAGAAGAGTTGAAATTGCACAGGAGGTTGGGGCATCGAACTGGCTCACAACCCTGCCTCTCAAGGCAACAGGCTTCCACTTCAACAAACAAGAATTAATTGATGCCATAGCCTTGAGATATGGGTGGCCAATAGAGATCCTACCTCAACACTGTGCTTGTGGCACTGCCTTTGATGCAAACCATGCAATGGTATGCAAGAAAGGAGGCTTTGTTTGCATCCGACACGATGAAGTACGCGACCTCACTGCCAAAATGCTGCAGGAAATATGCCATGATGTCACGATTGAGCCAGCTCTGCTACCCCTGGACGGCGAGCACTTCACCCACAGAACAGCAAACACATCAAATGATGCAAGAGTGGATGTCAGTGCTCGAGGTTTCTGGACACGTGGGCAGAGGGCGTTCTTCGACATCAGGATATTCGATCCCATGGCAACATGTCATCGTGAACTGTCTCTCGAAGCTGCACACAAAAGGAATGAGCAAGAAAAAAAATAGAAATTATCAAGAAAGGATCCAACATGTGAACCACGGTCGATTCACTCCCCTTGTGTTCACGACATCAGGTGGGATGGGTCCAGAGGCAGTGAGATTCTATTCGAGACTGGCAGAGGTTCTTTCTGAGAAGAAACGTCAACCGCAGAGTTCTGTTATGGCCTGGATGAGATGTCGACTCTCATTCTCCCTCGTGAGGTCTGCTCTGCTATGTCTCAGAGGCACAAGATCATCAGCCCTCAGGCCTGTCTCTCTGGCGGGTATGGATTACGAAGCTACAGTGGTCGAGAGTCGCATAGACCAGCGACTCCAATAGTTTAATGTCTTTATTTACAATGTAATATCAATAAAAAATAATAATAATAATAATAGTAATACTACTGTAGATGGTTGGTAACCACAGCCGTTGGCGTGCTTGGGGCCAACGGATTGTAATATGAGGGTTAGTGTTAACCTTCACATTACAACTCCAAATGGTGAACTGTATTAGGAAGGTTGGTTTTGATCTTCACAATATAATTCACCAATGGATGGAGGTGATTTAGAAAAAAAAAAAAAAAAAGTAGTGGTAGTAGTAGTAGTAGTAGTAGTAGTAGTAGAAGTAGTAGTAGTAGTAGTAGTAGTAGTAGTAGTAGTAGTAGTAGTCAATCAATCAATCAATCAATCAGCTTTATTTCGTATCTCTCGATACATTTGTGCTGGGAGGGGGTTGGTGATAGCCAATACCCTCTTCAGGCATACATGGCGAGTGATGAGAAGGGTGGGTGGTGAACTGAATGAAAGGAAGGCAATGACTGATTATGTGTGTGTGGATGAAAGGATGCGAAGATGTGTAATGGATGCAAGAGTTTATAGAGGTTGGGGGAATGGACTTTCTGACCACTACTTGGTGGTGGCCAGAATTAGGATTCAAGTAAGATGGAGGAATAGAAGAAGGAAAAGACGAGAGGAAAGAGTTGTTGCAAGGAGAGTGGAAAGATTACAAGAGAATGAGAAAAAGGCAGAGTATAAGAGAGAAGTGGAGGAACGATTGGGCAAATATGAATTGGAGCAGATGGGAGACGTGGAAGATGTGTGTAGGATATTTACAGAAGAAATATGTGCAGCATGTGATGTGGTGTGTGGAAGAAAGAGAAGATGGAGGGGGGTGCAAGGAACAGCGTGGTGGACTGAAGAGGTGAGACAGACTGTGGCACAAAAGAAGAATGCATACAATGAATGGATGAGAAATAGGGGCGTGGAAGAAGTTGAGAGGCGGAAGAGAGAGTTATATGTAGAAAGAAAGAGAGAGGTGAAACGATTAGTAAGAGAGAGTAAGAAGAGAGTGGATGAGGAATTTGGAAGGAATTTGAATGTAAAGTGGAGGGACTGTAAGAAAATGTTCTGGAAAGAGGTGAAAAGAGTAAGACAGGGTGGAAGTGAAGTTAGCAGGGGAGTGAAAGATAAAAATGGTAGATTACTAGTGGAGAAGGGAGAAAAGGTGAGCAGATGGAGAGAACACTTTAAGGAATTGTTGAACATAGAGGATGGAAGTAATGCGAGTATAAGTGGCTGGGGAATGGCTGGGAGAAGGAGGGAGGTGAGAAGACAGGAAGAAATCAGTAGGATAGAAGTTGTGGAAGCAATGAAGAAAGTTAAATCGGGGAAAGACCCAGGAATTGATGGAGTGTGTGATGAAATGCTGAAGCATGGGAGAGAGATAGTAGTAGAATGGATGTGGAAGATGTGCAGATTGGCCTGGGAGGAAGGTAGAGTCCCGGAGGATTAGAAGTCAGGTATAATTATTCCCTTGTACAAAGGAAAAGGGGAAAAAGAAGTGTGTGGTAATCATAGGGGCATTTGTCTTCTTAGTATAATAGGAAAAGTGTATGGTAGGATACTTATTGACAGTTAGAGAAAGAACAGAGAAATTAGTTGGAGAAGAGCAGGGAGGCTTTAGGAAGGGAAGAGGTTGTGTAGATCAGATATTCATTCTTAGCTCTTTAGTGGAAAAGTTTCTAGAGAAGGGAAAGAAGTTGTATGTGGCTTTCATGGATTTGGAGAAAGCATATGACAGGGTGGATAGACAAGGATTGTGGAAAGTGTTAAGAATATATGGAGTAGATGGGAAGTTGTTGAATGCTGTGAAGAGTATGTACGATGGTGCGAAGGCTGCAGTGCGTATGGATGGTGAACTAAGTGAATTTTTCTCTTTGAAAGTTGGGTTGAAACAGGGATGTGTCATGTCTCCATGGTTGTTCAAGCTGTACATGGATGGGGTAATAAAAGAATTACAAGGTAGGGTAGTGGATGTTGGAGTGGCCCTGGTGAGAGAGGATAGTGTTTGGAAACTCCATGCACTGTTGTTTGCAGATGATACTGTGTTGTTGAGTGAAGACGAAGGGGAGCTGCAAGGCTTGGTGGATGAGTTTGGGAGAGTGTGTAAGAAACGGAATCTAAAGGTGAATGTAGGGAAGAGTAAAGTGATGTTCTTTGAGAGAGGTGAACTCAGTGAATGTACAGCGAGGTTGGATGGTGAGGAATTGGAAAATGTGAGTACGTTTAAGTACTTGGGTAGTGTGATGAGTAAGGATGGAGGTTTGGAGGGTGAAGTGCTTGAAAGGGTACAGCAGGGAAGAAAGGTTGCTGGTTCTTTGAAAGCAGTGATAAGAAACAGGGAAGTGAGCATGGAAGTGAAAAAGTTACTACATGACAGTATTGTGATATCAACTCTAACGTACGGAAGTGAAGCTTGGACGTTGTTGGAAGGACACAAGTCAAGAGTGAGAGCAGTGGAAATGAGTTATTTAAGAAGAGCCTGTGGAGTCACATGGAGAGACAGGCTGACAAATGAGGATATAAAGGAGCGTTGTGGTGTGGATGTGGATGTGATAGGAAGCGTTATGAGGAACACAATGAGGTGGTTTGGCCATGTGGAGAGGATGGAGGGTGAAAGACTGACGAAGAGAGTGTATGTGAGTGAGGTGGAGGGGGGAAGAGGGAGGGGGAGGCCGAGGATGAGATGGAGGGATGGGGTGGAGAGGTATATGAGAGAGGGGGGTGTAAGTTGGGAGCAGGGCAGTGAAATGGCGGGGGACAGGGCGACTTGGAGGCGATTTGTTTGTGGCCACCCCAAACGGGATTGAGGCGTCTGGCAATAGATAGATAGATAGATAGATCATCATAAAGGTAGTAGTAGTAGTAGTAGTAGTAGTAGTAGTAGCAGTAGTAGTAGTAGTAGCAGCACCAGCTGCAGCCGTAGCAGTAGTAATAGTTGCAGTAGTTGTTGTTGTTGTTGTTGTTGTAGCCCAAAGTTTATCGAAAATATGAACCCGGTTGACTGTAAACTGAAGTTGCCCTTCTCTTGTGGCCCACCATCCTTCTTTGGAGAGAAAGGAGAGAGGCGAGGGACGTTTGTATAACCAGGCAGAGGTGACGCTAGTCTATATCAATGTCACCACGCGAGAAGGAATTCCATTCCAGCACAGCCTTGATCAAAAACACCCAGAATCTTCCTTGAATAGCACCATAAACGCCACCCAAAATATCGTACACGAGAAAACAGAGAGGCGAAGTAAAGGGGTTAGTATATGTCAGTTTGCTGAGAACTTTTTTGGGTTTCGTTTATAGACCCTTTATACGCCTTCAAAGGAGTAACTGCGTTTATAGGGGCTTAAGACATTGCCCAGAAATTGTAGTGCAGGAGTTTATGGCGACAGCGTGAGGGAGGAAAGTGTTACTGGGTAAGCAGGATAGACTCTGAACTTTACACATATACGTCGAAGTTGAGATAGAAAGATAATCCCTTGAATATAATTACTTAACATATAATTCTATATATAATGGTTCTGAAATGTGTTATTCAGTAAGCAAGATAGACTTTGAGCTTTATATATATGAATGGAGGTTGAGACACACAAAAAATTTCATTTGATGTCAATGCAAAGGCGGTTTGCAGTCCTAATGGACCCAGGTTCGAATCCCGGCTGGGGCAGGGAACAGTTTAAGGATTTGAATTTCTTAAGAAGCAAACTTTTTTGATCTACCAGATGACCCGCCGACATGTCATAAAAGTACCCCCGCTAATACCAATACACCAGTCCTGTATGAGACAGCCATAGCATGTATTCAATATGGATGGTGGGTGTTAGAGCCGAAGTGGTGACATGTGGAGATGTAGGAGGACTACTAGGCCCAAGGGATGACTACTGGGACTTGGGAATAGGCCCTGAAGCCTTTGCCCAGAGTCGGACACGTAATAAATAAACATATATATATATATATATATATATATATATATATATATATATATATATATATATATATATATATATATATATATATATATATATATTATATAAAGTGAGTTTTACGCCAGGTACCCCTTTTTTTGGATAAGGGCTAAAACGTTGCCCCTGGGTAGAGGACTTTGGTTTGGAGCGTGTAGCATTTTATGACCGGATGCCCTTCCTGATGTCTACCAATGACCCTTGGGTGGATTTGATCCTCCGACCCTTCGGTCAGAGCTGAGCGCTCTATCATATATATATATATATATATATATATATATATATATATATATATAAATGAATAGTACTGTAGACATGATGACTTTAATATGGTTACAAGTTATAATGTACCATAATGTGTTTAGATAATGGGAAATTTTGCTTTGATTGCTTTAATTTGCTGTCTGAAAATATCTAAATTACATAGTATGTAGTAATTCGAATATTAATAATTAATATGAATAACAGTAATAATAATGATAATAATAGTAATCATCATCATCATCATCAGAAGAAGAAGAAGAAGAAGGAAGAGTAATGCAACTGTTCTACATCCTTTCCATTTGCACTTTTTTTCGTGACTATCATCATTTTCTAATATCAGTTTGTTACTACAGCTCAAGATTCAAGATGATGATGTGACAGTTTTTAGACCAAGTTAGAATAAAACGAGTATAGAGGGAGGCGGTGGCTGAATCGGTAGAGAGGTGGCATGCAGTCCTAATGGACCCCAGTTCGATTCCAGACTGCTGCAGGGAACAGTGATGGATTTGAATTTCATAAAGCGGACTTTACTGATCTACTAGAAGACCCTCCAGCATGTCATAAGAACACCCCAGCTAATACCAATAAACCAGTCTTGTATGAAACAGCCCAAGTATGTATTCAAAACGGACGGTGGATGTTAACGCCGAAGTGGTGACATGCGGAGGTGCATCGTATGTTGGGAACAGGCTGTGAAGACTCTGCCCAGATTGAATATGGACACATGACAAAAATGTGAAGGCTCTGAGCCGTGTCAAAAAAAAAAAAAAAAAAAAACATAGCCGAGAAAAAGTTATCAGATGTTGTTGCAGATAATTCTTTTCAAATCTTTTTTTTTTTTTTCCCACTCCTTCTCTTCCTCTGTCCTCATTAGCTCCCTGTCTGTATTTTTTCCCCTCTGTCTATCTTTTCCTCTTTTCTCGCCACTCTTGTCCTTTTTCTTGTCGCAACCCTTTTTCCCTTCCTGTCGTCTTTTTTTTTCTTTATTTCCTTCTTTCCTAACAGTTCCTCTCGTTTTCTCATGGTCTCTTTCTCTCTCTCTCTCTCTCTCTCTCTCTCTCTTATTCCTTTCCTCGTGTCTGTTCTTATTTCTTAATGTATTCCTATTTCCTACTATTTCCTTTCAGTTTTTGTACTTTCTTCCCTTTTCTATTCCTTTCCTCCTTTCTTCATACATTTTCTGCTCTTTACTTCATTTCATTTCGGATTCCGTATTACCCTCCATTTCCTCTTTCCTCTCCAATTTTATTTTTCTCTCTTCTATTTCCTCCATCCGTCTCTCCTTTGTTTCTTTTCTGTTCAGGCCTTTTCTTTCTTGCCTCTATTTCATCTTTTCTTTCTTTTCTCCTCCTTCCCTCAGTTCTTTTCTTCCTCTTTTAACCCATGTCAAAGTATCGGTTGTCTTTGGCACCACTGGAAATATCTTCATTCTTTCCTTTCTCCATTCACTCTCCTTTCGCCCAAATTTTTCTCCTTTTCCCTCTCCTCCCTCTCTCTTCCTTCATTCGCTTCTCACCTTTCTCCTCCTTGTCGTTTTATTGTTGTCCCTCCTTCTGTCCCACTTGTTTCTCAAGATGTTCCTCTTTGTTGTCCTTCGCTTGTCTACCCTCCCCCTCCCCTTGTCTTTCTCTAATGTCTTCCCACTCTCTGTTTACCTTAGATAGATAGATAGGACAGATAGATAGATATAGATAGAGAGACAGAGAGATAGATGGACAGACAGAGAGACAGATGGACAGATAAAGGCATGCGATGGATTCATAAAGTGTGGCCTAAAATGAGGTATGTCCAAAAGGGTTTGTATTCTCAGTGAGCAGGATTTCTCGCACCTCTCCCTAACGATCTAGCTTACATATTGTACCATAGTCTGTTCTGTGTAATTTATATATTTTAATTATAACGGCAAAGATTATAATAAATTAAGTACAAAAATACAATAATATAGTTTACCTCTTGCCAGGCGATTTGTCATCGTCACGCCCCCTCGCCCACCTCCCATAGACGAGAGGGAGGGACTACAGGAAGGGGGCGGAGCTTCAGTGACAAGTTGCCTGGCGATGGGTATAGAAAAAGCAACAGCCTGGTTTGGAGGACGTGCGAGGGGACATTTTTAGCTGAGAAAAACTTGCACCTTGAAACTTTGGCGACAGGGAGTAATGGTGTCAGGTGCAACGTATGACACTTCCAACACAAGCTCTTCTTTATCTTCTCTCTCTCTCTCTCTCTCTCTCTCTCTCTCTCTCTCTCTCTCTCTCTCTCTCCCTTTCCACGCACCTCTCATTTCCTATTTCCTCTTTTTTTCCCTTGTCTCTTTCTCTTCTTTCCCATCCTTCCTCCCTTCTTCCCACTTTTCTGCCTCCTCATTCTCTTCTCTCGATCCTTCCTCCGCATCTCTCTTTTTCTCACTTTCTCTTCTTGCCGTCCCTTCTCCCCCTCCTCCTATTTTCCCTTTTCCTTCTTTCGAAAATTCTCTTCCATCTCTTTCTTCCTTTCCTCCTGTACCTTCCTTCTCTCCTTGTTTCCTTCTATTCCTTTTCTTCTTTCCCTTATTTCCTTTCATCTTCTCCCTACCTTTCTTTTCCTTGTCTTTCCCTTTTAGATTCCTTCCCCTCCTTTTTCCTTTTCCTTTTCCTCCTTTCTCTCCATTCGTTTCCTCTTCCTCTCATCACTTCATTCCTTTTTCTGTTTTCTCTGTTTTTCCTTTACTTTTCCTCTTCTTCCCTCCTTTCTTTTCTCATTTCTCTTTTTCCATCACTTCTTCCTATCATCCTTGTTTCTATTTTCCTTCTCTTCAATTCGTTCGTTTACCTCCTCTTCCTCATTTCCTCCTTTCTCTTCTTTTCCCTCTTTCCAGTTTGTTGTTTTGATCAATTACTTCATAATTTGCCTCTGCTGTCTTCATATTTTCTTTGTTGTTCGTCATTACTTCTTGTGTCCATTTGAAGTCATCAGCACACTATAGCCCGCATCCTTTCACCTCCTGTCCTTCTTGTTAATCTACATATATTCTCTTGTATTCTCTCTTCTCATTCTCGTTTTTCTTTCTCTATTTTTCTTTCTGTTTATCCCTTTTTCCTTCTTTCCTTGCTTCCTACTTCTTTCCTTTCTTCCCTCCCTCTTTCTTTTTTCCTGTCTTCTCTCTCCCTTCTCTCCGTACATTCTTTATCTGCATATACTCGCATTCAGTCTCGTTTCACTTTCTCTTTCTTTTTCCTCTCACATTTTGTCTTTTCCTTTTTGTTCTTTCAACTCTTCCTACTTCATTTTTTTTTCATCCTCTCTCTCTCTCTCTCTCTCTCTCTCTCTCTCTCTCTCTCTCTCTCTCTCTCTCTCTCTCTCTCTCTCTCTCTCTGTGGTGACGGGAAGTAATGCTGTCGGGTGGAACGTGGCACACTTTCCTTTTCTCCACACAACTGTTTCCCCTCCTATTCCCTCCCTTCCTTCATTCTCTTCTTCCTTCTTCCGCTTCTTTCATCCTTTCTTCCTTCCTCCCTTCCCTTCTTCCTTCTTCTCTTCCTTGCCTCCATTCTTTCTTATTCTCTTCCTTCCTTCCCTTCTTGTTTCTTTTCTTCCCTTCCCTCCTTTTCTTACTTTTTCTTCCCAGTTTTCCTTTTTTTCCTAACACTCTTTTCCCATTTCTCTCCTATCACTAAATCTTTCCTTTCCTCACATCCTTTCCTTATATTCTCCTGTTCTTTTCTTTCCTTCATCCTTCTCTTCCTTCATTTCCTTTCCCCTTTTCTTACTTTTTCTTCCTATTTTTTCCTCTCTTTTCCATGCACTTTTTCCCCTTTCCTCGCCTCTCTTCTATTATTTCCTTCCTTTACATCCTTTCCTTCTTCCATCCTTCCTTCTCTTCCTCACACATGATCAGATTTGGAACTACAAAATATAAATCCTCTCTTCCATATCTCTGTTTTGTCCTTCTATTCCTTACATATCCTTTGCTTCTTTTTCCCCATTGCTTGTTCCAATTTTCTCTCTTTTTTCTATTCTCACATCAGGTAAAATTTCTTGCTTTTCCTTCTTCCCATGCTCTCCCTTCTCGTTCCCTTCTCTCCTCTTGCTCGGGTTTTCCCTTCTCCGCTTTTTATTATAAGAAATGTTACTTATCTTGTTACTGTTTTCTTTACTCTCCTTCCTTATTCTCCTGGTTCATTTCTACAGATCAGCACATACACTCCCTCCTCTATCCTTCCATTTCTACTTCTCTCCTCTCAGTCTCCCTTCCTTTAATATTCCTTTTTCCCTGCCCTTCTCTCTCTCTCTCTCTCTCTCTCTCTCTAACACCCACACACCCACACATGCTTAGTGCGGTTTTAGATGCAAGTGCAGAGGCAATAGCTGCTCCTTGTATTCCCACTCTCCTTCTCCTAATCCCACCTGATTATTAACACAAAACGATATGTAATAATTTTTTCTGTGTACTACTGTTGTGTCTTTTCGAGGGTCGGGTAACTACAGCAAACACTCTTGTAGTTTCGTCTCTTCGCTTCCTTCACCTCCTCTGCATTTCTTTCCCTACTTTATTCCTCTCAGTCTGTCACCCATATTCATGTCTTGGCCATCTCGTAATTTCTTTCCTTCCTTTCTTTCTTCTTTGTTACCTCTCTTCTCTCCCCTCTCTCTTCTTTTTCTGTCATCCATTTTTCTATTGTCTTCTCTCTTCTCGTCACCTTTTATTTTTTGTTTCTATTCTTCCCCTTCTCTTCTTGCTTCTCCTTCGTCTCCATTTCTTTTCTTCCTTTCTTCTCTTTCTCTTTCATCTTACTCTTCCTTCCCCTCCTTCTTCTTTTTTTTCTTCGTTTGCCCTTTCTTCCCCATGTTTTAGCACCTTCTCCTCTTCTCCTTTCTTCTTCTCTTCTCTGCCTCCCTTCTCCGCCTTCTCTTCCTCCTTTCCCTTCCTTTCCAATTATCTTCCTTTCTTCTTCTCATAGACCTTCCTCATTCTCCTTCTCTTTCCTTCAATCCCCATTCTCCTCTGCCCATTTTCTTTCTCTCTTTCTCTTGCTGTTACTCCTCCTCTTTATCTTTCTTCTTTCTTTAGTCTTTCTTCCTTACTTTTCTTTCATCATTTCTTTCCTTTCTTTCCTCCATATTTCATTTTTTTTCTTTTTCTGCCACTCAGGTGATGAAGGAAATGATGTCAGGATAGCGTAGGACAATTTAGCCCTCCTTCTTTCCTCTCCTTCCTTCCTCTCCTTCTTTCCTTTGTTTCTTTCTTCCATTTTCCTTCCTTTCTCTTTTTCCTCCTCTGCTTTCTTTCCCTTTTCTTCCTTTTCATTTTTTCTATTCTCTGTTTTCTATTCTCTTCTATTTTTTTTCTCCTCTCCTTTCTTTTTTTTCCTTTTTCCCTCCATTTTCCTATCTTTTTATTATCCCACTCCTATTTTCTTTTTTTTCCTTCTACTCTTCCATTTTCTGTCCTTCCTTTTTTCCCATCCTTTCGTTTCTTTTCTTTCCCTCAGTGTTTCTCATCCTTCTTTTCTTTCTTCTTTTCTCTCCCTTTTGTTTTTCCTTTCCTCCTTCTTCGTCTTTTTTTCTCTTTTACTCTACTTCGCTATTGATTTTTCTTCCCCTTCTTCCATATTCTTCTCGTCTCTCCTTCAATACTCCTCCTTTTTTCTCATCTCTTCTTTCACTTGCCCATTCATTTTCTTACCTGTCCTCAACCCTTCCTTTTTTCTGTCTTTCTTTCCTTCTTTCCTTCCTTACTTTTTTCATTCATTTTTCCCTTCCTCTAGGTTTTCATGCCTCATTCTCTTCTAGATTTCCTGTCGCTACACGTGCTTTCATTTTCTCATTCTTTTCTTCCCTTTTCTCAGCTCTCTTTCCTTCCTTCCTTCCTTCCTTCCTTCCTTCCTTCCTCTCTTCCTTCCTTCCTTCCTTCACTCCTTCCTTCCTTCCTTCCTTGCTTCCTTCACTCCTTCCTTCCTTCCTTCCATCCATCCTTCCTTCCTTCCTTCCTGCCTTCACTCCTTCATCCCTTCTGCTGTCAGGGCACCGTAAGACACTTCAAGCCCCAGACTCTAATTCCGATTTAGGACAGTGTTATTAAATTTTCCTCCTTTCCTTCTTTCCTTTTCTTCCTTCCCTTCCCTCTCTCTCCTCCTTCTCTTTCTTTTCCTTCTTTCTTTTCCTTTCCTTATCCTCCCTCCCTCCTCTCTCTTCTCCTTCTCTTTTTATCCTTCTCTCTTCGTCTTTCCTCCCCTCTGCCTTCCTCCCACATCTACCTTCCTTTCTCACTCTTTTCCTTCTTACTTCGACTTTCCCTCCCTCCCTTCTTTCTTTCCTTGCTGCCGTCCTTCTTTCCTCCTCTTCCTTTCGCTCTCCTTCTCTTTTTCTCTTTCTTCGTCATTTCCTCTTTTCCTTCCTACCTTCCTTCCTTCTTCATCCCTTTCAGTCTCCTCTCCTCCTCATCCCTCTCTTCCTTCTCGTTTCCATTCCTGTTCCTTGTGTCCTTGTCTTCCTCATTCACATTTCATGATTCTCTTTCCTCCCTTTTTTCTTCTCCGCCTCTTCTGCCTTTCCTTGTTCATTCTTTTCCCGATCGTCCCTCTCTTTCCGTTCCTTATTCTTTTATTCCTCTTTCTTCAACTTCTTTCTTTAACTTTTTTCTTTGCCTCTTCCTTCCTTCATACCCATTTCTTCATTTTCTTTCTCTTCCTTTTCTTACTTTCCTTTCTTCCTTCATACATTGCCTCATTCAACTTCCTCTTCTCCGTCTCCTTTTTTTCTTTCTTTCTTCTCATGTTCCTTCCTTCCCTTCCCCTCCTTTCACATATTCCACTTCGCCTTTCCTTGCACCCATTTTTTTTCTTTCCCGTTTCCACTTCTTATCTTTCCTTATTCTCATTTTCTTGCCTCCCCTTATCGTTCACTCTCTTTTTCCTTCTTCTTCTCTTCTTTTATTGCTATTTTTATGCTTTTTCCTTTCCTTCCCTTCTCTCCTTTCTATCTTTTCTCTCCCTCCTTCTTTTCATTAATATTGAACTACCTTCACAAATTGACTTTCTACCTTTTTCTTTTTCCTCCTTCTCCTCCTCCAACCCCTCCTTCTCTTCCACCTCCTCCTACCTCTCCTCCTCCTCCTCCTCCTCCTCCTCCTGCCTCTTGTTTCCTTTCTTCGTCCCGTCGTCCACTTCATTTCCATATAGGTTTCTTCTTTCCTCCTCCTTCTCTATTTTCTTCTTCCTCTATTTATTTTCTTCCTTCCCTCCCTTCGCATTTTCCTTATTTTTCTACCCCCCCCTTATTTCACTGTTTATATTCTCTCTCTCTCTCTCTCTCTCTCTCTCTCTCTCTCTCTCTCTCTCTCTATCTATCTATCTATTTCTCTCTCTTCCAAAATACTTTTCCATTTTAGTTTCCCTCTTCCTCCAAGCTTTTATATCCCTTTTTCTTCCTTCATATCTGCTTCCTTCTTTCCTATCCTTCTCTTTGGCAGATAGAATACTTACGATAGATATAAATTATCCTATAACAAAAAGCCTCTAAAGGACGATAGTAAACTGAGAATAGAGGAAAGCAGACAGCAACAGACCTTTTAGTCATTTCGTGGCTGTTTGGTATAGGGAAGATTATAACTGACAAAACTATTCTGTCAGTGAAAGACATGGATAGTAAAGCAGGAAGAACCATCATGTACCAGACAGCACAGATCAGGCCTGGCACATTTGTAGGAGCTGAGTAACTGCGATGTGTATAGGACGTCCTCTCGATGTTTGAGGTAGCTGGCTTGGCGATGAATCGTTCTGTGTCGCTTGACGATATTTTCCCTTATTTCCCTCTCCTTCCTTATTTACTCATAGCACACTGATGTATTAGTATATCTCCAGAACTGTGTATTCATTAATGGGTTGGAAGTTAAATAAAGTCTGGTATAGCTAAATAAATATTTCACTATTCAAACAGCATGATACAGTTACGAACAAATGGTTACACAGTGTAAGTCTGAGTGCTAGAGAAGTACATGTTGCTATCCCCACTCCCTGGCTCTTACTGCGGGCTCTAAGCTCACAGTGGGGCGTGGAAATGAAAGCTGACTATGCAGTGGAAGGCTCGATCCATCTATGCTGATGACTATGAGGCAACCCATGTGGTGCTATGTTGCTATGTGAATATTTAGATATGGTACAAATAAGTCTGAGGTAAGTTATAATATATATATATATATATATATATATATATATATATATATATATATATATATACTGCAGGTAGATAAGATAATAAGATAATGAGAAATATGGTTAACACTTTATTATGAAAGCAAAAATATGGATACCACTGGTACAAGTACGTCTAACGCTGTTTGCCTTCCTTAGTACTCCTTTGTACTCAAGACATCTCATTTCATCCTACCTCTCGAAACTTCTCTCTCTCTCTCTCTCTCTCTCTCTTTTACCTTTGATCCAGTTCTGTCCATTATATCATATACTAATTTTTTTTCCTTTCCGTCTTCTTTTTTTTCTCTATACTCTTCGTTCCTCTCTCTCTCTCTCTCTCTCTCTCTCTCTCTCTCTCTCTCTCTCTCTCTCTCTCTCTCTCTCTCTCTCTCTCTCTCTTCTTCCATACGATTCACATCCCCTTCACTTCCTTTTCTACTTCATTTTCTTTTTTTGCTTCTTTTTTTTCTTTAGTCTCTTTCGTTTTCGTTCAAAGACATTATCGGATAAACATTTTCTTTCCCCGATCTCTCTCCGTCTCTCTTTTTTTCTCCATCCACGCTTTCGCCCATTTTTTGTCATTCCACAAATTCAGTTCCTCTCTCTCTCTCTCTCTCTCTCTCTCTCTCTCCCTCTCTCTCACAACCACACACACACACACACACACGCAGTCCTCCTTTCAGTTTCCTCCTTCCTGTCTTCCTCCCCTCCATCTATCCTTTTTTTTCTTCTTCTTCTCTCGCCCATCTGTTATCATCAAGCATTCAGTCTCCTCTTTGCCTCGATCTCCCCTCTTCCTTCCTCCATTCATTCATTCGTTCAATCATTCTGTCGTTCATTTATTCATTTCATCTTACTCCCTTCCTTCCCTAATTCGTTCCTCCTCCTTTCTCTCCCTTCCTTCTTTCCTTCCTTGATTCCTCTCTCTCTCTCTCTCTCTCTCCCTTCCTTCCTTAATTCCTCTCTCTTCCTTCCTTCCTTCCTTCCCTGTAAAGGGCTAAACATTGGCAGTAAAAATGTAAGAGCTAGTTATAATATGAATAATGTTCAACTTGACAGGGTGAATCATGAAAAAGTCTATCGAGTTATAATAAGAAATTATTTGAAACCAAGCAAATAATGCACAGAAACCTTGAAAAAAAAAAAAGAATAATAATAAACTGGATTTATGGGCAGAGAATTTGATTATAAATCCGATAATGTCATCCTAACTTCGTATAATTCGTTAGTACGCCAGCACGTGGAGTTTTGCGTTCAGTTTTGTTCACCGTATTATAAAAAGGATATCGAGAAACTTGAGAGAGTACAGCGATGGAGTGACAAAGATGATACCAAGACTAAAAAATAAACCATACGAGGAACGTTTAGAGCCCTGACTCTTTACCCTGATGAAACGCAGGTTACGAAGAGATTTAATTCAACCATTCAAAATATTTAAAGGAGACGATAACATGGCCATTGAAAAATGTTTAACAGTTGATCGCTCAAACTATGCTAGAGATAATGGGCATAGAATTATTGGCAAACGATTTCAGTCACATGAAGCTAAGCATTTTTTCTTCAACAGAGTTGTAAATATATGGAACATCTTGCCTTAAAATGCAGTAAACTGTGATAGAGTATTAGCCTTTAAAAATCGCTTGGATAAGTACCCGTCATCTGACCCCCCGCTAAGTATGTTCACTCCTGAATAACACATTTCTGTGGTGAATGTTATTTTATTCATTTTCAAAGCCTGGAAGATATCACTGCTAAACAACATCGATAAATATTACTGACTTAATGTTACCCTTACTTTCAGGTAGATAGTGTAGAATAAAATTTCCTTTTCTTCTTTCCTATGAAATATCCATGACAGTTTTTCTATGTTTCATGGTTGTCCTTCTCACTATTTCCTGCCGGCTCCGGCTGGAGGGTATGATGGGTGGGAGGGAGCCTTCCTGCTTTTTAATCCTTGTCTTTAGCTGATAGATTAGTTTTGTCAGTAATAAGTTTCCCTATATCAAACAGCCACGAAAGGACCAACAGGTTTGTTGCTGTTTGGTTTCCTTTCTGCTCCTTTGTACTTCCTTCCTTTCTCCCTCCCTCTCTTTCTCTCTCCCTCCCTTTCTCTCTCCCTCTCTTCTCTCCCTCTTTCCCTTCATTTCTTTTTTTATTTCCTTCCTTCATGCATTCATTTTTTCCTTCCTTCCTTCCTCTTCTTCTTCCTCCCTCCCTCCCTCCCTTCTCTCTCTCTCTCTCTCTCTCTCTCTCTCTCTCTCTCTCTCTCTCTCTCTTCTTTCCTTCCTTCCTTGCATCCTTTCGCCCTCCTCACTCCCTTCATTTCTTCTTTCTTTCCGTCCTTCCTTCCTTCATACATTCATACATTCATCCATTCAGTCACTATTTCCGTCCGTCCTTCCTATTTCCTTCTTTCCTTCCTTCCTTCTTTCTTGCCGATTCTACTTCATTCATTCATTCATTCATTTTTTCCTTCCTTCCTCCCTTCTTCGCTTCCTTCCTTTCTTCCCTCATTGATTTATTCATTCTTTCTTCCCTTCCTTCCTTCCTCCTTTTTCCAACAGTCCATAGTGAGCCAAAGACATAGAATTCTACTCCCTTCCTGGTGCTAGAGAGGGACGCCTTCACGTGGTGGCACCAATAGGGCAAGACGATGGACCTGCCCGGATATGCAAACGTCCCTCAGTCCCCTTCCTGTCCCTCAAAAGAAGGATGATAGACTGCTGAAGGTCATTTTCAGCCTGCAGTCCACTGGGTTCACGTTCAAATGAGCCTGGGACTTAAATACTGCTACTGCTACTACTACTACTACGATTACTACTACTACTACTATTATTATTATTATTACTGTACTGCTACTGC
This sequence comes from Coenobita brevimanus, assembly GCF_032717465.1. Classification (NCBI taxonomy): domain Eukaryota; kingdom Metazoa; phylum Arthropoda; class Malacostraca; order Decapoda; family Coenobitidae; genus Coenobita; species Coenobita brevimanus. Next base: position 25,500,064 of record NC_136981.1, read on the forward strand.
TACTACTACTACTACTAATACACTACTAATAATAATGATACCTTCCTCCCTACTTTCATTGACACTCTTGCTTTATTTCTTCTTTTCTTTACCCTTGTTATGCTTGGTTGTTTTCATATGCTTGGAAGAAAGAGCCAACGGCTGAATGGTTGTAAAAAATGTTCCACTTCCCAAGAACAAGCTCAGTGAAAGAGAGCTACCTTCCTTCCTTTTTTCTTTCTTTATCCTTCTTTTCCTTGCAACCTTCCTTCACTCTTTTTTATATTGCCTTTTATATTTGCTTCCCGGCTTGCCTACTTAATTCTTCCTATTTTGTATCATCCTCCTTCCTTCCTTTCTTCCTTCTTCCTTTCTTTAACATCTTTCTTTCTATGTCCTTTCCTTCTTTTAACTATACGCTCCCTCCTACCTCCCATATTTTCTTCCCCTCTTTCCATCTTCTTTTCCTAATCCCTCTTCTTCATTCCTTCCTCCATTCCTTCCTCCCTCCCTCCCTCCTTCCCTCCCTTCCTTCCTTCTTTCATTTCTTTCTTTCTTCTTTCCTTCCTCCTCTCGTTCATTCCGTTCTTTCTTCCTTCCTCCCTCCCTTTCGTTCTTCCTTCTTTCCTTCTTTTCTTTATCTATCCTTCCTTCTTTTCTTGTTAAAGTTTATTTCATCATTCCTTCCGTCTTTCTTGTATTCATTCCTTTTTAACATTCTTCATTCCTCTGTCTGTCTGTCTGTCTGTCTCTGTCTCTGTCTGTCTGTCTGTCTGTCTGTCTGTCTCTCTCTCTCTCTCTCTCTCTCTCTCTCTCTCTCTCTCTCTCTCTCTCTCTCTCTCTCTCTCTCTCCTCATTTTTTCCATTCTTTTTCCTTCTATTTCGTCTTCCCTTCCTTCTTCTGTCCACTTGGTGCCATTACCATAAATCCTCTCTCTTTCTTGCTTCCGTCCCTCCTCCTTCTTCCTTCCTTCTCCCTACCCCTTCCTTCTATCTCTCTCCTTCACTTTTCCTCCTTCATTCTCCCCTTTATCTTCCTGATTCCTTTATTTCTATAGCCTGTTACCTTCCTTTCGCTTTCCCTTTTTTTTTTTTTTCATTGTCCACACTTTCTTCCTCGTTTTTTCTATCCTGATCCATTTTCTTTCTTCATCATTTTCGTTTTCTTCTTCGTATTTTCTTTATAGTTTTATTCCTTCTTTGCGTCCTTCCTTTCTTTCCACATTCTTTACTTTTTCCTTCATTGTCTCGTTCGATCCTTATTTCCTGCCTTTTATTTCTCTCTTTCCTTACTTTTCTTTCTTTCCTTCCTTTCTTTCTATTTTCCTTATACTATTCATAATTTCACTACACCCTTCATTTTTTTTCTCCTCTTACTTTTTTCTTCTTTCGTTTCTTCACTCTATTCTTTTTCCTCTTGTTATTTTTTTCTATCATTCTTAATTGCTTTCTTCATTCTTACGTCCATATTTACTTCCTCCCTCTCTTCTTCCTTTTCTGTCCTTCCTTCCTTCCTGCCTTCCTTTCTCTTTCATGATTTCTTTTATTTCCCCTAAGTCCTTCACTTTCTCCTTTTATCAGTCCTATAATTCTTGAAAATGCTATTCTCCACCTTCCTTCTTTATTTCCTTCCTTTTTATCCTTCCTTTCTTTACCATTAATATTTTCCTTCAAAGCTCTCTTACACCATTCATTCCCACTTTACTTAATATTCTCCTCCTTCTTTCCTGTCTTACATCAGCTTCTTCCTTCCCAATCTCCTTTTACCATTTATTCATCTTCCTTTTCCTCACTGCTTTCCATCCCTTTCTTTCCTCTCCTTTTTTCCTTCTTGCATCCATCATTAATATTTACTTCATCTCTTCTTTCTTCATTCATGTTTCACTTACATCTCTCCTTCTTACCTCTTTCCTTTCTTCCTTCCCTCTTCCCTTGCTTCCCTCCTCATGGGGAGAGGGACGCCTTCATGTGGAGGCACCGATATAGCTGTGTGGTGCAGTGTCCCGGTTCTACAAACTTATCCTCATCTCCCTCCCTTTCCCCAACAGGCGGATTGTGGGCTGCAGGGGAAGGGCAGCTCCAGTCTGCAGTCCACCGGCTTCATATTCAGAGGAGCCTGGGGTTGAAACTACTACTATTACTAGTACCACTACTACTACTACTACTACTACTACCACCACCACCACCGCTACTACTACTGCTCCTATTACTACTTCCTCTAATATTATTATTTTTACTATGACTACCACTATTACTACTACTACTACTACCACTACTAACCTTATCTTCGCCTCATACAACTCAGTCACAAACAGCCCGAGTAGGATTAGATTTGTTGCTGTGTGCTTTCCTTTGTACTGATTTGTTCTTCGTAACTTTGAACTTCCTCCTTTTTACTTTCTCTACATATTTAACATTTTTCATGTATTATCCTTCCTTCCTTCCTTTATTTATTTATTTATTTCTTTCCTTCCTTCACATTCCTTTACTTTTTCCTGTTGTGCTTTTCTTTTATTATTTATCTTTGTATTATTTTTTTTACATTCCTCCTTCGTACTCTATATATTTATTTCCTTCCATTCTGTTTTCCATTTTTCTTTCCTTCCTTCCCTCCATCGTCCTTCACATTCACCTTTTTAAACAATGTGCACCTTTTTAATTTGCTCTTTCTTAATTCTTTCCTTCCTTGCTTCACATGCCTTCACATTTCTGTACCTCAAACTACTTTTTATTGTCTTCCCTTCCCTCCTTCCTTTCCCCCTACCTTCATTCCTTCTTTATTATTCCATCGCCTCTTCGTATATTGTACTCCTCTTCTATTTTTCTTTCCTTCCTTCCTCCCTCCGTTCCCATCCCATCCTTCCCTCCTTCTTTCTTTCTTTCCTTCCATCAGTTCTTCCTTCCTTCTCATTCCTTCCCTTCCTTCATTTATTTACCCCTTTCAGTCTTTCCTTCCTTCCCTCCTTTCTTCCTCATTTCGTCTCTTCCTTCCTTCATCAACCTCTCTCCCTCCCTCCCTCCCTCCCTCCCTCCATTCCAACCTTCCTTCTACCCCCTCCTTACCTTCTTTCCTTCCTTTTCTCCTTCACCTTTTCCTCCTCCCTTCCCAGAGTGCCTCCCTCTCCAATATTCCTCCTATCTCCGCTCCTCTGCCTCTGCATATAGACAGTGTCAGGTGCTGTCCACGGTGTATCTGAGAGAGAGAGAGAGAGAGAGAGAGAGAGAGAGATTGATACATAGATAGTTAGACAGATACATGCATACGTATACACGCACTGAAATGCAAACATATTAAAACGAAAACGATGGACAGACAGACCGACAGACAGATAGAAAGCCATACACACAGACACAGACGGACAAACAGATAGAAAGACATACACAGAGACACAGACAAAGAACTAGAACGAAGGACAGCAAGGTGTAAAATGAGAGAGGGATGGAAGGAAGGAAGGAGTAAATGAAACCTGCAAGAAAGACGAGGAAAGTTGCAAAGGAAGAGGGGAATGATGATGTGGGGAAAAGAGAGAGAGAGAGACAGGGGGGGCAAGGTAAAAACTGTTTCCTGGTATCTGTCTCCTCGTAACCCCTTCAATATGAGATTACCAATTTTGATATATGCTTGTTACTATACGGCAGGTGCTGGAGAGGGGCCCCTTCGAGTGGTGGCACTGGTATGACGGAGCGGATCTACTTCTCTCTTATGCATACGATTCTCAACTTCGTCCCTCTTTCCTGAAAGGAGGGTGGTGGACTCCAAGAGAAGGTCAGGTTTTGCTTATGTCCATCACTTTCACGTGTCAGATAAAGCAAGGGGCGCTACTACTACCACTACTACTACTACTACAACTACTAGTACTACTGCTGCTGCTGCTGCTGCTACTACTACTACTACTACTACTACTACTACTATTACTACTACTACTACTACTACTACTACCTTAGCGCATTCTCTTTAACCTGATAAATATATATATACCCTTTGAGCTACGTTAACATTCAAGTGTAGTCAGATTGGAGGCTTGGCCTGAGTAGTAACCAAGGAGACTTACCTTTATCGTAACTAAGAATCATCGCAAGTCATGTAGCCACGACTTAGCAATCACGTGCAGGGAGTAGTGTATTTCCGTCAGATAAAAGCAAACGAATTATGCCGTATGATACTATTTATGTTAGGAGAGTCCCTTAGTAGAGACAGGTAAATGAGTTAATGCCCCACTTCCTCTCTCTCTCTCTCTCTCTCTCTCTCTCTCTCTCTCTGAAGCAAGCACAGGAAGGGGTGCTGAAGGGACATAATCGTATAACGCAATCCTTAACCGTCTTTTCCATCTACGACAAGAATGGACATTGAAAATATTAAGATTCAAGGAAGCAGACACAGCCTGTACCTCCATTCTTCCTTCAGCAGCCAGTGCAAGAAGGCAGTTCGAATGGGAAGTTGTAGTAATAGTGGTAGTTGTAGTAACAGTAGTAGTAGTAGTAGTAGTTGTTGTTGTTGTTGTTACTATTGTTATATTTGTTATTGTTGTTGTTGTTATCATTATTTTTGCTATCTGTGGTTTTTGTTGCATTTGTTGTTGCTGCTGCTGCTGTTTTTATTACCTCTACCAACGAAGTTGGAGGAGGTTATGTATGCTCCTATGTTTGTCTGTTTGTTTGTCCACACAATATCTCCAAAAGTTCTCAATGAATTTCGATGAACTTTTGTGGAAAGGTGGACAATGGGCTAAGAAAGAACTGATTAATTTTGGGAGCTGATTCGGATCCGGATCCAGATCCTATGTATCCCGCACAATATCTCCAAAAGTTTTCAACCAATTTCTGTAAAAATTTTGTGGAAGAATGTGCCCTGGGGCAAGAAAGAATCAGTAATATTTGGGGGCGGTTGCAGATCCGAATCAGGATACTACGTATCCCGCACAGTATCACCAAAAGTTCTCAATAACTTTCAATAAAATTTTATGGTAGAGTGGGCCATGGGTCAAGGAATAATTGATGAAATTGGGGGGCTGATCTGGATCCTATGTATTCCACACAATATCTCCACGGATCAGGATCTGGATCTTGTTTAAGGGCAATGGCATTGGTGGTGGTATACGCTCTTTGAGTGTTTCCTAGTTCTTAATATTATTGTTGTTGTTGTTGAAGCTGTTGGAGCTGGTTATATAGGTGCCACAACATGAAGGCGTCCCTCTTCAATTCACCTTAAGGTGCCTTAATTCAGGAGTTAAGACACCAGCTACCCGTCGCTGCACCGAACACAGAAAAGCAACTAGTAAGGCCAATGTAGATAAAAACAATACTCCCCCACCCACTCAAACCTCATCTGCCGGGAACACCTGATCCCATCCTACCCGGTGACCTACATTTTATGATATTCTTGCTAGCACAATAGTTTATTCACTTAAACTTGACGGAGATTTTCGTCCTTTTTCAGCCTTTATCATGTAGCTCAGTATCAGAATAAGACAATATTTAGGCTCTACATCCTTTCTCTATCACTTTTTTTATTCTATAGCTGTATATTCTAGTGAAATTGCTTATTACATTTCAGCAGCCAAGATAGAGAAGTGGCACCTTTACGATAAGTTGAACAGAATACTGAATTCTGCATTTAGCTTAGACAATTTTGTCAGGTTGGGTTGGGATTAGACATAGCCTTCAATAATATCTTCATTCTGTAGGGCTGTGTCTAAGTCTTCTGGAGGCTGCATCGCTTAATGGAAAAAAGGTCATAAATCTGAAGCTGTTGAAGGACAAAGACGCAGCCAATCTCCTTTTTCACTCTTCCCTAGCAAGCACTAAATGGTTGTTGTTGTTGTTGTTGTTGTTGTTGAACCCGTCTGTCTGGCCGAGCGGGCAAGCAACCACCCCTATAGATCCGTCCCGTGCAGTGTACGTCTCCAAGCAGTTAACAGGGGCACCATAACAGGCTTCATATCATCCCGTAATGTGGTTAAACGGTTAGCATCCAGCGTTGTAAATGGGTTCGTGGATTGCAGAAAGCTATTAGGCCAGTCACTAAGTGCAGAGCCACCTGAAGTGCAAGGAAGAGTAATAAAAGTGACAGGAAGGAGAGAGAAAAGTAGGAAGAGAGAAAGGAAGACACGGAAATAGAAAGAAAATGGGGAAGGAAGTAGTAGGCAGCGCTACATCAAGTGAATGAATGATGGTCGTCACCACCTACCACC
>NC_136981.1:25508733-25581233 GCF_032717465.1 Coenobita brevimanus
GGGCTCCATGTTTTGCATTTCTCTTTCAGTTTCTTGAATCAGAAAAATATTTTGTTTACCATAAGATTATGGTTACCCTCACTAGATTGCTTTCTGTAACGGAGCCAACTGAGCAAAGTCTATTTAGCTCTAGCCTTACCACATACTTGTTAAGCCATACATATTTGGTTAACTTCGATGTTCCGAAAGATAAAGAAAGGGAGAGAGACCAAACGATCGTTGGCCTCTATAGACGGCCTTACGCGTGTGGTAATAAATCGCTTTAATATCAACACAGATTGCATCAATATAACAGGATAATGGAGAGTGATTGGCAGATAAATCACTGAAGAAGTTGATGACGACGATGATGATGATAATGATGATGATGATGATGATGATGATGATGATGATAAGAAAAGCACCCAGACAGAAAAAAACGGAGATAGACAAGTGTAGAAGAGCTGCAGACCAAAATAATGAGGATGTACATAAGGACAGTGGGAACGAGTAAATGTTGATGGCGGTAAAGATGGAGACAGCAATAATTTTGGACAATAAAGTTTGAAAATGTGTAGCGAGCTTAAGACAAAAATATAATCCAAGGACACACACACACACACACACACACACACACACACACACACACACACACACACACACACACACACACGGAGGAGACCAGAGGGAGAATGAGCTGGTCAATACGAGGACATAAAGCCTCCCAAGAGAGAGAGAGAGAGAGAGAGAGAGAGAGAGAGTCCCTCAGATGTCCCAATGGTCCAGTGTGTAGTGTCCTCCAGCCCTGCCTCGCCAACTCACTTAAGGGCACATTGACCCTCCAAACTTCTCACATCACTCCTCGCTGCTTCCGTGCTCCACGTAACTTTACAAAACGAAACCAAACACAGTCCAATCCACTTCATTCTAGTCAGTCTTTATCGGTCCAACCTAATCTAAGAGAACCTAATCTAGTTTTGCTAATCCAACCCATCTCAATCCAGCCAACTCAAACCCTGCCTAATCTAACTTTATCAGTCCAGTCCAAACCAGCCTAATCCGACTTTATCAATTTATCCCAACCCAATCCAATCAAACTTTTTATCCTAACCATTATTCAACCCAGCCCAACCTAAACTAACTTCACCAATCCAACCAAACCAAGCCCTGCTTTATCTAACTTAATCAGTCCAGCCCTACTCAGCCCATCTAACTTAATCAGTTCCATCCATCCCAATCCAGTCTAATCAAACATAAACTTAACCCATCCCAACCAAGCGAAACCTACCTTTGCCAATTGAATTCAACCTAATGCAACCTAATCTAATTTCGTCAGTCCAGCCCAACCCAACCCAGCCTTATCAAACTATCAGTCCAACCCAGTCTAAATAGGCCCAGTCTAATGTTACCAGTTCAGTGTAATGCATTCCAGTCTAACTTTATCAGTCCAACCAAACCAAATCCAAGCAGGCGAAACCTGACTACCAGTTAAATCGAAACCATCCCAACCCAACGCAACTTTACCAATTCAGTCCAGCCCAACCTAACCCAACCCAGTGTAATCAAGTTTTATAAGTCCAACTCTCTGTAACATGCAGGGTAAACGAGTGGATGTTTGGTGCTGTTTTGATGATCCAGGCACTTGCTTGGATATGCTGACTGGCGCTGACAGTTTCCCATCGCAAATAAGCGGACTAAGGAAGAGAACGTCGAGAAAACTAAATCATGTGTACAAATCCGAGAATTTCTTAGCCCAGAATAGCGTGATGGTAAACGGATGCTCACTTACTTCCCTCCCAACGAAATCAGGAGAGAGTGAGATCAACCAGACTTCTCAAAGTGTATGGCGGCCTTCCTCCAGTGAAGTAGCCAGTCGTCATGGAAGCCTTTTTGATAACCTGAATTCTTGATTGGTACATCTAAAGGTCTACAAGTCCCAACTTCCACAATCTGGTTGAGATTCATTCTACAACATCCCAGCCCAGCCAAGCTTAACTTTATTCATTCAATTCAACCCAACTCATCCAAACGTAACTCAACCTAACCTAACATAACATTACCTTAGCTCAGTCTAATTTAACCAAAAATAATCTACCTTAACCTAGTCTAGCGTTGCCTAGCCTGACCTAACTTAACCTAAAATAGCCTACCCAAGTCTAAATTAACCTAATTATAACCCAGCCTAACCTAACCTAGCCAAAAATAATCTGTATTTAACCCGTCTTATCCTAACCACAGCAAACCAAACCCAATTCACCCCAGCCTAGTCTAACATAATCTAACTCAAATTGCTTTTAGGGGGATCAGAACAGTGAATGACCCAATCTAATCTAGCTCACTCGAGGATTTTGAGGATATACTGGATCGCATCGCACGACCTAACATTTCCTAACCAAACCTAACCCATTCAAACCTAGCTTAACATAACCTAGCATACTCTCATGTATCACAAGTTAACCCATCCTAACCTAACCTAACGCAGGCTAATTTATCTTAATCCATCTTAACCTACACTAACTCAATCGAATACAACCTAATTTAACGTAACCCAATCCAACCTAATCCAGCTGAACCCACCCTAACCTGACCTGACCGCAGACTAATCCGACATTAACAAATCCAACTACTTACCCATTTTTACCGTGCAGCCAAAATAATGAAGCTTCGCCATAACATGGTGTACAAGATGTGTATAATATAACCATGATCTGAAGATCCTAAGGTAACTTACTGTGTAACAACAAGCTATGTAGACAAAGGTGTCGCAGAACGCATGTGTAAATTTTACGTTTGTCTCATTAACTGGCTAACTGTACGCTTAACTGTAACCATATTCCTTTTAGATCATAAGAGGGACCACCGCTATATGTCTGGAAAGTTACAGCTCTAAAGCTTCTGAGTTCTTCTCTAAAACGTGTTGCAAAAAAACAAAAAAAAAAGATTTGAATTCGGTATTTTCCACTAGGCTACATGGCAATACATTAAGCCAGAATTATTCAGCATTTTTATCATAGGATTTTCAACCAAATACCTGTATCTCAATTAGTTTCTGAGATATTTCAATATCAAATAGGCAATTTCCAAAATAAAAATGAGTACATCACCTTCAAAATTGCCCAGAGAGAGAGAGAGAGAGAGAGAGAATGGGTATGTGAGTTTAGACAAACAGACGGCTAGATAGGTAGACTGATTGACTGACTGATGGATTGACATATAGATAGACAAATAGACATACACATACAGACGGATAAATTGACATAGATAGATAGATAGGTAGAAAGGTAGGTTGATTGACAGACAAATAGATAGATATATAGACAGACAAATAAACAAAGGCAAAGATAGAAAGACGAATAGGTAGACAGATAGGTAGACAGAGATAAATAAAAAGTAAATAGATGGACAGACGAAAAGATAGACATATTTAGTCAGAGAGAGAGAGAGAGAGAGAGAGAGAGAGAGAGAGAGAGAGAGAGAGAGAGAGAGAGAGAGAGCGCTAGAGCGAGAGATAGATAGATAGATAGAGAGAGAGAGAGAGAGAGAGAGAGAGATTAAATAGATAGATAATTAGAGAGACAGATAAACAAACATACCCACCACGATCCTAATCCAGTACATGGCCGGAGGGTTTATCCGTCATGTAAACACTGCCAGGGACGTTGTGTGAGATGCGGCTTCAGTACTTCAGAGTTTAACATCCAAGTTAGAGGAAAATAGGTATAATGGCCTCACTGGACGCGGACAGGTGCGGGCGGGAACTTCTAGGGTTACAGTGATGCAGACCTTCCGCCAGCACAACAAGCATTCGGTGCGGAATGCGATTTTTGTTATTTTATATGCTTATCATCTCTTAAACCCTTCCTACAACACCCTTCCATCATTCGCCATATCCTTTAGTTCCTCTCTCTCTCTCTCTCTCTCTCTCTCTCTCTCTCTCTCTCTCTCTCTCTCTCTCGTCTGTTTGCATGCTTCTTTCTGCATCCATTTCCATCCATCCTCCTCCATCTCCATTCTCTCTTCTCTTGTTTTACTCACTCGTTCTTTCATTTCTTCCTCATTTCCTTTCATCACCTTTCCTTCAGCCCATCTTCCTTTTCCTTCGTTTTTTTCTCTTCTCCTTCATTCTCTCTTCTCTCTCTCTACTTCCTTCATTTTGACTTTCTCCTTCCCAGTCATCCTCAGTTCCTCCATCATTTTCTTCTTCGATACATTTTTTCATCCTCTCCCTCTTCTTGTCCATTTTTCATCCTTCATTGTCCATCCTCCTCCATTTTCTCCTTCCATTTCCTTCAATATCTCTTCTGTCATTTTGCACACTATTTTCCTTTTCATCCTTCTTTCTTCTGTCTCTTCTTTCAGCCTCTTGCTTTTAATTGGTCCAATTTAAACCTTCTCTCTCGTTTTTGTCCATCTTTCATTCCTTATTCTCCATCCTCTTTCATTTTGTTCATCAGCTTCCTTCAGTCTCCCTTCTTCACTCCTTATACTCACGGTTTCTTCCCTCTCATCCTTCCTGCCTTGAGCTCTCCTGTCTCAGCCGCTTGCTTTTAATATCTCCAGTCTAATACTTCACTCTGCATCCTATTTCATTCTCTCCTTCCACCTCTTTTACCCAACCAATCCCTCCCTTTTGGTCTTAAATTCTTTCTCTCCTTTCCTCTCCAATATATCACTTCTTTTAGCCTCTCCCTTTTCTCCTTCCTCATTGTTTTCTTTTTCTTCATTCGAGCAGCTTCAGGCGATGGAGAGTGACGCCTTCACGTAGTAGCACAAATATCACCGGCGGCTCCACTGCTCAGTTATACAAACGTCCCTCAGCCCCTTCTTTGTCCTTAAAGAGTGAGGGTAACATCAGCCTGCAGTCCACTGGGTTCACGTTCAGATGAGCCTAGGGTTGCATTTACTACACCAACTACCTCCTTCGATCTGACCGTCTCTCTCTCTCTCTCTCTCTCTCTCTCTCTCTCTCGTCCTGCCAGACCTCTCACTCACCCCACTTGATAGTCTCTTCCACCTCCATCTTAAATTTTCTTCCTCTCTGAGTTTATCTCCATTCTCCCTCACTTCTTATTCTTTCTCTTCCGCCTCCCGACTGTCTCTCTGCCCCTATCCTTCTACTTCCTCTTCCTTCTCCTCCCTTTCTTCTTTAAACCATTCATAACCTACCTACTTTCCTTCCTTCTTTCCTTTCTTACTTCCCTCCTTCCTCCTTTTCATCTTTCCTTGCTTCCCTCCTTCCTGCTGCCCCTGTTCCTCATGCTAATGCTTCTTCTTTTCCTCCACTTCTTTCTCTTCTCTCTCTCCATTCTTCTTCTTCCTCCTCATCCTCATCCTACTGTACATCATCATCATCATCATCATCATCACCTAAGCTCACTAAATCAGTAGCCACAGTTCCACAGTTATGGTTAACACATGCGATGGACTCCAGACTGTAATTGGCAGCTTATTTCTTCATCTGTTTTTTTTTTTTTTTTTTTCCTTTTTATCTCTTACTTTTTTTTTCTCTTTTTTTCTTTCGTCCAAGCACTCAACAGTTTCGTGTTATTCCTTCATTTCCTCACCAATTCACTTCAAATGGATGTCTGGGGGTAAATTTCCGCTGACACCTTTCTTTCCTCGTTTTCTTTTTTATTAATTCAAACCTTTCAAAGTGTTTTAAGTGGCCAAAAGTCAAACCACACAAACATTAGTAACTCGTCTCTGTTCTCATTATCTTGGACTAAATTGCCATCCCTCCATCTGGAATGCTGCGTTATAACAATAAACCCTAGAATATGATGCTAGTCAAGAAGAAGTGCTTTAGAAAAGATGTCGGGCCACATTACTGTCTTTTTCTGCCGCTGAGATACATGGAGTAAGCTGGAAAAGGACGAAAATTTTGGACGAACTGAAGGGAATGGACCTTGGTGGTATGTGGCAACGCTAATAGACTGAATGTGCCAGAGTTTGCGAGAAAGGATAACAGTGACCTCAGTTAAGTTCCATTTCTTTCTTTTTCGCTTTTTTTTTTGTTTACCCTCCTGCATTCCTTCGAGAGTGCTGGCATTTCTTAAAAATAAATTTTCGTCTCCTCTCCAGGTTATATTTCATTACGTTCATCTGCCACCCCTCGGAAAATTCACCCCTGATAATGTTCTCTCTCTCTCTCTCTCTCTCTCTCTCTCTCTCTCTCTCTGAATTATTTTTCCCCTTCTAGGCTTCAACTTCTTTTTTAATGTTGCCTTATAATTAATTCTCTCGACTCTTACTTTCCATTATTTTCCCTAATTTCATCAAATTTCTTCCATTCTTTGGCCATGGTCTTATAAGTTTTTCATTCTTTTTTCACATCTCTCTCTCCATTACTGCCTTCCCAGAATATCCCTGCTTTTAGCTTAATCTCTCTCTCTCTCTCTCTCTCTCTCTCTCTCTCTCTCTCTCCTTCACGTCAGACAAACGTTTCCGTGTCTCCTGTAATTGTCAAATTTCCATTCCATTTCGTCATTCTCTTATTTTCTCTCTCAATCACTCTTATATCCCTTCTATGATTAATAAAGTTCTTTTTTTCTCAATATCTTTAATAAATTTGCTCACACTAGGTTTCCTTCATTCTTTCCGCTTTTTTCCTACTTTATTTCCACTTCACTTTTGTTTTTCCTCATCAGTATTACTTCTGTCTTCCCTTCTTTCTTGTTCCTTTCTGTCTAATCTAGTTGCCTCAGTCGTTTATAAATATTTGCCATTCATAATTATTACTCCAGTGGTTATGGTTGTCTTTCTCTTTTTGTATTTATTTTTATATACTGTTTTATGTTTTTCATCCCTATTTCTGTCCGGCCCTTTTCCTTTTGTTTTTTCAATCTTTTACTGTTTTCCTCATATATTTATTTCTGTATTTTATTTTCTCTGTAACTCCTGAATCCCTCTTTTTGTTCTCGCTTTATGATCGCAGTTAATATTTTCTAATCTACTTTACCTCTGTCCACTCTTCTGTCTCCTTCCCTTTCCTTGTAATAAAGTTATTACACTGTAACTGTGTTCATATATTTCCTTTATAATTATTACTCCAGTCATAATTACAGTTTATCTCCTATTATCTTTATTTTTCCTCTATTATCAGACGACTCAATTTTTTTCCTTATCGCCTTCACTTCTGACCTCTCTTATTTTTCTCTTTTTCTTACCATATGATAAAGTTATTCCAGTTGCGTTGATACCTTTGCTTCATATTTTTTTTCGGAATAATTTTTAGTGTTTTTCTGACTTTTTTGTGCTCACCCCCTTGACTTCCGTCTTCTCTTTTTCTTCTCCTTTTCTTACCATTTGATAAAGTTATTCCAGATTTTTATTTTTTCTGCAGTCATTGTCAGTATTGTTCCCGTATTATCATTATTACTCTATCCTCAAATTTCTCATAATTTTTTGCTCATCACCTTCACTTCTGTCTTCTCGACTTTCCTTTTTTCTTGCCATGTGATAAAGTTTCCCATGACCTTCTCTGGCCAAACGTTTTTCCCTCCGCCAACAACTTCCTGCAACAAGACTGCGGTAAGAAAGCAAATTACTTGGCAGGAGAGGGGAGGAGGAAAGGGAGAAGACGGGAGGGGGTAGAGGAGCAGGGGAGGGTAGAATGTAAAGGAGGAAGGTGGGTAAGGAGTAGGGAAGGCAAGAGGGGAAGGGTTATAGAAGAGGGTAGGGGAGGGGAGAATGTAAAGATGGGGAGGGTCGGGGGAGGGGGTTGAGAAGGAAATGAGGGATGTGGAGTAGGTAAATGAGGAGGAAGAGAGGGGAGGAGGCAAAAGAGGAGGATGAGGAGAAGAGAAGGGGTTAAGAAGGAGGAGGAGGGGAGGGGAGAGGAGGGGTTTGAGGAGGAGGAGGAAAGGACGAGACAGGAAGGGTTATGGATCCATAAACTAACGAGACCAGGATTCTTTATTCCTAGAGGGCTGAACTGTATCTATTAACCCCATGAGTTCTGCAGAGAGAGAGAGAGAGAGCGTTATCTGTTTATTTATACGTCTACAAATCACCCATTCCTTTTCGCCCCATCAGGAGCGTAAGGATCCGGGGCTAGGTTACTTAGTCCTGACATTTAAGACAAGGGTGATCAGCCTCGTTCCTCCCTAAGTAGCATTATGGGAGCAATTATTTTTCAGCCATACCTCGGATAGTAACCCTTACAAGATAAATCTGCTTGAAGAGCCTTGAGTCACTAAACCACCAGGCGTCATTTGGTAATATGGTTTCCACCCAGCGTAGTATATGACTTCCAGGTTTACAGGAAACCATCCGGCTTGCCACTCAAAGTAAAGTACCCTAAATCACCGCTACATGGAGTGAGTGGATGGTGGGCCGCTCATCCACTCATGATTTAGTATTTATTTTTTTATCTATTTATCTATCATGAAGCCACCAGCCTCCCTTAACCAATACCCTGACGAGTTTTATATTTACGGAATTGGAGGAGGGTATGTATACACCCCTTTTGTATATTTGCTTGTTTGTCTGTCCACAAGATATCTCAAAAAGTTATCAATGGATTTCAATGTAATTTTGTGGCTATGTGGGTCATGGGCCAAGGAAGAGTTGATTTAATTTTGGTGGTGATTCGAGTTGTCTGGGATAGGTGCTGGAGGAGGTATGCGCTCTCTGAAAGCTGTCTACTTTGTCTCAGTCCCATCAAGCAGTAAAGTTCTACATAAACGAGACTTCGACTGAAAAGAGTTTGGCTCGCATTCTCGGCGGTCAAAGAAGCTCCCTGACACCTATTCCTTACCTATTCATTTTTGGATATGGCTGGCTAATACCGTTTTTTTTTTTTTTTTTATGCAAGGAAAAATGAACCAAAGGCCAGGAACCCGCAAACCGTTCCATCCAAGATGTGGTGTTATGAGAATGATTTAAATAACACAGAAGAGGATGGCAAGGTGTAAACAGCAAAGTAAATCGCTTAGGAAGAAGTGCTAGGGAACTTCTCCCTAGAAAGGAAACCCTGTGTTTCAGTAACGTTAACGGAAACCCCGGGAGAATTTCTCCCGGTTTTGAAAAATTAAAAAAAAATACTTATGTACAAAATTATTTTATTTTGAAGATATACAACGAAAATAGAGCTCTTCTTCTTTCATTTAACCTACTTTAAATCTAGTTTGTACCTTAAATTACTAATGATATTTAAATTTTAAAAAAGTAACTAAAAAGTGGAATTTTGGTATATGACTCTACACAAATATTCATAAAAAAAAAAAACTACTGGCCCGACTGACTTCTCTGGCGGTGTGAGCAGTCTTTGGTCGTGCGAGCATACCCTGGCTGGGTCCCACCCCTCTACCTCAGCTACAAACTGTATGGGAGACACACGAAAAAGGGGTATTTTTTCAGTAGGCAAATAATGGTTATTTTTGTTATTTATTTTTTTCCACACTTTTACTATGGCAAACTATGCTTGAAATTACACCAAAACATCACTGAAACATTACGGGGCAGCACTGCCCAGTGACGGTATGTCACAGACAGTGGTGATCAAGGTGTGCAGGGAGCGGGGCAGGGAAGGTTAACGCAGCCGTGACTGTGCCCAGGGAGTGATTAGCGCCTTCCCCGCTTTGAGCATGATGTTCTTGCGGCTCACGCCACATTCTTGCTGTGTATGATGAAGGAGTTGACACTGGCAGCACAACACATGTTAACGGAAACTCTGGGAGAAATTCTCCTAAAATGCGATTTATGGACAAAACCCAGCAAGCGAGCCGGACCACACACCCACCCTCGACCGAGACAGACAATGGCCTGAAGGTACTGGGCGTGCCGAGCCGGACCCACGCTTCTGTATGGGTGAATCATGTGATCGTCTCGTGCGCCCGGAGGAAATTCTCCCGGGGTTTCCTTTCTAGGGTTAACGGACGAGAATAAGGGCCTCAGACATGGACTTAATTATTTCTTTCCATATAGCAGTTCGTCTTGAAGTAGAAAGAATGAAGTAATAGATAGATAGATAGATAGACAGACAGAAAAATAGATAGATAGATAGACAGATAGAAATATAGATAAAGTAGATAGATCAACAGATAGACTGATAGATAGATACAGGAAGATATGTTTAAGGATCATCAGTAAACCAGGCCTCCCCTAAAGGTGACTATTTCCCTCTGGGCCTATTAAGGATATAGATTAATGGACGTTGTTATGCTGGAAGAGTAAATCCGAAAATGAGCTGAAATACTGAGAGGAATTGGTAGTAGTAGTAGTAGTAGTAGTAGTAGTAGTAGTAGTAGTAGTAGAAGTGGTAGTAGTAGGAGTAGTAATAATAATAATAATAATAATAATAATAATAATAATAATAAATCAGATGTGCAGTTTACTTCTGTGCATTCAGTAGAAACATGGAAACTGCAAACCTAATCCTGCTATATGTTTGCCGATTCCGCTGAAATACATGTGCTCAATAGTCCACTACTTTTTAAGAGGGTATCACATGGTACCTCGTATCAGGAACGGCCGAGGAAGATTTAAGTGGAATGAAACTTGGACGCTATCACACACGTTCCTCGTATCCTCGGCAAAGGACATGCTTCTCACACTGTTGCCAGAGCCCCGTCTCGCGACTGTGGAAAGTGATCGCTGTCGCTGACTCGGTAGAGAATAAGAAGCAACTTTGTTTACAAACAGGTACACACGCCGATGAGAAGTATACATCACATCACATTATCCAGGAGCCCCATCGGTTAAAATGGCTTTCGGTAAAAATGACTGGTAGCAGTACGTCTAGCTGCAGTGGAATCCTCAGTTGTAAACACGTGATTATTTTATCGACATCACAGTTTCCTCGGTGTAGGAAATATTAACTCTTTATAAGGGTTTCAAAATGATTGATATTTATTCTAAAATATTAATAAGTATTCAGTGTTAGGCTGAATGTTCAGTGCTGTAGTACGATATATTCTCTGTCGAGTCGCCTGGGTTTTGGTCACACTGTTTTGCCCGTCGTATCCTCGGCAGGAATCCATTCAGATGAATTCCAAATGCCCGTGGTATCGTTGGCAATTTTACCACGTTACCGTTCCGATTTACCATTGTATCCTCGGCAAACCTCGTATGAAGTGCTGTGTGATACCCCCTTTACCGTTTGAGTTCTGGGAGGGGTGCTGATCCCCTTCAAGAATCACTGGGGGAGGGAGGCACATTCTCCAAATATCGCATTACGGATGAGAGTCCATTGTATAATACGAGTATGTACAGTACATTGATATCAAAGCCATATCTGCCTTCCTTTCACATGCTGAGATTTTTTTCAATAGGTGAGGGAAGCTGATCCTCCCAAATCATATTGCTGGAAAATTGTAAAAGAACGAAAATCTCGGCTAGGTTATGGCAGAACCACTGTGAAAGGCTTAATGAAGACTATACATATTTCCTAGTTCGAAAAATCTCAGCCAAGGTGAAGAAAATTATTTGGAGATTGTGCAGCAAGTCTCGAAAGACGTTCTCGTGGTGAAAGGATCAAGGGAAGAGGTAAAAAAGTCTCGTGGTTTTAGAAGGCTCCTGTGTTTGTTTGTTTTTTCCTAAGCGATATGTATGTTTATTTATGTATTGTTTATTTATCTATCTACTTATTTACTTATTTGTTTACTTAAACGTTTAGCTTTGGGGGGAGGGATTCATTTTTCATGAGTGTTCGGTGGGTGAATGGCTCATTTTACTGGGCGATCAATGAATAGTTCTTTTTTTTATGCTCGCCTGTTCCTGCTTCTGATTTAGCGGGGAGGTGATGATGATGATAATGATGATGATGATGACGAGATAGCCCTTTGACTCCTGATGTGCCACCGAGCTAAGCCAAACTGAGTGGAATAATCCTGACTGAAATAGCTAGTGACCCCAAAGCAGCAAAAGGGCAAATTACACTCGTACCCAGGTATTGTATCGTTTGGTGTGTGTGTGTGTGTGTGTGTGTGTGTGTGTGTGTGTGTGTGTGTGTGTGTGTGTGTGTGTGTGTGTGTGTGTGTGGA
The DNA here is from genome assembly GCF_032717465.1 of Coenobita brevimanus. Classification (NCBI taxonomy): domain Eukaryota; kingdom Metazoa; phylum Arthropoda; class Malacostraca; order Decapoda; family Coenobitidae; genus Coenobita; species Coenobita brevimanus. Next base: position 25,520,697 of record NC_136981.1, read on the forward strand.
CAGTATAACTCACTTTCATGTGAAGAAAAAAAAAAAGAAAGAGTGGAAGGGTCCATGAGAACAATAAGTCAAAGATCAAGGACAAAGTGCAAGGTCAACTAAAACTGTAAATCCAAGTAAAGCAAACAATAAATAAATAAATACAATAAGGGCCGTGCATTCATAAATTCATTCGATTATGAGAAGCAGTCAAAGGTAAGGAACACAGGGTAAGGTCATTGCTTCTGTCCTACACCTCCAGCAGGTTTCATTCGATTTTTTCCAAACTTGGTGGAGGCATTTACGGTCAGCCAAGAATAAAGACATGTAATTATGAGAATAGATCAAAGATAATGGTCACAGGGCATAATCAACGCTTGTCTTTGGTACAGTTTTGGACAATTATTCTGGAAGGGTTGATGCAAAAGCAAGATGATATTAATGGAACAGTTGGTCTAAGATCTTTCTTTATTACGTTCTTTCCTCAGTATTGTTTCATCCATCCTTACATATTATCAATCTATTTTTCTTCCTCATTTCTGTCCTTACTTTGTCATCGTTCATTCTTTTTTTCTTTCTTCCTTCCTTGCTTGATGTTTTCAGTACATTCGAATTTTTCATCTTCTCAGTATATCCCTCCTCAGTTTCTCATGTCATTTTCTCCTTTCATATTCCTTAGTCTTTGCCTCTCCGCCTTTTACTTTCATTTTCTTTTTCCTTCCATTTCTCTCTCTCTCTCTCTCTCTCTCTCTCTCTCTCTCTCTCTCTCTCTCTCCATAATAATAATAATAAAAATATTAATGATAATGATGATAAAAACAGTAATTTTAATAATGATAATAATAAGATATGAATCATCGTCATCATCATCATCATCATCATCATCATCATCTAATCCAGTGTTGCTCGTCCAGAAGCGCAGGAGCTCGGGGCTGGGCAAATAGGTCCTGACATTTCAGATGAGAGTGACCAGCCTCACTCATTCCTGAGTGGAATTACGTGAGCAATAAACCCCAGTCACCCCTTGGATAAAAACCTGCACAGGCTTAATCCGACTGGGAGGCATTAATTGCCCAATAAACCACCAAGTGCAATAATTATAATAAATGGTTACCACCCAGCGTATAATGAAAATAATAATTATAGCAATAATACTAATAACAATTATAATAACAATAATACTAATACTAATAATAATAATAGTAATAATAATAAAAATAATAATGACAATAATAATAATAATAATAATAATAATAATAATAAGAAGAAGAAGAAGAAGAAGAAGACGAAGAAGAAGAAGAAACAATCATAATCTTCTTCCTCTAATATTCTTCCCACCCTCCTAAGTTGTCTACACATGCCTTATTCTTTTCTTGTTTAGTAGTCTCCCTCCCTCCATATTTCCTTGTCATCATTTTTTCCTCTTTCCTCCTCCGTCTCTGTCCAGACCAGCTTGATCCCTCCATCACTCCCAGCCTCTTTTTGCTCTCTTTCTCTTTTATCTTCCTCTCCTTTCTTTATCATCTTCTTTCTGTATTTCATTCTTCCTTCATCATCTTTTTCTGTATAATCCTCTTCATAACTTTTATTTTCTATATTTTCTCATTATTTCATCATCTTCCTTACTGCATTTCCTCATCCTTTCACCATCTTTTTTTGTGTCTTCCTTCTTTCATCTTTTTCTTTCTTTTACTTTCTCTTCCTTCCATTATCCCTTTTCTGTATTACTCTTGCTTTCCACTCCTTGTTTCTGTATTTCCTCTTGTTTTCATCGTCGTTTTTCTGTAATATCTCGTTCCTTCATTATCTTTTTCTGTATTTTCTCTCTCCTTCATCAGCGTTTTCTGTATTTTCTCGTTCCTTCATCATCTCTTTACCAGCTACAAGAGCGAAGCTGGTATTGTTTTCAGTTTGTGTGTGTGTGTGTGTGTGTGTGTGTGTGTGTGTGTGTGTGTGTGTGTGTGTGTGTGTGTGTGTGTGTTTGAGAGAGAGTGTGTCTGTTAGCACGATAACTTTGCAATCGCTCAATATATCATTGCAAAATTTTACTGGTGTGTAGTTAGGATGAAAATTTCCTACGCGTTCGAAATAGGTGAATGTTGACCAAGGTGAAGGTCATGTTCCGAGCCGCGCTAGTTACGTATCGGCTCGCGGCTGGTGTGATTCCTCCTTTGGGGGGCCTATGGTTTGTTTTGTATATTCTATTTCCTCTGCGTCTTTTCTTCTTTTTCCTTTGCATTCTCTCCATTCTTCGTCTTTTTATTTCAGCATATTCCTTCATAATTTTTTTCTGTATTCCCTCCGCTCTGTTGCATCTTTCCTTCTGTATTTCCTCCTTCACTGATCATCTTTCTTCTGTTTTTGCTCTTTTCATTTCATCTTTTTTCCTGTAATCCTTCCACCCTTAATCATTGTTTTCTGCATTTGTTTTTCATTATAAAATTTTCTTTCTCTTTTTTATCCCCTCCTGCCTACATCATCCTTTTCTTTCACTATTCGCTCCTTTCATCATCATCATCATCATCATCATCATCATCATCATCATCATCATCATCATCTCTGTTTTCTTGAACTTTTGTATTTCCTCCTTCATTCATCATTAACATCTTCCTTCTCACTTTCGTTTATTTCCTGTTTCCTTCGTCATTTGCCTTGTTCTCTGTATTCTCCGCTTCGTCCTTTCTTCCTCCTCCTTCTCCTCATTATCATCATCATCATCATCATCTTTTTCCATTTTCGTACTTATCCCTGCCCTCCTTCATCATCATCGTTTTTCTCAGTTTTCCTTCCTTCCTTCCTTCCTTCATTATCATCTTTGCTTATCTTCCTCTTCTGTAATTCCTCCTTTCTTCATCATCCTTTTTGCCCCTCTTTCCATAATTAGTTTTTATTATTATTTGTCGTCTGCATTCTCTCTTCATCCATCACAACATTTATCTCGTTTTTTTTTTTTTTTCGCCTGTTCTCTCCCTTCTAACAATTTTATCGTTTTTCTCGGTACGGACGAATTAACATCCCTTATTCAGGTTTACAACAGGCGATTCTATTTAGCTTACACACACACACACACACACACACACACACACACACACACACACACACACACACACACACACACACAAGCTGGCTTAGAGTAGCGAGCTATCCTGGATTACTTTTGCTTTTATGAACGACATTAAAGCTCCTTCTTATCCCCCAGAAGGAGGATCGTGGACTGCAGAAGGAGGGCAACTTCAGCCTGCAGTCTACTGGGATCACGTTACAGAACTAGGGACAACAACAACAACAACTACCACTACTACTACTACTACTACTACTACTACTACTACTACTACTACTACTACCACTACTACTACTACTACTACTTCTGCCTAAGCTATTCTGCTCGTTAACTCCCAATGACTTTGTTCATCTGTTAGAAATTTAACTGACGTAATAGCCGACCATTTTATTTATAGCCTTTCGTAAAATCTTTCGTCTGCTCCCCATTGTATAAGGCATATATTTCTGGCTCTTCCTTTCTGTCTATCTCTCTATTGCCAGACGCCTCAATCTCGTAAGGGGTGGCCACAAACAAATTTCCTCTATGTAGAACTGTCCAACGCCATTTCACTGCCCTGTTCCCAGCTCACACACCCTTCTCTCAGATACCCCTACACTCTTCCTTTTTTCTCATGTTTCCTTTCACTGCATTCATTCTCCCACCACTCCTCCCTCCCTTCACAGAACGTCTCCTCTGACCTTTCGCCTGACATTTCCCTTCAACAACTTCCCCAACAACACTGCAGCAAGACGGCACAACATAGCGGACCACAGCTACCCTCACCATCCTTTATGGTAACGAGAATAAGAATCACAACACAACATTTAGTTTCTGGATAAAGGGTATAAATACAAAGAGAGGGAAAGACATAGATGAATAGATAGACATGTGAGTGAAGATAAGGGTAGACAGACGGATAGATAGAGAGATGTTCATATACTGATACATAAATAGATAAACACCCTCGTCTTACGACAGACCGTTTATACGATCGTTCATCTGTACGATCAACATCAGTTTTATTCCTCTTTTCCTTATACGATTACAGTTTTGCTTATACGATCATCAGGACTGCCAATTTCTCATTATAGAACAATTTTACTGTTTACTAGTGCTTGCCGACAAAATTTTGCAGGACTAATTAATTTGCCTTTCCATCACAAAGCATTTGCAGATACCATTACCTCTGTTTCCATACCGACGTACATGTAGTGCCCACAGTGACCTACTATGACCAAATGGTAAAAAAAAAAAAAAATGGTTTTCACAACTTATCGCATGTCGAAATTTCCGGAAATTTTGCACTGTCGTATCGTGTAAGATCGTCAAAATTTCTGTTTGGTACTTTTCTGACACTTCCTGGACTTGCCCCAATCTAATGCAATAAGAATTTGGTCGATATCTATTACCGTTCTAGTAAAAGAAACGAGCAAACGCACAGCCAGACGGACACAAACAGCAGGACTTTATTCAGCATATATATATATATATATATATATATATATATATATATATATATATATATATATATATATATATATATATATATATATCTGTCTATAGATAGATACATACATACATAGATAGGTAGATATAGATAGATAGATATATGGTGTGCGTGTGTGTGTGTGTGTGTGTGCGCGCATAGACTGTATAGATAGATAGATAGGTAGATGGACTCTTAGATAAATAAATTCACAGATAAACAGTCATATACAGGTAGATAAATAAACAGATAGCCAGACAGGCAGGCAGGTTGTCTAAAAGGTAGATGGATTGTTAGATCGTTTCGTTTCGTTTCGTTTCTAAAGGCTCCAACATGCTTGCATGCGTCAGCCTTGGTCACCTAATGGCTGCTTTCCATGCTGCACGGTCCATTGCAGTCTCCCTGTTCAGTCCCTTAACCCTGAGGTCACACTTAATGACCTCGTCCCATGTCTTTCTCGGTCTACCCCTCATAACCCCATCCCCAATATCAACACTTCTCACCTTCCTCACCCAGTTATCATCCCCCATCCTCTCCACATGTCCAAACAATCTCAATCTACCTCTCCTCATCACAACACCAATACACTCCAGTCCCATCCTACCTCTCAACTCTTCCATCGTAAACCCAGCCCATCCAGGCCTTGGACGATGGGACGCACTACACATCCACCTAATCACTGTCATTTCTGTAAATCTGAGCCGGCGAATATCCTCCTCCTTTACTGCCCAGGTCTCACTACCATACAGCATTACACTTCTAACACATGCTGCATACAAAGACCTCTTAGCACGTAGGGAGAGTCCTCTCAGTGTCAGGAGAGGCAAGAGCTCCCTGAACTTCTTCCAACCACTTCTCACTCTAGCCACAGAGCTAGCTCCAGCACCACCTCCAGCACACAACATGTCTCCCAAATAACAAGTCTTCCACACACTCAAGAGATTCACCAGCAAGTTCAATCCTTTCACACCTGACAATCTCCACCTGCTCTCCCCAACACGCCGTACACGTAAAATCAGCATCATCTCGCAGTCTATCTCTGATACCACAACATCTCTTGTGCGCCCATTTATCACAGCACCGCACAAGATGGAATTACTTCCCACGCCCTTGTGGCAAACTGCACATGGCCACTCACCCTCGTCTTTGACGGTACCGCCACCAACCCTAGATATCATCACTTTTCTTTTATCTGCATTTACCCTTAAGCCCTTGTGCCCCATACCATCTCTCTACTTCCTAAACCTTTCCTCCGCCTCTCTTTCGTTCTCTGCAATCAACACCAAAATAGTCAGCATTCAACATCTCCCATGGGAGTCCGTTTCTAAAGTCACGTGAGAAGGCTTCAAGTACCATGATAAACAACATGGGACTCAAAACTGACCCCTGATGCACACCAACATTCACGGAAAACTCATCACTCAAATCTCCATTCACTCTTACCTGGGTGCGAGCACCTACATACGTAGACATAACCACCCTAACCAGCCACTCCTCCAAGCCAAGCTTTCTCATTGCCCACTTCATCTCTCTAGGGACTCTGTCAAAGGCCTTTTTCAAATCAACAAAAACAAAATACAGATCCCTTCTCCTACCAATACTGTATATTTTTCCTGAAGCTGTCGAACAACGAATATGGCATCAGTGGTCCCCCTACCTGGCATAAACCCAAACTGTATCTCATCAATATTCACTCTTTCTCTAATCATACCTTCTGAAACTCTCTCCATTACCTTCATAGTCTGACCTACAAGCTTCATAACTCCATAATTTCCTCTTTCCAGGGCATCACCCTTCCCTTTATACACATTTACAATTACACTCTTCAGCCAATCATCTGGGACAACACACTCATAAATAATCATATTTATCAGGTCAGTGACTAACTTCATCCTTATATCTTCTGAGGCCTTCAACATTTCGGCAGTCAACCCAGACACACCTGCTGCCTTCCCCACCTTCATCCTGCCTATTGCTTCACTCACAGTAGCAACTTCAATCAAAGGCCAAGGGCCAAACACTGGATCTGCTGGCTCCAAACCTTCCCTATCCCAGTCAAACTACTCATTCAACAACCGGCTATAATGCTCTCTCCATGCATCTTTAATATTGTCACTGCTCACCACTACCTTTCCTTCATCATTCTTCACACACTCCTCACCTATAATATCCCGATTATCCCTCTTCATCTGATTTGCCAACTTAAATATCATATTTTTCCTTTCCCCATGATTTAGGCTATCAAGTAAAAGTCTCTGTGACTCAGACTTCGCCCTGTATACTTCTCTTCTAGCCCTACGCTTGGCAGCCAAGTATTCCTCCTTGCTACCACACTTCTTCCATTCCCGGAAAAGCCTTCTTTTCTCCTTAACTGCAGCTTCTATACCCTCATCCCACCACCAAGTTACTTTATTTCTTGGTGGTCCTCTTGTCCAACCACATGTTACATCAGTAACTCTCAAGAGATTGTTCTTGAGGGCCCTGTACTGTTCATTAACACCTCTGTCTACAGCTCCCTGTTCAGCCACAACTATCCTCATCTCGCTATAGAAGGCATCCCTTACTACTTGTTTTTTCAGCTTCCATATTTTCCTCCTAGGTACATAAGTCCTCTTTTTCATCACTCGTTCTTTAAGCACCATATCACAAATCAACAGTTTGTGCTGCTGCACACACTCCTCACTTCCTTTAACTTTAACATCCCTCACTGCCCTCCTATCAGCCTCCCTAACCAGAAAATAATCTATCTGACTGCCATTTCCCCCAGACTCATATGTAATTAACCTACTCTCTCTTTTCCTAAAATATGTGTTGCCACAATCATGTCCATTGCCTCCCCAAACTCGAGTATCCTTTCCCCTTCCGCATTCCTTATACCATACACACATCCCCCATGCACTCCTTCATAACCTTGTTCTGCTTCACCTACATGACCATTTAAGTCCCCTCCCAAAACCACAATCTCATCATCCCGCATACCACCTACTACACGTATCAAATAATCTCAAAATCAATCTTTCTCTGCTTCATTTAATCCTGCCTGTGGAGCATATGCCGATATAATTGCAGCTATCTTTCTACCGAATAGAATTTTCACTACCAATATCCTATCGCTTACTCTCATAACATTCATAACATATTCCACCCATTTCTCTGCAACCATCACACCAACACCCCCATATCCGTCTGTACCCCCCTGCCAAAACAACTCATAGTAACAGTCCTTCCCAACAATCTTTCTGGCTGATCCACCCCTGTACTGTACTTCCTGCAAACACGCCACATTCACCCACCTCCTACTGAATGCCTCAACGGCTTTCCCCGCTCTTCCTCTCAAACTTCCCACATTCCATGAACCCACCCTCATTCCCCTGGGTGATATACTGTCCTCAGGCTTGCTTTGAAACTTATTCTTGTGTTTTGTCATAGTCAGTATTAATAAAGGGGAAAAGATATACCACAGGCCCCACTCACTACACAGTCCCAGGTCCAGGCAATGGATCTGGGACCCCTAGCCCACCAGCTTACCAGTGGCTGTGGTAGTGGCCTCAGGGCACCCTGCCAGGACAGCTGCAGGGACACCCTCCAAGCGCACCTTGGCACTGCAACTATCCCGCCATTATACACCCACTGACAGGGCAGCCTCCTGGGGCACTACTCCCAGGTTCGGGCCCCTCTCTATTGGGCGGAAGCAGCAGCCTGGGAACAGCAATGCCCTGTACCCTCTAGCACAGGCTCGAGCCCCATCTCGCCCTGGACCCATCATCTATGCCGGCAGAATCCCCATCACGCTTCCCCCCAGAAGTCCGCCACTAAGTAGCAGGGGCAAAGTTTTCTGGCCGCATGCCCTTGCAGGCACCAACCCCTGTAACGTAGTGGGATACGTTGTGTGAAATGTAAAGTGCATGTGGTGTAGTGCATAAGATAGTTAAAAGGAAATGTTTGGGAGAGTATGCTGGTCTACTTTCCATGTTACTGTCACACTGAAAAGGTCAGCAAAGGGGATGGTTAGATAGCTAGTGAAACATGAGCTCCAGCTCTCCCTATCACCAGCATTCCCGTTCCCCTAGGGAGTGCCACCCTGTTAGGACCGTGCTACAGCCTCCTCCTGTAGAATTATTAAATTCATTATTCTATACTACTACTACTGCTACTACTACTACTACCACTACTACTGCTACTACTATTATTACTACTACTACTACAACTACTACTATCTATCTATCTATCTATTGCCAGACGCCTCAATCCCGTAAGGGGTGGCCACAAACAAATCGCCTCCAAGTCGCCCTGTCCCCCGCCATTTCACTGTCCTGCTCCCAACTCACACCCCCTCTCTCATATACCTCTCCACTCCATCCCTCCATCTCATCCTCGGCCTCCCCCTCCCTCTTCCCCCCTCCACCTCACTCACATACACTCTCTTCGTCAGTCTTTCACCCTCCATCCTCTCCACATGGCCAAACCACCTCAGCGTGTTCCTCATAGCGCTTCCTATCACATCCACATCAACACCACAACGCTCCTTTATATCCTCATTCGTCAGCCTGTCTCTCCATGTGACTCCACAGGCTCCTGTTAAATAACTCATTTCCACCGCTCTCACTCTTGACTTGTGTCCTTCCAACAACGTCCAAGCTTCACTTCCGTACGTTAGAGTTGGTATCACAATACTGTCATGTAGTAACTTTTTACTTCCATGCTCACTTCCCTGTTTCTTATCACTGCTTTCAAAGAACCAGCAACCTTTGTTCCCTGCTGTACCCTTTCAAGCACTTCACCCTCCAAACCTCCATCCTTACTCATCACACTACCCAAGTACTTAAACGTACTCACATTTTCCAATTCCTCACCATCCAACCTCGCTATACATTCACTGACTTCACCTCTCTCAAAGACCATCACTTTACTCTTCCCTACATTCACCTTTAGATTCCGTTTCTTACACACTCTCTCAAACTCATCCACCAGGCCTTGCAGCTCCCCTTTGTCTTCACTCAACAACACAGTATCATCTGCAAACAACAGTACAGGGAGTTTCCAAACACTATCCTCTCTCACCAGGGCCACTCCATAAATATATTTACGCTGAATCTGAAGTGCACCATTCTCTTTTGGGGGGATGAGGAGGGGCGAAGGCAGTTTGCAGGCCCATCTAGAATGTTTGCTGGGGTTGGAATCTCCTCTCTTTCAGACACGATCCTCCATCCAGACTCGTCGACGCCACCACGGGAAGGCGTTCATCTCCTGCGTCACAGTCATGTCCTTCTCCAACTTTGTTTCTCAATTTGTCAGGCGTGGAATCTAGCCTCTTTTTTCCATGTATGGTTACAGTTTGCTTCACCTGTGCAACATTGGCCTTAATCTCACCCACAGAGGCTGCATCAACAGAACCTTACCGACTCTGCTGTCATCGCTGCACATACACCCCTCAGAAACTACCCCATCTAAAGAGACACGAGTACACCCAGCCAGACTGCGATGCGGCCTCCACCCTTCCCTGCTACTGTACCAGCACAAAAACAACAATGCACTTTGCCCACACTGCAATGTAACTCCCAACACCACATCACACTTGTTCACTGGATGCACCACACTATCACAACACAGACAGTCCTTCAACAAAACCTCAGCAGAAGAACTCTGGGAGCGACCAATCGAAGTCGCCGATTTCTTGTGGTCCACTGGGTTCACAACAAGATGAGCCTAAGGTTACTAAACAACGGCAGTAACAACATGTAATACCTCTTTTCCACTTTTTTGCTCTTCTCCATTGTTTCCTTCCATCCTTTCACCCTCCCTCCACCATTCCAACTTTCTTCTCCTTCCTCTGTTCTCCTCTGTCTCTCTTTTCCCTTCACGATTTTTACTGTCTCCTTTTTCACTTTCTCCAATATCGTTTGTTTCTGATCCCCACAGTCTCCTTTCTCTTCTCCCATTGTCCTCAGTATTTGCTCTCCTCCTATTATTGTTATTATGGTCTCCATCATGTGGTGCAGACCTTGCTGGACTTGCTCAGTTTAATTCTTCCTCCTTCTTCCTTCTTCTAAACACTTACCAGTTTCCCTTGCTTCATTTCATAAGTTTATTTATTGGGCTAGTAATAAGATACCTTTCACATATTTTCTTCAACTTCGACTTTTATGAGGTTTTCACACTCTCTGGTTATCATCAGCGTATGAAATCGGGCAACACGATTCCGTAGAATTTAGCAACTTTTGCAAATAAATTCTTGATTTTTTTTTTTTCATCATGCTGTATTTCCACAAAACGATAGAATACTTAGCTGTCTTAGGGTTCTATAGCTAATTTTTGAAGCTTTTCTTTCACCTATCTTCAATCTCTCCCTCCATCATTCCCCCTCACACTGTTTTGGGTCATTCTTTTCCTTCGTCCTCTATGGTGTTTTTATTCTCTCTCTCTCTCTCTCTCTCTCTCTCTCTCTCTCTCTCTCTCTCTCTCTCTCTCTCTCTCTCTCTCTCTCTCTCTCTCTCTCTCTCTCTCTCTCTCTCTCTCTCTTCATTATTATTCTGTCTCCTCTATCAGTTTTCTGATATTGCTTCTTCCATATCTAGCTAGTCCACCTTCCTCCCTACTTCCTTCCTTTCTTCCCTTTCCTATTACCCTCGTCGTATTTTATTATTATTATTATTATTATTAATATTATTATTATTATTATTATTATTATTATTATTATTATTTTTATTATTGTTGTTGTTGTTGTTATTATTCACTCGTTTACAGGCCGCCATCGGCGACCTCCGCTCAGTATCAAGTCACTACCTATTTTTAATCGAAACGTAACAGAAATCTGAATTACTCACGCCGTGAGCGAAACGGCGCGAGGAGTTTTCCCTTATTTTTATCCTGCTGAGACACCCGTTGAGAGAAAGAGAGAGAGAGAGAGAGAGAGAGAGAGAGAGAGAGAGAGAGAGAGAGAGAGAGAGATGAGGAAGGATAGTAGTGTTTGCTGGTATACTGTACTATACTATGCCATTATACTATACGATTTTAGGAATAAATGAAGGGTGGAAGGAGAGGCGAGAGAGTGGTAATACAACAAATACGTCTTTCTTTCCTCTTGTCATGCTGGCAACTTCGATGCCGAACCAAGAACGAATCCAACCCCTCCACTGAAAAAAAAAAAAAAAAAAATAGCCAGACATGAGTCATAACTCGGGAACTGGTGGCCTGATTGGACTGGAAATTGTTTTATTCTTAAGTTAGAGCATTTTAACGGAACCTTGCTCTAACAAAACTTGCACTACTGTACATGAGCCGACTTTTGCTGTGTTGTAGCAACAAACAAACAAACATACAGAAATCGGATCATTATAAAATATATTTTATTATAATAATAATAATAATAATAATAATAATAATAATAATTATTATTATTATTATTATTATTATTATTATTATTATTATTACTTCTATGATGTTCTCACGTCTCGTCTGCTTTTATAACTGACTCATATCGGCTTTTCTCCACATCTCGTTCTTCTCTCTCTTTTTCTTCTTTGTTCTACTGCAACATCCTGTATTCTGTTTCTTCTCTCCTCTCTTTATCTTCTGCTATCTCTTCCATCAATTCCTCCAGCATTCCTCCTTCGCTATCTCTCCAATCTTCCCCCTTCCCTCCCAACATTTATCGTCCTCTATCCCTTGCCTGACCTCTTCCTGTTTAGCATTCCATCCCTCCACCCTCATCACTCTCCCTTCTGGCTTTATCTCCTCTCCTTTTTCCACAAACTGATATCCTCTCCAGTTTTCCTCCATTCTCTCTCCAATCTTTCCTCCTACACTTCCATGTATCTCCTGAATTTCCCCATATACATATTTTCCCAGTTTCCCACGTATGATTTATTTTTTTTTCATTTATTTATTTATTTATTTTTTTTTATGCAGCGGCCTCTTTGAAAACCTTTTAATTAATGTTACTCTACTCCTGTCACCTTAACTTGGCCCAGTTTTTTTTTTTTTTTTTTTAGTTTCTTTCACGTAACTCGGTGGCAGAAAAAATTTACAAACTGTTCCCTGCCTTAGCTGGCATTCGAACCTGCGTCCTTTGGTCCAGCAGACAACCTCTCACCGACTCGGGTAAAACCAGGGATGGAAACAGTAAAACCAGGGATTGAAGGAATAAAGGCAGGGATTGAAGGGGTAACTCCAGGGATTGAAGGAATAAAGCCAGGAATTGAAGGGATAAAGCCAGGGATTGAAGGAATGAAGCCAGGGATTGAAAGGATAAAGCCAGGGATTGAAGGGGTAAAGCCAGGGATTGAAGGAATAAAGCCGGGGATTGAAGGAATAAAGTCGGGGATTGAAGGAATGAAGCCAGGGATTGAAAGGATAAAGCCAGTGATTGAAAGGATAAAGCCAGGGATTGAAGGGGTAAAATCTGGGATTGAAGGAATAAAGCCAGGGATTGAAGGAATAAAGCCAGGGATTGAAGGAGTAAAGCCAGGGATTGAAAAAGTAAAGCTATCTCCATCACAGCTCACCATATTGTTCTTCTGGCATGAGTGAGCTGAGGTGAGCCAAGGGGCCAAAGTTTCTTAATATCTCAACTTTACACTGTTCTTTTCCACCCCTCCCTTCCTGTTTCATTCTTTTTTGCCTTCTTTACCTTCTCCCCTCCTCTTCTTCTGTATTTCTGTTCCCATCCCTCTCCTCTGCTATTCTTCTTTCTCCACATTTTCTTCCTCTCTCTTTTCGTTTCCTCCGTTCCCTCCTCCTTTCTTGCCTAGATATTTTTCTTTCTCTCCCATTCTTCTTCCCCTTTCCCTTTTTCTCCCCTTTCCTTTCCTGGCTTCATGTTTGTTCTCTTTCCATCTTTTTATTCTCTTTTTTAAATCTTGCTTGCTCTTTTTTCTTCCATTCTCGTGTGCTCTCTTTTCTTATATCTACTCCTTCATCTGTTATTGTTTGCCGCTTTATCCTCCCTCTCCCTCTTCCTCTATTTTTGTCAAGTCTCTTTTCTTTCATTCTTCTTCGTCCTTCTTCCTCCTTCCCCCACTTCATTCATTCTTGTGTCCTCTCGTTTCCTCCTCAGAGTCCCTTGTTCCTGCCCTCATTTCCTCCTTCTAGTCCTTCCTCCACTCCTGGCTGTTCTCATTTCGTTTCTCTCCCTTTCAGCACTGTTACTTGCTCTCTTTCCTCTCCCCGCATTCTTCTTTCCCTACTTTTTTTCCAAATCAGTTCCTCTTCTCGTCTTTTTTTTCCTCTGTTATTTCATGTCCTTCCCAACTTTCCGTCACTGTTATTTGCTCATTTTACTTTCTTTTATTTCCTCCTCCTTCATCTATTTTCTGTCATTTTCAGTCATACCTCTTCCTTCCCTCTCTACCGTCATTTTGTCTGCTCTCGTTTTGCCAATTCTTATTTGCTCTTCCCTCCTTCTGTTCAGTCTCTTCATTCCATCCGAAATTTTTGCTCCATTCGTAATTTTTACTTTCCTCCTCTCTCCCTTCTTACATCAGTGCAAATGAGGTAACATGCAGTAAGCACAGATTAGGATCTGCACAGATAGCCCTGAGTTAACGGTCACTACTTTACTTTCGACCTGTGATGGGCTGTGGATCACTGAGGGTCCCTGTTAGTCAAGTGACCACCATCGGGATTTTTTTAATGTACCAGGGGTCACTGCTTCAGGATGAAACTTGTGTACTTGTCCCACATGGGAAAGTTCCTTGTCTCAGTGGAGGGAGCGGAGCTAGAGCTTGATTGACTGCTGCCTACCTAAAAAGAGCCAGGCAAGGCTGCTGCACCACCCCTAAACATCCACTCTGTGCATTCCACATCCACACTGTGCACTGTGCAGCCCCCTTTTATTTAAGACACGGATCGTATATAATTTTCAATCTCCCCAATGCAAAGAAAGCAATATAAGGCCAGATTAGGATCTTTTTTTCTTTTTTTTTATGCGAGGAACTAGGAACCAAAGGCCATGAGCCCGCAGTAACAGTTCCCTCCAAGAGAAAAACAAAATACAATAGAGAGCCAAATTCAAGATCCGATCATTTTGAGATGCCTGGACACACTGCATTTGAAAGACTGGAGATCACAGGCAGCAGGAAGTACAGACAGAAGGAGACAGTTCCAGAGCTGACCTTTTGCATAAATGAAAGACTGGGAGTAACGGTTAACTCTTGCATTAGAGAGTTGGACAGAAAAGGGATGATAGTTTGCTGCCAGACGGGTGCTACGCGCCCGTCGTAGAGGTGGAGGAATGCAAGCAGACAGTTCAGAGGAGCAGTGACCATTAAAGTAGCGATAGAAAAGAGATAAAGATGCAACAGTGCGGCGAAGAGACAGAGGTTGAAGGGAGTCAGTAAGAGGAGGAGAGTTAATGAGACGAAAAGCCTTTGACTCCACCCCATTGAGAAGAGCTGTATGTGGGGAGCCTCCCCACACATGAGAGTTGTACTCTGCACAGGGGCGGATAAGACCCGTGTATAGAGTCAACAATTGTGCAGGGGTAAAGAAAGAGCAGAGTCGGCTTAGCACACCCAATCTCTTGGAAGCAGATTTTACAAGAGATGTAATATGATCTTTCCAAGATAAGTTCCGAGTAAATGAAACCCCAAGCATGTTCAAGGATGATGCAGGATTAAGCTGAATATTATTAAACATTAGTGGGTATACCTGTGGAAGATTTTGTCGGGTTGATAGGTGTAAGAACTGAGTCTTAGATGCATTAAAAACAACCATATTATTTTTACCCCAGTCAGAGATACGAGCCAAGTCAGACATTAGGTGTGCCGTAGCCTCATCCCTTGTTTGCTGAAGTAACTGATAAGATGGGCGTTGCGGGAACCGAATGGAAAGGTGAAGGGTGGAGTCATCAGCGTATGAGTGGATAGGGTTAGATTTACAGCTTAGAAGATCATTGATGAATAAAAGGAAGAGAGTTGGTGATAGGACAGAGCCCTGAGGAACACCACTGTTGATAGATCTAGGAGAAGAACGATGGCCGTCTACAACAGCGGCTATAGAACGACCAGAAAGGAAGCTAGCGATGAAGGCACAGATAGAAGGATAGAAACCGTAGGAGGGCAGTTTGGAAATTAAAGATTTATGCCAGACTCGATCGAAAGCCTTTGAGATGTCAAGTGCAATGGCAAAGCTTTCGCCAAAGTCCCGAAAGGAGGATGACCAGGAGTCTGAAAGGTAGGTGAGAAGATCGCCAGTGGAGCGTCCCTGACGGACCCCGTACTGACGATCGGAAAGAAGGTTGTGATAGGAAAGATGCCTTAAAATTTTTCTCTTGAGAAATGACTCGAAAACTTTTGAAATACAGGACGTTAAAGCAATTGGACGATAGTTGGAGGGTTGGGAGAGGTCACCCTTCTTTGGGACTGGCTGAATGAGAGTAAACTTCCAGCAAGAAGAAAAGGCACAAGTTGACAGACAAAGGAGAAAGAGTTTGCCTAGGCAGGGTGTAAGCACAGAAGCACAGTTCTTGAGAACAACAGGAGGGACCCCATCAGGCCCATATGCCTTGTTAGTACTGAAGCCAGTGACGGCAGAAAATACATCAACTGAAGAAATTTTAATGTCAGCCATGAGGAAGTCAGAGGAGGGAAGAGATGGAGGAACAGCACCGGAATCGTCTAAGGTGGAATTGGAGGAGAAAGTCTGTGCAAAGAGATCTGCTTTATCAGTAGAAGAAATAGCTACAGAACCATCAGAGTAGAAAAGAGGAGGGAAAGATGATGAGGTAAAGTTGTTAGAAAGATTTTTGGCAAGGTGCCAGAAGGAGCGGAAAGAATTCGAGTTGGAGAGTTGAGAGCATTTAGTATGGATGAAATTATTTTTAGTAGAGCGAAGAACAGACTTAGCACGATTCCGGGCAGAAACGTAAAGATGATGTGATTCAGGAGTGGGTTGGCTCCGGTACCTTTTGTAGGCCCTCTCCTTGTTGCCGACAGCATTAGAACAAACGTGATTAAATCAAGGCTTTCTTGCGATAGTCAAAGGATATGAGATAACCCTGAGTTAATGGTCACTACTCTCACTTTCGACCTGTGATGGGCTGTGGATCACTGAGAGTCCCTGTTAGTCAAGTGACCACCATCGGGATTTTTTTTAATGTACCAGGGGTCAATGCTTCAGGATGAAACTTGTGTACTTGTCCCACATGGGAGAGTTCCTTGTCTCAGTGGAGCGAACGGAGCTAGGGCCTGATTGACTGCTGCCTCCCTAAAAAGCCCCAGGCAAGGCTGCCGCACCACCCCTAAACATCCACACTGTGCAGTGTGTAGTTTCCACGTTATGTCCACAGACTTCCCATAAACTCAATGTACCGGTTTATAATGTCATGCCATAACTATTATTTGATTTGATTACTTTCTCTTTCAGGTTACTCAATCGGGTAGGATATAGACAAAGTATTATAGAATGTGACTTTTCCTTTCCAGTTTTTCCTATGAAATTTCCATGTCAGTTTTCCATGCTGCATGGTGGTTTTCGTCACTTTTTCCTGGAGGGTTTGGTGGTGGTGGGAGCCTTCTTGCTTTACTATCCTTATCCTTCAGCATGTAGAGTTAGATCTTGTAGTCATAGTTTTCTCTGTAACATGCAGCCTCGAAAGGACCGTAAGGTCTGTTGCTGTTTGCTTTCCTATGTAATCCTATGTAATCATCTTCTCTTTTCATTCCTTGCTCCTTTTTCCTCTGTCCAATTTCTTCTTTCCGTTATGAGATTTTGCTTCCTCTCTCATTCTTCCTTCTTCCTTTCTTCCTCCTCGCTTTCTCCTCCTTCCTTCTCTGTCTAGTCTCTTCTTTCCCTCCTCCATTCTTGCTTCTTTCCTCTTTTTTCTATTCTTCCTGCCTCTCCCCTTCCTTGCTTTTTCATCCTTCCATGCTCCTTCTTCCTCTATAAAGTCTCTTCTTCATTTCCTTCTTTCTTGCTTTCCCATTCATTCTTCCTTTCTTCCTCACTTCCTTCTTTTTCGTGCAATCTCTTCTTTTCTTCCCTTACTTTTGGTTCCTCTTTCATTCTTTTGTAATCATCTCTTCATCTTTGCTTTTCTGTCCAATCTCTTCTTTTTTCCCACATTTTCCTTTCCTCCTTCTGTCTGCCTGTCTGTCTGTCTGTCTCTGTCTCTGTCTCTGTCTCTGTCTCTCTGTCTCTCTGTCTCTGTCTGTCTGTCTGTCTCTCTCTCTCTCTCTCTCTCTCTCTCTCTCCTGTTTCCCTGACTGGTCCTCGCTTCGTGTAGTCTGTCTCCCTGTTTAGCATTCCTCTCCTCCACCCTCTCTCTCATCTTTTACTCCTCTGAATCTTATCTTCTTCCTTCTTCTTCCTTCTCACTAATTGTTATTCCTCTTGCCTCTCTCTTTCATCTCCTCCTCAGTCTTCCTTCTTTCTCTCCCTCCCTCATTTTTTTTTTTCGTACTTGCTAATGTTTCTCCTCTCCCTCTTCCTCCTCCTCCTCCTCCTCTTCTTATTTTTCTTCTTCTTCTTCTTCTTCTTCAGGTCTACAGACTATTATTCCTCTGACGCTATTCTGAACTTTCTCATTCTTCTTTTCCTATTCTTTCCTCCTTGTCATTCTATTGCTACCATTCTTCCACCAATTATATCTTTCATTTCTTTTAATTTCTTTTTTTCCTTCTCATAATTATTCTCCCTGTCTCTCACCCATTAATCCTATGTCTTCCTTCACCTTTATTCCTCCTCCTCCTCCTCCTCCTCCTCCTCCTCTTCTCGTATATCAAGTACACGCATTTTGTTTCGTGGTATCATCCTTCCTACTAACTCTAGGAAATTCCCCCCCCCTCTCTCTCTCTCTCTCTCTCTCTCTCTCTCTCACACACACACACACACACACACAAACTTTCCCTTGACGTTTCCCCTTCAGCACCTTCCCCAACAACACCGCAGTTAAGTGAGGAAAAACAACCTCTGACCTCGAAGAAATCCCAAGATGTGGAAGAAATGGTGATGGTGGTGATGGTAGTAACAGTAGTAGTAGTAGTAGTAGTAATAGTAGTAGTAGTAGTAGTAGGAGGAGGAGGAGGAGGAGGAGGTGGAGGAGGAGGAGGAGGTGGAGGAGGAGGAGGAGGAGGAAGAGGTGAAGGAGTAATAGTAGTGCAACCCAAGGCCCATCTTAACATGGGTCAGGTGGACTGCAGGTCAAAGTTATCCTTCTTCCGCAGTCGCCCATCCTCCTTTCCGGGAATATGAAGGACACTGGGGGATGTTTGTATGACCAGGCAGCTCCTCTGCTTCGTCACATCAGTGCCACCAGGTGAAGGCGTCACTGTCAATCACAAAGAAGGTAGGAATGCAAGTTAATTAAGCTACGCACCTCTACATCTTAAAGTGTCTTCGTTCCAACAGGTTTAGTAATGTTGTTGTTTTCCAGTGACGAGCGTAGTGTGTGTTGTGGGGTAGTGTGTAATGTGTCGTAGTCTGGTAATGATCTGTGTAGTATGATGTGCCTGAGGTGCGGTAACCTGTAGTGTGGTGGGGTAGTGTGTAGTGTGGTGTGGTGTGGCAGCAACTTATGTGGTATGGTGTGGTTGGTGAGTTGTGGTGGTGTGTAAGGTCTGGTATGGTGCGACAGTAAGTGGTGTGGTGTGTGGTAGTATTAGGCGTCAGTGTGTAATGTGGCAATGAAATGTATGTTATTGTGTGGCAGTGAGTGGTGTGATATGGTGTGGCTGTGTGTAGTGTGACTGGGTGAAGTGCAGCAATGTGAGACGTGGCAGTGTGTCAGAGAGAGAGAGAGAGAGAGAGAGAGAGAGAGCACGCTAACTTTAAAGAGAGTGGAGGGGCAGAAGGGTGAAAAATAAGGAGGTGGAAGGCAGGTTGAGGGAGAGGAAAACAGGAGGAGGAAGGTGATACGTGGAGGTATATAAAAATACTGAGACGAAAACTTATCTACTGTATACCTTAAGTTACAAGGGAATCACAATCAGCCACTTCACAATAGTCATCATTTTTTTTTTTTATTATTGCAAACTATGCTATTACGATGCTACATTGAAACACATTAGGTGGTGGCTCAGTCGGTAGAGAGGTGGCCTGCTGCCCTATTGGACCCAGGTTCAAATCGTCACTGGGGCAGGAAACAGTTTAAGAATTTGAATTTCATAATAGCAGGTTTTACTGATCTACCAGGAGACGCGCCGACGTGTCATAAAAATACCCCCGCTAATACCAATACACCAGTCCTGTATGAGACAGCCCTAGCATGTATTCAATATGGACGGTAGGTGTTAGTGCCGAAGTGGTAACATGTAGAAGAGGTGTATGGTCTGTAGGAGGACTACTGGGCCTTGGGAACAGGCTGTGAAGCCTATATCCAAAGCCGGACACATAAAAAAAGAAAGAAAAAAAAAAAAAGCTTTCAAGACACTAATTGACTCGTTGCACAAAAGCTGCTTGGGGCTGGGGAACAGAGGGCGGTGGGAGTGTGGCAGAGGGAGAAGGGGGGGGGGAGAAGTGAAACGAGGGTGTAAATGGTGGAGGGAGTTGGGAGGACGCAGGGAGGTGGGGTAGGTAGGTGTATATGTTTTGGGTAAGAAGGGACGGGTGCGAGGGCGGTAGGTGAGGTGGTTGAAAGCTCCATGCGTGTGAGATAGCTCAAAATTATCAGGAGTTCTGTTATAATTTGAAGATTTTGTGAATCAAAACATATAATTATGTGCCGCAAATAATGGTGAGTGTGTCATTTGAGGATTGTAATAATTCAACACTAATAAAGAGGCTTGGCAGCTTAGATCGAAAAGAGAGACGGAAGACTCGTGGGAAACTGTACTCAGATGCCATCAATAATTTAGATACAAATTTGCACAAACTAATCCTCCGTTTTTCTAGACTAGCTCAGGCAGACTAAAATGAGGATCAAATTATGTAAACAGAGAGACAGTAAAGGCGACGGTACTTCTGCTTCTTACGCTTTGTTTATTCGCTTGAATGATTAATGGAAAACTCACCTGGGGACGGGGGCTGGCCTGTGAGCTTCTGTTTTCAAGGTAAAGTGACCGACTCTACTGTCGAATGTGGTGTGATTCATGGACATCCGCACTTTTTTCTGTGTTTTCGCGTGTGTGAAGAGAAGAACGGGATTATTAGGTGTAGAATCAAGAGCTGTGTGGCTTGTGGTGGCCATGAGGTGATGTACAGGTGATATATAAGGTAAGTGATGGAAGAATGACTCGAGAGTATCATATCGTTGCAATCTTGTCAGTAGGTAGGTATGAAGGCAGGTAGGAAGGTAGGTAAGTAGATAGGTAATTAGATTATGAAGTAGGTAGGTTAAGGAAGGAATTTTCCAGATTATTTTTGATACTGTAGGTAGGTGCATGGATAGATAAGTGAATAGAGAAAGAAAGGGAAAGAGCCACCAATGAAGAAAGGAATTTACGATTATTTCTTTTATCCTGTAAGCAAACAGGGACAGTACTATATATAGGAGCGAATGAAAACAAAAAATTATTAGGTAAGTACGGAAAGATGATGGAAGAAGTTTGCTTAAATGTTATGATCCCCTTGTAGATGGAAGTATATGGTAGGCAAGTAAATGAATGGATTATGGTAGAAGATACTAATGTCTTTTCAGTAATTAGTAGTTAGTAATGTGAAGATGTGTAATTAAGTAGACAGTTAATGAAGGAAGAGTTGCACGTGATAAAATTTTCTTCTTATGTATACTCTGTCCACCTTCATTGTGCATATAATTGTTATTTCTCCTTCCTGACTTATGAGTTATACGAGTAGTAAGAGATTTGCATACGAATATAGTGCTAGTCACAAAGAAGTGCTACGAAAAAGATTATGAACATTGTCTTATTCTGCCAATGAACTTCGGGACATAAGCTACACATGGAAGAAATATCCACCTCATTAAAAAAAGAAAAAAAAAAAGTAAGTAGAGCAACAAGTAGGTATAGGTAACAGAAAGAAGGATTTACAAGTTATTATTAAATTTTGCAGGCGCATATATTTCATTTACGGTATTCCAATTATGTGTAGATTTTCGTCCCTTTGCAAGTTATATTCCGAGGCTCAGTGGCAGAACAAGATAATATTAACCCGCCTCATCCCGACGTTTTCTGGGCAGTTGTACGCCCCAGTCCCGAAATTTTTGGACCTTTTTTTTTTTTTTTTTTGCTCAAATATCCGCTTTTGGTGAGAAACATCGAAAATTCATAGAGAAATCGCTCATCTGAGGTTTAAAATACTCGATTTAGGAACGAGTACTTCCTTACCTGACTGGGTTTTCTAACAGGCTGACACCAAAGAAAACGAGTTCTATGGGAGGATAACTATTCCACACCACTCATAAACAGTATTTATTTATTTACTTGGTACGAATTTATATGTAGTACAAGAGTATATTGGTTTTCAAACAGTAATATAGGCATTATAAGCATTGTTTCACTCATTAACTCATCACCATTCATGACCTTTTTTTTCCCACATTACCTGATCATCATTTCTGACTGTTACTTCCTCTAATGCTATGTAAACTTTGTCCTCCACATTGTCATCGATTGGGGAATCACTCTGGCCCTGAATGTCTTTATTGGCCATGTCACTGGTAACAGGTGAATTGCCGAGACAATGGCGTGAAGAGGGGGGGGAGGTTATGCGGTGTAAGGCATTGTCCCTGTTTGGCATCTTGTAGAGGAATAGAGGAAGGTGTCCCGTGTATACGTGCCAAAAATCACTCGGAAAATCACTCGTGAAAATTGAAAATTGTGCAAATTAGGGACCTTGCAATGTTGCTGCGTTAATTCACGTTGCCGGGACATGAATGCACATCATGTGTGGACGTTAATTCACGTCGCTGGGACAGCGCGGGTTAAACCCATCATCATCCTTACCATAGAACTTCTTCGTGACTAGTATCATAATCTTGTGTTCATTTCCTGTAATAACTCAACATGAAAGGCAAAGACAGCATTTTTACTCCTAGTTAAAGTGAGCCCAGAAGAGGAAGGCAGAGGAGCCGCTGTGGCCTACTGTCAGCGTGTTCGACTTATGATTCTTATTATTTTGCTGTCTTGACGAAGTGACTCAGTTAAAGGAGAGACTTCTTGCCTGTTGTATTCTTCGTCTTCCCATTTTTTTTTTTTTTTCACCCATACACTCCCGGATACTCATTTTTATTTTCTTACTCCCATGCTTTCTTTTTTTCTTTTTTATCCGTACCATTGACAATGATTTTTAAAAACTTTGGTAGGGTCTTCTCATAGCTAAGTCTCTCTCTCTCTCTCTCTCTCTCTCTCTCTGTAATCTTCAGGGAGACTGATCAAGACCACCAAATTGACGCAGAACCACAAAACTTTGCAGTTTTCTTTTTTTTTTTCTTCACCAAAGCCTTTAATGTGACTCTTTTTTGTATTTTGGGGGTGCGTTTTCAAACTTCTATGTTTTATCTGTAAAAAGTCGTGAAAAGTGTCAATAATTCTGTCTTTGTTTACTATCCAAAGGCGCCAAAGACAGACGGACGCCATCTTACAACGTCACTTTAGGCACGAAATTACCCTTATCATTGCAGATATATCTCAACCTACCCTCAATATTCTAACCCACTCAACCCTAGATTACCTAACCCAACCTAACCCAATCTAACCAAACCTAACCAAACCTAACCTAACCTAACCTAACCCTGTTCTGGTGTCAACATCTTTTTCCATAAGAAGTTGTAGTATCACACATTTTACATAATTTTTAAGCTGTTTACTCATAGTTAACAGTGTGTAATGAAGTGTGAATGATGAACAACCAAATATCATTTCGCTGTTAGCTGTGGTATAGGAAGAAGGTGGATGGCAGACCACAGGTGCCACCCTGTTTCAATTATAAAATGAAGGTTAGGAGAAGTGAAAAGATATCTGAATAGTGCGTAAGTGAAAAGTCCTGGGGAACCATTTATTATGTTGGTATATGTGAATGTACTTAATACCATTCTATAGAGGTGTATAATGTGCTAGTAGAGTTGTCATTTATCTCTACTTTTTGCATAAGCCCAGAGTATATGTAAATGCTTGGCACCTCACTTTTAGCTGACCTCAGCACCGCGCCCAAGTCGGCACGGTGAGTGTACAGCATCAGAAGTCATATAGTTATCAAGGGAGGTGGTATCGCTCTTACATATCTCTCGGGTCGCAGTTATATTATTCTGTGCCCAATAAAGAGAGATTTAATCTGCTCATTTCTGTCACCTTACGCTACCACTTAATATAACAGACCAGCTTCCACCTTTTAGTGGCAGAGGACCTTTGGTGGAAAGTGTCGGGCAGTGACGGCGAGTGGCTGATGTGTACTACAGACAGTGTCGTCGATCTCCAACACGATGGTCTAGTTATACTATAACAGCAGAACACATAATATGTAGTCAGCTGTGCTATTCCATATAACGGCTACATAAACCAGTGGAATTATCAGCTAAACTGACGCATAAATTTGGTGCTAGCGGTGACACGATATTTGGTGCTAGTGGTGGCACGATACATAAATTTGGTGCTCAGTGCTGGGATACGATACAAGTGCTAAAGGGATTTATGCTGTGAACCAGTAACCCTTGCAATCGCTTGTTCCTGAAGGTGAAACAGAAAATCTTACTCTACTGTTGTAAGGGGACTAATTACCAGTGAGTTAAGTAGGGCAGATAAACTGGAGTGGTGAATATTAATTCCTCCCATTATTCTGCCAGTGCGAGATTCCTATCTTAAGCACAAACTGGCAGTTATCTCGCCCTGTGGTGTGCGAGATATTTCCATCTTCAAACGCAAACTGGCAAGAATCTCGCTCTCGTGTGTGAGAGGCGAGATAAGGAGAGATCAAGCCACTGTGGTGAGGAGTGGGTCAACTAGCGACTTCTAGCAATTCCAGAGGCGCGGACGGCCGAGGCGAGCAGAGGGAGAGCGAGTGCGGGCTGTGTGGTGCCACGATTGTGTGTGGTGCATCGAGTGGCGTCACTGTCTGGCGTGCTGCTAACTCCCACAGCGAGCGGGCTGCCGGATATGGTTGGAGGAGTCTGGTGGAGTGTGGAACGTGGAATGTGGAACATCATCCTGGACTTTCATGTCTAGGTAGTGTCCATGCATTAGTAATCCACACACACACACACTTGAATCAACACAAGTTAGTTAATTAATGTGTGGAAATAAGGTTTCTCAGAATTCCCTTGAAATAAATATACTTTCTGTGTACCGTATTTTATATGTGTTCCATTCTCTGTCACTTACCGTAACTATCCTTTTTTTTTTTTATGTCAGTTTATCTTCCTGTAACTGGGAGGGGAATATTACTGACAAGGTTGGATGGATACAGTGAAAAAGTGGGGACGTAGAATTAGGGGAAATAGAGATCAGCCAACCCCACTAGACTCAGAATTTTATGAGTGGGTTGAAACATCAAATAAAAGTGCTCAGACATATAAAATGAGTGAAGGACATATTGAGGATCAAGGTGATGAGGATATTTCTGAAAGACTGGATGAGGATTTGAACGCTTTGCATTTGCGTTCTGGTCATACTTATTCAACAGTCCCAGAGCAATCAGTTAGATCCAAAATGGCCACTAATCTTGCTAATAAGGGTATTCCTACTGAGGATACTGTAGAAGTTAAGACTACAACAGTACCTTTGATCACTCAGGATATGCAAAATCCAGTCATTACTGATAGTACTACAACCACTCACATACCTGTTTATACTTCAGATGTTTTCAATACACCACAAGGTTTTGGACAGAATTTATTTTCTGTTCCTTATTCAAATGCATGGCGTATAAACACAGATGGTATTGGCATGCGAACCCAGAATCCTAATCAATGGGGCATGAATACAAATATTGGCATGCAAACCCAGGGCCCTTATCCAAATACCTGGGGCATGACTAACAATATGGGTGTGCAAAGTCAGACTAACCCTCCTCCTTTGTGGCAGACACCTGTACCTAATATGGCACCCACTAACTTGACTACTGGTAGTATCCCACAGACTTTACCTCCTGTTGCACCGCTCAGACAGTCTCAAGGGCCTATTGTTACTCAGGCACCTTCAAACACAGACTGCATCAAAGTACTTCCCACAGCACAACCAAGTTTACACTTTACTGGGGAAGACAATTATGACATTCACAAGTTTTTGAGGGACTGTGAAGCCCAAATACATAGGCTACAGCTTGCTAGTGATGCGGAGAAGATTTGGCATGTGAAAGCAACAATCAAATCAAATTCTCAAGCTTCTGAAATGATGGAGGCATCCTTTTTTTACTCTGGGCCTACTGCTCAGAACTATGAAAAGTTTAAGGAAGCTCTAACCCACATTTTTGCAAGTGATTGCTATGTGTCAGATGCTTGGGCGTTCAGGCATGTAAACAGGGCTCAGCAGTATCCTAACTGTTCTGTGAATCAAGCATTGGCGAAGGCAGGTACATGTTATGTAGAGGCTAGCAAAGCCTTACCGAAATCGGGCTGGGGAGACTGGACTTCGGAAATGACTTTTGAAAGAGTCGCGCGGTTACTTGAATATTTACAGTTTCTAGCTTGTTTGAACTCTGTTACTCGAGCTCAGGTACTTAGGCAGCCGAAAAGACCTCCTGAAATATCCTTGACTGATATGAGCTTTAAGCTAATGGCAAAGGCTGAAGGAGAGGGTAGTAGTGTCCTAGCCATTCACACAGAAAAACCTCCTGGGAAGTATTGTACAGTGTGTAAAAGGGCTGGACATACAGACAAAAAATGTTGGCATGCTAAAAAGGCGGCACGCTATGCAGCCAAGGCCAACTCGACTGCCACGTGTGAGCCTGGTTCTGGGAAGCAGGAGAGTAACAAACAACCCAGTACTAGTTCTCCACAACAAAACCCGACCAAGGCTACGAAGTCAAAGGGGCCAAGGTGGTGCGCCATACATGGGCATTGTCCTCATGAAACGGACTATTGCCCCTTTGTCATTGAAAAGAGGAAGAAACCAGGGAACCAAGCTAGTTCGGGGGAAGCTCAGGGCCGCACGCAAAAGTAATTAAAACAGTACAATCCACCGATGCGTGTGTGGCAGCTACTACTAAGGTGGACTTATTATCTATTCCTTGGATCATAGGGAAAGGTCAAGTGTTCCTGATCGTAGATACAGGGGCATGTACAAACATTATTTCTAGTAAAGCGTTGGAAAGACTTAAAAGTGAAATGCCTCTAACAAACAAGACATTATCAGCACCTGATGTAATGTTGACAGGTGTGACAGGGAGTAGAATGAAGATTGTAAGCCAGGTGTCGTTGACATTGAGGGCAGATAAACGATTTCCTGTGTTACGTGCTACATTTTATGTAGTTGAGGATTTTCCTCTACCAGCTGATGGGCTGTTAGGCTTTGAAACCATGTAGGAGTATGACATAGTAATACACCCTCAATAACATTCCCTTTCTTTTAATGGGAAAGAGTTTGTGGGCCTTAATCCCTCAGTGACACGAACTGGAACTGGCATCCAATCAGCAGCCGTTCAACCAGTTGTGACCCCGACAAGTGAAGTGTCAAGGGAGTCCCCGGATGCACTCGAAGCGGAGGGTATGGACTGGAAGAAAGTCAGGGCTACAGTGAGTGGTAATCACCACTTACCTAGTCGAACTGTCTGTAAAATTCCTGTCCGAGTACCTGATGTGTCGGTGGGAACTGATATAGCATGCTTAACTGAGACTGTAAAACATAAGGCATTGTCGCTGGAATCGACTTGGAGTAGCATTGGTCAAGACCAGAAGACGCCCCTCTTCATCGCAAATATGAGTGGTGGCGCAGTTAAGCTCAGAGATGGTTGTTATATAGGCGACTTGATGTGCTATGGTGCCCCCATAAAGGAAGTCAACGACGTGCCGGTGATCTCTCGTGTAGTTATATCTCAAGCAACGACTCAGTCGGAACCCGTATGTCTGGCTAAGGAAAAACAGCTGGAGCAATATGTGAAGGTCACGGATAATGTAGACCATAAAACACGACTCCTAGCCCTCCTTAGAGAATTTTCCGACGTAGTAGCACTCCCAGGAGAAGCGCTGAATAGGACGGATAGGGTGAAGCATCATATTGGTTTGTGCCCTGGTACAAATCCAGTTTATGTGCCTGCATACCGTCTACTGCACAGCCAATGGGAGGCAGTGGATGAGGAAGTTGAAAGAATGCTTCATGATGAAGTTATCCAGCCTTCCTCCTCGCCTTGGAATGCACCACTCTTTCTGGTGCCTAAGAAGGACGGTGGCTGTTGTGGATTTTCGGCAAGTGAACAAGGTAACAATACCGGATCGTTATCCGATTCCGCATCTGCGAGACTTACTTCAGTCATTAGGTAAAGGAAATACTGTGTTTACTTGTCTGGATCTAGCGTCAGGGTATTGGCAGGTGGAGCTGACCGAAGAGTCACATCCCATTACTGCTTTTAGCACTCACCGTGGGCACTTTGAATTTCTCCGGATGCCTTTTGGACTGAGTAATGCTCCTTTAACATTTCAGCGGATGATAAACCAATTGTTTGGCGAGACGTTAGGGCAAGATGTCTTAGCATATCTAGATGACCTAATCATCATGAGTAACAACGTTAAGTCATTTTAACAAGTTAAAACGAGTGATGGAAACCTTGAGATCCGCAGGTCTGAAAATTAAGCTGTCAAAGTGCGAATTTTTGAAGTCCAGTATTAGATTTTTAGGACACCTTGTTGATGGTAATGGCATCAAGACTGTGCCGGACAAGGTAAGGCCAATGTTAAATTTTCCAACACCACAGAACAAGGATCAGATAAGATCGTTCCTAGGCCTCACTGGCTTTTATAGGAGTTTTGTCCACAGATAAGCCATCATAGCATCACCTTTAACGACGCTACTAAAGAAGGATCATATTCATTCATTCATTGCCAGACGCCATGTATCCCAGACGGGGTGGCCAAGGGTTTAGAGTTAATTGTTTTACAGGGAGGGGCACTAATCCTCCACCAACCCTACTTGACACGTAGGGATGTAATGCTGCATGGAAATGGGGACCCTCGGAAGATAAAAGCTTCAACGAACTCAAACAAGCCATGTCAGAAGCACCCGTATTAGCGTTTCCTGATTATACTCAACCTTTCTATCTGTGCACGGATGCCTCAGGTCTGGGTCTGGGAGCGGTGTTACAGCAGAAGGATGAGCAAGGCAGACACATACCATAGCGTATGCTAGTAGGGCACTAAGACCCCCCAGAGAAGAACTATTCGATGACACATTTGGAGACATTAGCAGTCGTGTGAGCGTTAGGACATTTCCGGGATATTATCTTTGGCTACCGGATAATTGTTTTAACTGACCATGCACCCATACGCGACTTATTTAAAGGAAAGAACTTGCATGGTAAGGTTGCGCGTTGGTTTGGCAAGGTAATGGAGTTTGATCCAGAGGTCAGATATTTACTGGACCGTCAAAATGTCGTAGCCGACGTGCTGAGTAGAAACATTGCTGCTACCATAGCCGAGGATGTTGCTCTTGCTGAGTATTCCTCAGACATGGTAAAAGCGGAACAATGTAAGGATGTGATGTGGTCTGAAGTCATCTATGCCTTGGAGTCTGGCGACAAGACTTGTCTACCTGAACTCCCAGTACCGATGACTCACTTCCATCTTCAACAGGGTCTTTGTATAAGCAACCCCCAGGGAAGGACACTGCATATCAGTTGATTGTTCCTGCTACCTTACAGCAAGCTGTGCTACAGTTAGTTCATGACGTACATCAAGCGGGTCATCCTGGTCGCAATAGATGCATATGTGAGGCGAGAAAGAAATACTATTGGCCGACCATGAGGAAGGACATAGAAGCCCACGTCAGTCAATGTGTCAAATGCGCAGAACTACGAGGAACGACGGGACTTCCGACTCCCATCTTAGAGTATCCTCTACCAGAAAAACCCTTGGATACAGTCTCCATTGATCTCTTAGTATTGCCGAGAAGTCGTCAAGGTTCGAGTTATGTACTGGTGGCAGTGGACCATTTCTCACGATTCACTGTTTTAGCACCTTTACAGACGAAAACTGCAGAGGAGGTGGCGTACGCTTTTGTGACTTCAGTGATTTGTCCATACTCTACACCTAAGGTATTGCTCAGCGATAATGGCAGTGAATTTCGTAACCAGATGTTACAAGAAATCTGTCGTATGTATGGAGTAAAGCAAGTGTTTGTAACTCCTTACAGTCTTAAGAGCATTGGCCTGGTGGAGAGGACAAACAGGAAGATACTGGAAGTCTTGAGACCAGTAATAACCTCAAATCAAGAGGATAACTGGGAAGACTGGTTATCACATGTAGCGGCGACCATCAACTCAGAAAATTCATCAATTGGGAAGTCTCCTTATTATATCCTTTATGGAGAAGAGAAAGTGTTACCCTACGATTTGTTGGCTGGACCTCCTGCTCCAGTATAGAACGATGAAGACTACGCAAAGGTACAGTTGTTGAAATTCCAACGTATACACAGTGAAGTACGGAAAAGATTAAAAGCCTCAAGAGCGGAGATGATGACGAAACAACACAAAGGTAGTCAAGAAAAGACGTTACAGGCAGGCCAGAAGGTCATGATCCACAACCCTGAGAGAATTTCCAAGCTCAGACCTAAGTTCTGCGGACCATATACCGTTGTGGAATTAGTACGTGGAAATACTTATAGAATAAAGGATGAAGCTAATGGAACTCAGGAGGTAGTACATGCTGACAGGATCAAACTAGTAAGTCAAGAGCTAGGCCTAACTAACCATGCGTCTGATGTGTTGTCCCCTCTGTCTTTGTCGCAGTCTATGTCGTCGTCTGTACCTGTCCCTAACCAAGAGTATCGCAGCAAGCTACGATCCCACAACAAGAGCGATTGAGGGAGTATCTTCTCTTGCAGAAAAATGTGACTGTGGCTCATACTCCTCGTGCATTGCTTGGGGTGGACCTATGGAATGACGTCGGACACGGACACGACTGCATTAATGCCAGGAGCACTGAAGAGCCCACTGGGAGAAGTCGTGGTAGTGGAAGATGCAGTATGCGTCTACTATCCAATGGAAGGCTATCTCCAAACACCAGATATTGTCAAGGAGGTCTCCAAAGGCTTGTCGAATCTCAGACAGCAACTGTTGGAAGTGGGAAAAATGTTTAATCGAATCCCACGATTGACAAACTCTGACACTGAAGCTTTGGAACGAACCTTGCATGGAATTGTTGAGCTTCAGACTAGGCATATAGACAGGCTTACCGACAAGCTCACTAACTTGCATGTTGCTTTACCTAAACGTACACTCTGATCTTTCCAAGCATGTCCATGCATGTACTAAGAGAGGACTTGTGGATTTTCTAGGAATCCTGTTTCAACAACTCTTTGGTACGGCATTAGATAAGGACGTAGTGCAATTGGGTAGACAGATGCATGACTTGACACTGGCCGCTAAAGCCAAAAATAGATTAGTCATGCATGTGTATAAACAGTTAGATGAGTTCACTAACAAAGCTAACGAGATAATTAGGACTACCAACCATCTAGTAGAGCTTGTGAACAACATCCAAATTAACCTACCAACCCTAGCTAACTAGGTGTTATTCGCTGAGTACTTACATGCTCTCGACGAGTCAACCACTGCTTTGGAGAAGCATGCAGCCAATATGGTGGATGGCTTAATCGATGCAAGTTTGAACAGGGTTAATGCTTTATTGCTTCCTACTAATATACTAACAAATGCACTTGATATAGCTGTGTGGAAGCATGGACTTATGCCACTCTTTGATCTGAGTCAATTGGAATATTATTACCCATTGTTAGAGGCCCAGTTGACCCATGAAGGCATCCTGATATTGGTACCTATGAGGAATGCTGTAACGTACCAGGCATGGCGGTTCATTTCCTTCCTTTTTGCTACTGCTAATAATACACTTGTTGTTATTGAAGAGGGTCCAGAGGTGCTGGTTGTCTCAGATGACAAGAAATATGTAGCAGAAACGACTGTGGATGAATTTGAGAAGTGTAAGGCCTCATTTCTTGATTTCCATGTATGTCCTGCTTTCCATTTTGCCTTCGTACCATTAAAGGTTGAGGAGTGTAAGAGGGCCTTGTTGGACACAAATACTTCCTCTGCTCTGCAACGTTGCACCTTCCAACCCATTCAATTGAAGTCAGTTTTCCATGCTCATATTCATGCGAAACAGTACTTTTACTTTCCTGAGACAGAGGACGTAACTGTGACTTGTGCCTCACAGAATCAATTCCTTACAGTAAAGGGGTACTATATTGCACCTGATTTTTGTGAGTTACACAGTAAAGAGATAGCAGTTCTGCATAGCAAGCATCATCTAGCATTGTCAGTGAACTTCTCATCCCAGTTATGACCCTTTTTACCTTCATTCAAAGTTACTTCCTTGAATGTGAATAGGCTGTCTCATGTATTAAAGGAGCTTACCTTCCTCTCCCACCTGAACAGGACCGATTTAGAGCCTTATGTACTGTCCTATCTTCCTTCATACCTTTCTCCTTCCTATTTTGGTCCTGGCGTTGGTCTTCTACTTATTGTGGTCTTGTCCTGTGTTTGTGGTTTAGGCTACTATTTAAGGCGCCAATTAAGGAACCCACTGAGACCATGTGTCCGTACTCGCGGATTGCAAGTGGATGTTCCTGAATAGTTAGCTACCCTACACTCTGGTTAGGCTACACGGTAGTTAGGACAACAATGTCGACAAGGACGTCAATGGTGTGGCCGAGCGATGTTCTGGTGTCAACATCTTTTTCCATAAGAAGTTGTAGTATCACACAATTTACATAATAATTTTTAAAGCTGTTTAGTCACAGTTAACAGTGTGTAATGAAGTGTGAATGATGAACAACCAAATATCATTTCGCTGTTAGCTGTGGTATAGGAAGAAGGTGGATGGCAGACCACAGGTGCCACCCTGTTTCAATTATAAAATGAAGGTTAGGAGAAGTGAAAAGATATCTGAATAGTGCGTAAGTGTAAAGTCCTGGGGAACCATTTATTATGTTGGTATATGTGAATGTACTTAATACCATTCTATAGAGGTGTATAATGTGCTAGTAGAGTTGTCATTTATCTCTACTTTTTGCATAAGCCCAGAGTATATGTAAATGCTTGGCACCTCACTTTTAGCTGACCTCAGCACCGCGCCCAAGTCTGCACGGTGAGCGTACAGTGTCAGAAGAAGTCATATAGTTATCAAGGGAGGTGGTATCGCTCTTACATATCTCTCGGGTCGCAGTTATATTATTCTGTACCCAATAAAGAGAGATTTAATCTGCTCATTTCTGTCACCTTACGCTACCACTTAATATAACAGACCAGCTTCCACCTTTTAGTGGCAGAGGACCTTTGGTGGAAAGTGTCGGGCAGTGACGGCGAGTGGCTGACGTGTACTACAGACAGTGTCGTCAATCTCCAACACGGTGGTCTAGTTATACAATAACAGCAGAACACAGTCATAATATGTAGTCAGCTGTGCTATTCCATATAACGGCTACATAAACCGGTGGAATTAGCAGCTAAACTGACACATAAATTTGGTGCTAGCGGTGGCACGATATTTGGTGCTAGCGGTGGCACGATACAACCCAACCTAACCTAACCTAACCCAACCCAACCTAACCTAACCCAACCAAACCTAACCTAACCCAACCTGTCCTGACCTAACCTAACCTAACCCAACCCAACCCAACCTAACCCAACCTAACCTGACCTAACCTAACCCAACCTGTCCTGACCTAACCTAACCCAACCTGTCCTGACCTAACCTAACCTAACCCAACCCAACCCAACCTAACCTAACCTAACCTAACCTAACCTAACCCAACCTGTCCTGACCTAACCCAACCTAACCTAACCTAACCTAACCCAACCTGTCCTGACCTAATCTGTCCCTACTGCTATTTTTTATATGTTGTTTGATGATGGATCCTCTTCATGCGAAAATTCACTTCTCTACACCTTTACAATATCACTGAATCAATTTAATCGTAGGTAGATTTTTTTTTTTTTAAATATTGAAGGGGCCGTCCAATGTCTCCCTGAAAACTCCACCCCCACTTTTTTTTTCCGGTGGTCACAGTAGTAAAATAATAAATTCAAAAGATGGATTGATCTTTGTCTGTCTCTCTGTCACCGACTCCCCTCCACACACAGAAGTTTCCCTTGACGTTTCCCCCTCAGCAACTTCCCCAACAACATCACAGCCTCTGGCCCCGAGGAAATCACACACACACACACACACACACACACACACACACACACACACACACACACACACACACACACACACACACACACACACACACACACACACAAAAGTTTCCCTTGACGTTTCCCCCTCAGCAACTTCCCCAACAACATCACAGTTAAGAGAGCAAAAAACAGCCTCTGGCCTCGAGGAAATCACAAGGACCTTCGTATGATAAAAAACTTTTGACATTCTTCGATAAACAGATTGGAATTATGACGTCTTGTTTGACGAAGATGCGGTTTTCGTGGTAGTAGTAGTAGTAGTAGTAGGTGGTGGTGGTGGTGGTAGTAGTAGTAGTTGTAGTGGTGGTGGTGGTGGTGGTAGTAGTCGTAGTAGTAAATAGTAACTAGTTGTACTAGTTGTAGTATATAGTAGTTGTTGATAGACTTTTTGTTGATAAATTGGAGAAAGAAACACCGATGTGAGACTTAGTGTGTATTGACGTTTCGCCTCATGGCTTCCTCAGAATGCAATTCCTGAATATACACCACATTTCCTGTATATATATATATAGCAGAAGGCAGTGGGGGTGTGAGGGGGGGGTGAGGTGTTGGCTAGGGGTGGTAGGAAGGCCGGTAGGGTAAGGAAGGTAAGGTCCAGGAGAAAGGGATTACAGATCACGGCAAAAAGCCGGAGAGAAACAAGGGACAGGTGAAGTGGGAAATCCTTAGGGAGAGGGAAGGAATGTTGGGTAAGGAAATACAGGTCACAAGGAGAAAAGGATTGCCGATCCCAGCACAGGTGTGTGTGTGTGTGTGTGTGTGTGTGTGTGTGTGTGTGTGTGTGCGCGCGCACAAGTTTTGCGTATGTAAGCAAGCAGCTGGGTGATGAGAGGGGATGGGGATGGATGGGAAGGAAGGAGGGATGATGTTTTGAGTTTAGGGGGGGGGGAAGCTATCCTATTGACAATATATTTGGCCACAGAATCCAATAGGCGATAAGATCCGTTATCATTAGTAAGGAGGACGTATTGAAAGAAATTAATAAGCTAAAACCTCAAAAATCGCCAGGTCCGGACGATATACATGCAAAAATTATAAAAGAAACAAAAGGAGAATTATGTCAGCCACTTTTAACATGATTAAATGACTCTTTAAGTTCAGGAGAAGTTCCAGAGGCGTGGAAGACTGCAAACGTAGTGCCCATCTTTAAAAAGGGTGATAAATCAGCTGCGTCGAATTATCGTCCGATAAGTCTAACGTCAATAGTAGGAAAAATGTTACAGTCAATTTTGGCAAATAAGAGTAGAGAACACTTAGAAAGATTTAATCCTATAAACGAAAGTCAGCACGGATTCAGGCAAGGACGATACTGCCTCACAAACCTGTTGTCATTCTACTCGGAGGTCTATGAGGCAGTAGATAGCGATAAAGCTTACGATGTTATTTATCTGGACTTTTGTAAAGCTAAGATAGGGTCCCACACGAAAGGTTAGTTAGAAAGGTTCGAGCACACGGTGTAGACGGCGATATCTTAAAGTGGATAGGATCCTGGCTGAAAGGACGAAAGCAGAGAGTATTAATAAATGGAACTATGTCGGATTGGGGATTAGTAACTAGCGGTGTACCACAGGGCTCAGTGCTCGGTCCCTTATTATTTATTATATATATATAAATGATCTAGACTTAGGAGTCACTAGTAGCATCAGCAAGTTTGCCGAAGATACAAAAATAGGGCGTATCATTAACTCGACTGACGATTGCCATAACTTACAAGAAGACCTCGATACAATGTCGCAATGGTCTAAAACTTGGCAAATGGAATTTAACGTTGAAAAATGTAAAGTAATTAACGTAGGCAAGACCACTGGAGACACTAATTACAGCTTAGATCACAAAGAAATTAGCTAATCAGAATGCGAGAGGGATCTAGGAGTTATGGTTAGTAACGACCTTAAACCAAGGCAACAGTGTATTAATGCGAGAAATAAAGCAAATAGGGTCCTAGGATTTATTTCGAGAAGCGTGAGCAATAGATCAGCAAAAGTAATACTGCAACTTTATCTAGCATTAGTAAGGCCACATTTAGACTACGCAGGACAATTTTGGTGTCCTTAGTATAGAATGGATATTAATTCGTTAGAAAATGTACAGAGAAGAATGACAAAAATGATACATGACGGTCGGAACCTGTCATATAAAGACAGACTGAAAAGACTAAGTCTGCATTCGCTAGGGAGGCGTAGAGTAAGGGGAGACTTAATCGAAGTGTTTAAGTGGATGAAGGGTATAAATAAGGGAGATATTAGCAAGGTACTTAAAGTGAGCATACAAGATAGAACTAGGAGTAATGGTTTCAAACTAGAAAAATTCCGTTTCAATAAGGAAATAGGTAGAAATTGGTGTGGTAGTAGAGTAGTAGACGAATGGAATAAGCTAGCTAGTAAAGTAAGAACATAAGAAGAGAGGATAACTGCAGTAGGCCGGCTGGCCCATGCTAGGCAACTCCTAGAAGAGTAACTGAACTACTAGAATAAGATAAGGATAGCAAATAAGAAGGCTTTCCCCCGCCCTCCAAACCCTCCAGCCGAAGCCGGCAGGAAAAAGTCAGAAAGAACACCACGCAGTAAAGAAAACTGGCGTGGACATTTTACAGGAAAGTGTGAAAGGAGAATAGAGACTATCATAGTGTAACCTGAAAAGGAAAAATTATGAATTAGTATTGGTTATAAGAATTTCTTTTTTCTATATCCACCCCTTATTTGTCAAATGCTTATCTAGCCTATGCTTGAAACTCTCAATGGAAGAGGCAGCAACTGCTTTACTAGGTAGCTTATTCCATTCGTCTACTACTCTACTACCAAACCAATTTCTACCTATTTCCTTATTGAAACGGAATTTTTCTAGTTTGAAACCATTAATTCTAGTTCTATCCTGTATGCTCACTTTAAGTACCTTGCTAATATCTCCCTTATTTATACCCTTCATCCACTTAAACACCTCAATTAAGTCTCCCCTTACTCTACGCCTCTCTAGCGATTGCAGACTTTAGGCTTTTCAGTCTGTCTTCATATGACAGGTTCCGGACGTCGTGTATCATTTTTGTCATTCTTCTCTGTACATTTTCTAACGAATTAATATCCATTCCATACTAAGGACACTAAAATTGTACTGCGTAGTCTTAATGTGGCCTCACTAATGCTAGATAAAGTTTCAGTATTACTTTAGACGATCTATTGCTCACGCTTCTCGAAATAAATCCTAGGACCCTATTTGCTTTATTTCTCGCGTTAATACACTGTTGCCTTGGTTTCAGGTCATTACTAATCATAACTCCTAGATCCCTCTCGCATTCCGATTTGCTAATTTCTTTCTTATCTATGTTGTATTTAGTGTATCCAATGGTGTTGCCTACGTTAAGTACTTTACACTTTTCAACGTTAAATTCCATTGGCAAGTTTGAGACCATTTGGACAATGTATCGAGGTCTTTTTGTAAGTTATGGCAATCGTCAGTCGAATTAATGATACGCCCTATTTTTGTATCGTCGGCAAATTTGCTGATGCTGTTATTGACTCCTAAGTCTAGATCATTTATATATATACTAAATATTAAGGGACCGAGTACTGAACCCTGTGGTACACCGCTAGTTACTAATCCCCAATCCGACTTAGTTCCATTTATTAATACTCTCTGCTTTCGTCCTTTCAGCCAGGATTCTATCCATTTTAAGTAGTTGCTGCTTCTTCCATTGAAAGTTTCAAGCATAGGCTAGATAAGCATATGACAAATAAGGGGTGGATATAGAAAAAAGAAAATCTTTATAACCAATACTAATTCTTTACTTTTCCTTTTCAGGTTACACTATGATAGTCTCTATTCTCCTTTCACACTTTCCTGTAAAATGTCCACGCCAGTTTTTCTATACTGCGTGGTGTTCTTTCTGGCTTTTTCCTGCCGGTATCAGCTGGAGGGTTTGGAGGGCGGGGGAGAGCCTTCTTCTTTGCTATCCTTTTCTCATTCTAGTAGTTCAGTTACTCTTCTGGGAGCTGCCTAGCATGGGCCAGCCGGCCTACTGCAGTTATCCTCTCTTCTTATGTTCTTAAAGATCAAGATCACATGGCATGGTAAACTTATGCAGTTTGTATCTAGTTTAGATAAAGCTTTTGGGAAGCCAGACATTTCCTTTGTTCAATTCAGAGTGAGAAATGGGAGCCTCTGTGTTAGCACCGATACCATTAACTATCTCATGATCAGGATAAATCTTGTATTCTGTTCCATTTTTCGCCTATCTAATTCAACTGGGAGGGAGTCATAGGATCGTGAATGTTCATCTTTTCATATACAGAACAGAGGAACTAAAGAATGGAAAGCTACACAAATCCATTTTTGCAAAAATCATGTACTCAGAGACAGTTAGGATTTGGACAAGTTCTTTCCGAAATGACTGCATCCTCTGCGTTTAAAAGAGTAAAGTTCATAGGCAAATTGAAAAAAGACTGAGGAGAACTATTTGAGAACTGACCGGTTGTGCAGACAGTTACACAAGTATCTTCCCAAAGCTTAACGAATATATGGCGGAATAACCAAACCATATGAAACACGCACTTGTAAAGATAGGGTTTTCATTGTATTTCGCCAGGTGTATACTTTCTTCAGACGGAATTAGGAAGATAGTTGTGTCTGAGTGTGCTTATGAAAGACCAACAATAATGGTTTACCAGGTGGGGACGAGGAGTACTTGGCCTTTTACATACATGCATACACACACACACACACACACACACACACACACACACACACACACACATATATATATATATATACGGTATATATATATATATATATATATATATATATATATATATATATATATATATTGTGTGTGTGTGTGTGTGTCTGTGTGTGTGTGTCCGACTCTGGGCACAGGCTTCAGAGCCTGTTCTCAAGGCCCAGTAGTTCTCCTACATACCATACACCTCTCTACATGTCACCACTTCGGGGCTAACACCCACCGTCCATATTGAATACATGCTTGGGCTGTCTCAAACAGGACTGGTGTATCGATATTAGCGGGTGTATTTTTACATGTCGGCGGGTCATCTGGTAGATCAGTAAAGTCTGATTATTATGAAATTCAAATCCTTAAACTGTTCCCTACCCCAGCCGGTAGGACTGCAGGCCACCTGTCTACCTATTGCGCCACCGCCTTCCCCAATATACTGTATACATACATACATGCAGGCGTTCATTAATATATTGACTGCCGCGTTCTTAAAGTTTGATGATGATATTTATTTATTTATTTATTGGGGTCCTCACAAGTTTGAGGCATGAGATTCCAGCCTCATTAGCCTCCATATAACTCCGCCTTTGTTTTAACTCTTGCTTCTAACAGTTAGACTAAAAATGGGTAAGAACATGTAGGTAGACGGATGCTGAGAGGCCTTTTTAATTCCTTCGTACAGGTTACACATATGTTGCCTTTTCTTGCTATCTCCAGACGATCTTATTCCCCTCTGGGATAGTCTTTAGGAGAAGGTTAGCTCCGGACTTCATTAACCCATTCAATGCGAAAGGCCTCAGTTAAGCTGAATAAAGTTGCTTGTAAATAAAGAGAAAAAATAGAATAAGCATTATCATATTCAATGTGTTAAATGAGAAGACGATGATGCTAAGATTTTGGAAAGCGGTGGTCCTTGCAATAGCCATGGCACACAGAGAATGATGGGGCTTTGTGAATAGACAGCAAGAGATTAAAGAGAGGCCGTGAAAAGAGAGTAGCTAAGAGGGAAAGCCTTTAACTCTTTTCCTCTTTCGAAGTGGTATGTGGGGGGCTACCATTACCAGAAAACGTGCATTCACTGGACTCACAAATACTGCCAGTCAGAGAGAAAACATTTTACACATTCATTTTTCATCTTATGTTCTAAATGTCTTACACGTGTGATCATTTGCGTACCCATGTTTCCGGAATTACTCAGTGTCCCCAAGAGGAAAATAACAGTACCTGAACGATAAGGCTGCTTAGTAGAACATGGGCAGGCGAAATGAAACTGGGAGTATATGCACAATGTTTTCTCGTTTCATGTCAGTGTTCTTCTCTCTCTCTCTCTCTCTCTCTCTCTCTCTCTCTCTCTCTCTCTCTCTCACCATCTGTTTAATACAGTCAAATACAAGTTATCTTTAGAGTACCAGTACTTTCTGCTTATTCCTCACATCTCTCTTTACTCTCATTCCCGCTTAATCGGAACAAGGTTTATTTTTCTACGAACATGCTGTTACCTTCTCCAGCAAGGTAGCGCAGGAAAAAGAGAGAGTTTAACCTCATTCACCCACATACAGTCTTCCTCCAGTCATATATATTGGTATACATAAAGCAATTTTAACCATGCACGTTCATGTACCGCTGATGTATGGCGTACCTAATTTCCTTCACTTATTGCCTCCTATAAATCAGTGACAGTGAATTATTCCCTTATAAACCACTTCATTTCAGTTTGCTCTATTCCACACACGCCGCTCAGACTCCTGGATCCTCACACCTCTATAAGCCAAAATCTTTCTCACAATCTCCTTTCTCCTTCTCAGAGGCTTTCCTGATCCAACCCCTTCCTCTTCTACTAATCCGTACACGTTCTTAATCAGTCTCTCATCACCCATACCTCTATACTGTAAATCCACCCCCCCAAACTACCTCTTTGTCAAAACCATTTCTGTGTCTCCTTCCCCGTCTCTGTTCCATTGCTAGTCAAAATATATTTGCTCCGGGTTAGTACCACATAAGACAACCTCTATGCCAAAACCATTTCTGCCTCCTTGCCCGTCTCTGTTGCATTCCCAGTCATATACCTTTGCTTCAAATTAGTGCCATAAGCCTTTTGATCCCTGGCGCTTGGAATTCATTATGCATTTCAATTATATATCCACACCACCTGTCACACCTGGTCCGGTATTCTCGTCGGTTAAGGAAGCTCCGTAGCACCTCTTCCTTACCGTTTTATTTTCCAGACTACCCATGAATATCTTCATTTTTACTTCTTTTATCTTCTTAATGTTGACAAAGATTGGATGAATAACACACAAGGACATAGTAACGGGACAGATTCAGAAATAAACCGGTAAGAAAGAGGCGCAAGTAAGCTTCCTAGCCGCAAGAGATACCGCCCCTGATCTGCCATTTCTCTCTCTCTCTCTCTCTCTCTCTCTCTCTCTGTCTGTCTGTCTCTCTCAGTGTCTTTTCTCACCGCGTCAGTCCATCTCACCGAATATATATAATCTTTAAGCATTTCACCTATAGTCTCTCTCTCTCTCTCTCTCTCTCTCAGTGTCTTTTCTCACCGCGTCAGTCCATCTCACCGAATATATATAATCTTTAAGCATTTCACCTATAGTTTCTCTCTCGCTCTCTCTCTCTCTCTCTCTCTCTCTCTCTCGTAGTGCCCTGGCATCGTTTTCTGTGATGATTTTATATATATATATATATATATATATATATATATATATATATTTTTGGGGGGGGGTTGCTGTCCGTGACCCGCTGTTTCCGCTGGTTAACGAAGCTCCCTAACACCTATCCCTGAGCAATTTATTTTGCTACTAAACTTTGTTATTCTGTGTTATTTAAATTATTCTAATAACACCATACCCTTCATAAACAACGTGCAAAATAATATTAACCGGCCATATCCAAGAATTAATAGCTATGGCAGAATTGCTAAGCAGCCTCCGTATCCACTCAGTTGAGTAACCTTGCCCTTGCCCTTGGCAGTGAAATTACCATTTTGGGTGATTTTAACATACACAATGTTGAATGGTTATTGCATTCTGCCCGGACTGACGACGCTGGTCTAGAATGCGAGCTGTTTGCGGAATCGTTTAATCTCACCCAGTTGGTAAAGCAACCAACCAGAATACCTGATAATCCTGACCATAATGCCCATCTCTTGGATTTATTCTTGACAAATAATCCAGATCAATACAGGATAGAGGTACTGTCACCACTTGGATCCTCTGACCACAATCTCATCAAAGCCTCATTAGTTAACCCTCCTACACCTCCCCATTCTGAACCTGTCAGGGTGACCCGGTGGCACTTTGACAGGGCAGACTGGGATGGATTTAGAAATTATCTTGCTGATGTTCCATTTCAGTCTTTCTTCTCTAGTGATCCCAATTCTACCCAGTCCCACACTTGCGACTTAATACTAGCTGGTATGGATTTATTCATACCAAGTCAACAATTCACTAAAAGATCAAACTCTCCAAAATGGTTTGATGGCAATTGTGCCAGAGCAACAGCCCAAAAGTCATTAGCATATAACGCTTACTTAAAATCAGAAACATCTGAATCACTCTCCCAATTTAAAATTGCTAGAAATCATGCAAAAGCTGTATTAAATCTATCTAAATCAAACTTTCTTCAAAAGCAAGCATCAAAACTACTTAACAACCCTAATGACAATAGAATATTCTGGTCAACTCTTAATTCTTTCAATAATAACTTTAACAAGTCATCTTCCATTCCCCCACTAAAATCTTCAGATGGCAATATTACTAATGACCCACGTGGGAAAGCAGATATCTTTGCTAGTACCTTTGCAAGAAACTCTACCATAGATGATACCAGCCAGAATGTCTCAGTACTGGAACTTGATTCTCCCGAAATTGCCCCACTTAAAATACAGACAAGATACGTAAAATCCATCCTAGACAATTTATATACCTACTAACAAAGCTCCAGGCCCAGATGGAATTCCGTCAATTGTTTTGAAAAAGTGTTCCCCTGAAGTTGCCTCTGTCCTAGCTAAATTATTCAGACTATGCATACGTACTTCTTTATTCCCAAATTCATGGAAAGAAGCCAATATCCACCCAGTTCCGAAGAAAGGAAGTTCGTCTGACCCCTCCAATTACAGACCAATAGCTGTCACATCTTCTCTTGGTAAGGTATTTGAAACTTTAATTAATAAGCATATTGTTAAACATCTTGAATCCAACAACTTAATTAGTGATAGACAATACGGTTTTTGCCACGAAAGATCCACCATTGACATACTCAATCTCTTAACTCATACCATCTATCAATCAATTGATCTTTTTGGAGAAACTCATGCAGTAGCTCTTGATATCTCTAAAGCTTTCGACAGAGTATGGCACCATTCCCTGCTGTCCAAACTCCCTTGCTATGGACTAACATCTTTTGTTCCTTTCATTTCTTCTTATCTTAGTGACAGGAAAATAAGAGTAAAAGTAGATGATGTATATTCGAATTTCCACTCAACGCCGGCGTGCCGCAGGGATCAGTTCTGGTGCCAACCCTATTTCTGGTTCATATTAATGATCTCTTATCTGTCACTCACAGTCCCATTCACTCATACGCAGATGACTCAACACTGCATAGTTCATTCACACTCAGACATCCATTTACAAAGTCTAATATCTCTACCTCTCAACTCAGTACAGCCATCTCCATAAATCAAGATCTATCTACAATCAGTGAATGGGGACAAAACAACCTTGTCTCTTTTAATGCTAGTAAAATTAAATATATACAGTTTACTAATAGACAGATATTGCCAGATTCGTACATTACCTTCAGTGCTACTAATATTCCTATCTCCAAAAGTATTGAAATTCTTGGTGTCTCACTTAACAGCGCCCTCAGCTGGACCTCTCATGTCAGATCACTTGCTAAAACCGCCTCAAAGAAACTTGGATTATTGTACAGAGTCCGCAACTTCTTCGCCGATGAGCAGTTAGCTATAATTTATAAGTCATGTGCGCTCTCAGCTTGAATATTGCTCACCCTTGTGGAATGGTTGTGGAGAGGTTGCATTAAGACAACTAGACAAAATTCAGAATAAAGCCGTTAGAATCATTAACAACCCTGCCATTACATATAATCTACCTCCCCTGCAAGTAAGAAGGAATGTTGCCTCCCTTGCATTATTTTACAGATATTTTTTTGGCAAATGCTCAGACGAAGTTGCGTCCATGATGCCACCTCTCCATGCCTTCTCTCGTGCTACACAGGCATCTGGTAGCGCTCATGACTGGAATGTCACTCAGCCATATTGCAGAACTTCTGCCTATCAGAATTCTTTCATTCCCCGAACTGCATTTCTCTGGAACTCGCTTCCCCAGAGTTGTTTTCCTCCAAATTTCAACCCACAACTGTTCAAGTCTAACTGTTACAGATATTTTATGAACAGAGGACACCAGTAATCTGGTGTATGGATTATTTTTTTTACCCATTTGTTTTTCCTTCCTCAGTTCTGTTATTTATAAAAAAAAGAAAAATGAGAATACGGGCCATTGTCACACTGGCTCGTATTCTAGTCGGTTAAGAAAGTTCCCTAACACCTCTTCAGTAGCGATTTATTTATGGTTACGGCTGGCTACTATCTTAGGTATTTTTGTTTATGAATAATGCAAGGCCAAAAGATATAAAAAAAATATTTAAAAAATAATAAAAAAAATAAAAAACAAAAAAAATATTTTATATATATAAATATATGTACGTGTGCATGAAAGTGTGTCTGTATATATGCATGAAAGTGTGTGTGTGTGTATATATATATATATATATATATATATATATGGCCTTGACCAGGGGCTTTGGCCCCAATGATCGATAGGCCGGGGGAAAAAAAAAATGTCGTTTTGTACGTTATTTTTGCAAAGTATGTCTATGTTAGGATAATTAAAATAACACAAATGGGACGGCCAGGTGTACTAAGCAAAACAAATCGCCTGGGAATAGATGTTAGGGAGCTGCCTTAACTGACGAGAATACAGATCCTGACCACCTGCACCACAACCCACCTGTCCCTTATATTTGAATTTAAGGATCCTATTTCCTTCAGTTTAAGGAAAGTTCGTGGCACCTCTTCCTCA
Organism: Coenobita brevimanus; assembly: GCF_032717465.1. Lineage (NCBI taxonomy): Eukaryota > Metazoa > Arthropoda > Malacostraca > Decapoda > Coenobitidae > Coenobita > Coenobita brevimanus. Next base: position 25,565,273 of record NC_136981.1, read on the forward strand.
GTGATTTATTTTCGTACCCGGCTTGTTAATATATTTTTGTAGGTTACTGATGCAGAGTATGGCGATAGGAGAATAATTTAAAGAACACAGATGAGGATAGTAAGGTATAGATAAAAAAAATAAATCACTTAGGAAGAGGTGTTGAGTGCTTATTTATAATGTTTAAATATCCTCGTAGTTAACATGCAAAAGGATACTGAAGTGTAATATGCAGAATAATTCACGACGGGACAGGTGTTACGATGGTTCCTTAAACACTCAGAAATATCGTAAGTGGCTGTGGGAGAATCCTAACACCTTTAACTTACCGATTCATTCAGTTCCATGTCAGGGATGCACATAATGTCAGTAATCTATCTATCTACTGTCAGACGCCTTAATCCCGTAAGGGGTGGCCACAAACAAATCGCCTCCATGTCGCCATGTCCCCCGCCATATCACTGCCCTGTTCCAAGCTCACACCCCCCTCTGTCACATACTTCTCCACTCCATCTCTCCATCTCATCCTCGGCCTCCCCTTCCCTCCCCAGAATGCCAGGCTGTAATATCGAGAGTAAATCGCATTAGAAACGGGTGACAAGAGGCTTCCTGTGACACGAAGATCAGTACCCACGACTCTAAAAACCGTATTGTAGGTGGCATGGAAGGTGCAGCATATTCTCTTTAGTGATTTATTCTGAGCATTGCACCTCCATAACTTCTTGTATCTTACTGGTGCAAACAATTGTCAAGAATAAAATGAAACAATTTATATGTAATAGTATCTTGACATGGTATTATTACTAGTAGTAGTAGTAGTAGTAGCAGTAGTAGTAGTAGTAGAAATGGTGGTGGTGGTGGTGGTGGTATTAGCAGTAGCAACAGTTGTAGTTGTATAGTAGGAGTAGTAGTAGCAGTAGCAGTAGTAGTAGTAGTAGTAGTAGTAGTAGTAGTGGTAGCAGCAGCAGCAGCAGCAGTAGTAGTAGTTGTAGTGGTAGTAGTAGTAAGGTCATCTGAAACGTGAACCAGGTGGACAGCTGCCTGGAACTGCCCTCACCCTGCAGTTCACAATCCTCCTTTGGGGCATAAGAAGGGAGTTGAGGGAATCCTACATACTCGCAACTGGGCAGAGGTGTTGCTTAGCGATATCGGTACCACCACGTGAAGGCGTCCCTCTCCAGTACCATGCTGAGATGCAATACGAAAAATAAATTGCCACGGAAGAGATGTCACGAAATCTCCAAAAATCACTTCTTCTTTGCTACCCTTGTCTTATTTTAGTAGTCAGATACATCCTTCATGGAGCCTCCTTGCATGGACCATCCTATCTACTGGAGTTATCAGCCTGTTTTACTCACATTTTCCTCTGTTCATATGTACAGTAAAATATTAATGTTTCTTAGCTTTCTCTGTCTCTGTTTCATCTCTAGTCGTAGGCTAGTATTCTGGCTGATTAAGAAAGCTCCCTGACACCCTCTCCTTAGCGATTTATTTTTGTTATGTCTAGTTAACATCCTTTAGTTAGTTATCATTACAAGGTATGGTGACGTGGGGAGGATTTGTGCAACACAGAATTGGACAGTTAGGAGTAATAAGCAAAATAATTCGCCACGAAAAAGTGTCAGCGAGCTTCCTAAATCGACGAGAATGCTGGCCATAGACGCTTGAATGTGACGTAGTGGACAAAGATGCATTTTATCACTCGTAGATGAATGATAATAGGAAGCTACAGCAATGAGAGAAAATAGAGGAGGTGAATGGACTTGAGTATTTGAGTGAGAGACTGACAAGAAGAGCGGATGTGAGTGAGGTGGAGGGGGAGAGAAGGAGAGGGAGACCAAGGATAAGATGGAGGGATAGAGCGGAGTGATAGGCCTATATGAGTAAGGGGTGTGTGAATTGGAAAGAAGGCAGTCAAAATAGTTAAGGACAGTGCAAAGTGCAGACAATTTTTTTTTTTTTATGTGTCCGACTCTGGGCATAGGCTTCACAGCCTGCTATCAAGGCCCAGTAGTCCTCCTACATACCATACACCTCTACATGTCACCACTTCGGCGCTAACACCCACCGTCCATATTGAATACATGCTAAGGCTGTCTCATACAGGACTGGTGTACTGGTATTAGCGGGGGTATTTTTACGACATGTCGGCGAGTCTTCTGGTAGATCAGTAAAGTCTGTTTAATGAAATTCAAATCCTTAAACTGTTCCCTGCCCCAGCCGGGATTCGAACCTGGGTCCGTTAGGACTGCAGGCCACCTCTCTACCGATTAAGCCATCGCCTCTTACAGGATTTAGGCGTCCAGCAATAGACAGAGAGACAGACGGATAGACAGATACACAGATTTGCCATAGCCCTCTAAAAACTCATCTCACATCGCCATCTACCTTCAAAGCCTCCGTCACCCACACCATCAAATATTCCGTCTTCACTGAGACACACACGCCACAAAGTTTCTTCATATTACAAGTCCCGGCTCAGAGCTTCATCCCGTCGATATGCTAACCTCCATCCCTCTCCAAACAGCAGCCTACTCCGAAATTTCATATGGCGAAACTTTTGTCATCTCTAAGTTTCACCCCCTTCACTGGTGCTAAAGAGAGATGCCATCACGTGATGGCAGATATGACTGATGGGCTCTACTGCCTGGGGAGATGTAGTGGGACGTCCTCACGTGGTGGTACCAATATAACAAGGGCGGCTCCACTGCCCGGTTTTTCAGACGTCTCTCTCTCTCTCTCTCTCTCTTACTGAATATGAATAGATGGGTAAACCAAATAAGTACAGAAATCCATACACCAGATTACAGGCGTCCTCCATTCATAAAAAAATCAGTAACGGTTGGACTTGAACTGCAATAGGTTAAAGTTTTCTGGGGGGGGGGGGGAGACTATTCTGGGGAAGCGAGTGGCAAAGAGAAGCACTTTGGTGAATAAGGCAGTTCTGAAAAGGAAAGAAAACTGTTCAATAACACTTTCAGTAGCCTAAGTAAACACCTTTTAAATTTCTTCTTTTCCTTCGTTTTTTCCCCTCAGCTGAAGACTTCTCAGATATTGTAGAAATAGTGAACTTCCTTGCTGGTATTTCTCTTTTTTCTATTATTTTAACTGAGTAATAGTCTTTGTGATTCTCATATGAGAGGTGACTGTGAGGATTAGTTATATCAGGACATGGTGTTGGGATGATGATGATGGGAGGTGTGAAAACTGTTTTATTTTCCATGAATTATAAAGCACATCCCCGTCCATTTCAGTGTTGCCTTGATATGAAGATATGTAGGCTGATGATGATGACAATGATGATGATGATGATGACAGCACAAACAATTCATTCATCATCATCATCGTACAATGGACAACACACTAGCAAAACATTCTCCCTCACTTAAAATACACATCATCTTCACCTTTTAGAAAAGTAGAATGTTGATGACATTGATGATGATGATGATGATGGTGATGATGAGAGGAACATTTGCAGGATATTCACCCATAATGCACATCGTATTCATTGGTGCCTTTCAGAAATGTAGGCCTATAAAATGATGATGAGGCCGATGATGATGATGATGATGAAACCAAATGGGAAATATACAAAATTCTCCCCTAAACCATTATGGAAATCACCTTCCCCTCTGGTGTCACTTATCCTCTCTCCCTTGCCCTCCTTTTCCCACTGTCCGTCGCTTGAGAACACATTTTTTCCCCTCCTTTCCTCCTTTCCTCCACAAAATATTCCAACTCCAGACACCGCGGAGAGAAAGACATCATAAGAAAAATATATATATATCGTGGGACGCATTCAGAGTTTTATATATACACAACATTTTGAAAGCGCGGCCGAAAATATCTGATGTTGGTTCCGGGTGTGTGGGGTGGGGGGGACTCCCTCATGGAAATACTTTTGAGAACGTGTCCCGATATTAAATTTTCCGGATGCAGGGACCAGTGTTCGAATCCCGGCAGACGGAGTGAAATTGGTCGTGTATTTTCTTGAGCCTGGTAATCCCCACCGCCTCTCCCTTATTACCTTATGTGACGTATTCTCATATTATAATCAAACTGGGATAGTTGGTGGCGCTCATCATCCACTCTCTCGATATACTGCTGCCTTCAAGCGACTCTACACTGAAGTCAAGTACATTCTGATAAACCAGGTAACCATTTACTACATCCGGTGGTGACCATATAACAGGATGAAGCCTGGTGATTTAGTGGATTAAGGCGTTCCAACCAGACTGAGCACGTAAGGGTTTATATCCAAGGGCTGGTTGGAATTTCTCACATAATGCTACTCAGGGATGGGTAAGGCTGATCACAATTGCCTTAAATGCCGGGACTGGGTAAACTAAGGCAAAAAAAAAAAAAAAAAAAATGTGTGATGGATGGATGGAAACAATTAGAGTACCTGAACAATGACAGCCTGTAAAGCGTGTTCATCTCGTAGGCACTTGAACAAAAGAACGCCAAAAGCAAAGTCCGTCCACACTGAGCCTGCTGGTCACACTACATTTAGAAGCATGGAGATCAGAGGCAGTGGAGAAAGCATATTTAAGAAGACAGTTGCATAGTTAAGATGTATATAAGATTAAATTCAAGGTTTGGTTTTGCGTCTAATTTAGAGCACAGAAACTTTATCGTGGATCCAGTTATCAGTAGTTATGAAGCGACACTAACTGATAACCTTAAGAGATTATTATGAGGAAGACCATATCCATCTATAAGATCGTCAGTAACTAACCTGATACCGATTGAGTGTTGATTCAGTGTTGAAATAGCATTGTGAACTAAAATAAATCCAAGAATCACTTTCTGAAGTTAGTGCGGCAAATCCTGCAATGTGTGTGTGTGTGTGTGTGTGTGTGTGTGTGTGTGAGAGAGAGAGAGGGAGAGAGAGAGTGTAGGTGGTTGGGTATGCGTGTGTGTATATGTGTGTGTGTGTGTGTGTGTGTGTGTGTGTGTGTGTCCTGGAACTTATATACTATGTGTGTCTGAGTGTGTGTGTGTGTGTCCTGGAACTCTATGTACTAACTTCATGAGGTGATTCTAGGGCTGCTTCTCGGTTCTAAAAATGCTATAAACGTAGGCACAGTCCTGAACTCTCACAAATTTGCAGATACTGATGACCATGGACGACAATGGCCTTTCTCACAATTAATCTGTAAAGTCAATAATATTTCTGACTCCGTATCGGTTGACACTTGGACCCATGCTGATATACTGCTCTCTCTCTGTCTGTGTCTCTGTCTGTCTGTCTGTCTCTGTCTGTCTGTCTTTCTCTCTGTCTCTGTCTGTCTGTCTGTCTGTCTGTCTGTCTCTCTCTCTCTCTCTCTCTCTCTCTCTCTCTCTCTCTCTCTCTCTCTCTCTCTCTCTCTCTCTCCGTACTTTGTATTTCAGATATCACTTTCGACTGTATTGTAAATGTACACTTGGGTACTGGCTTATCAAATATAATACACGGTTAAGACTCAGGCCCGTACTGTCAGTGTTAAGGAAACTTCCTGACATCTTTTCCTAAGCAGTTTATTTTGTTTCTTACACCGTACTGTCCCATTCTGTGTTGTATAAATCTTTCCAGTATCGCCAGGCTGCATAAATAACGTGTACTGTAGAAGGAAACCAGCCATTCCCAAAAATAAATCGCTAAGGAAGAGGTGTTATGGAGCTTCCTTACTTGGCGTGTATGCGGGTCTTAGATACAAGAACATCTCAAGGAGCGGCCAAGTTAGTCAGTCACGCCTATCTAAGCCTCATTTTGATCTCATATCTTCTATACTCTTTTCACCTTAACATGGCCCAAAATTTTCGTCCTTTACATCTTATTTCACATATCGGTGTTCTAGGTCGCTTAGGAAGCTTACTAACACCTGTTCCTTTCCGATTTATTTCTGAATCTGTTCCGTTACTATATCCTTGTGTGTAATTCACGAAACCTATGTCGACATTAAAGAGAGATGAGAAACAAGAAAGTGGAAAAGTGGATGTTAATGGGTAGTATCGAAAATAAATCGTTCAGGAGAAGGTGCAAGGAAGTCTCCTTGGTCTACTAAAATTCGGGCCAAGGACAGTAATTTGGCTCTTCAATACACCCTTTTCATTGCACCTCTTCGTGATTAGCCTGTATGATCTTGTGTTAATCTGTTGTTATAGCTCGCCACTCAGAATGGAGAGATGGGAGTTTTAGGCCAAGTTAGAGCAAAAGGAGTATAGTAATGTTGTACTTGTTTTTAATACCCATTATTTTGTGTTTGGAGGGATGGAGTGGAGAGCTATGAGAGAGAGGGGCGTGTGAGCTGGGAGCAGGGCAATGAAATGGCGGGGGACAGGGCGACATGGAGGCGATAAGTTTGAGGCCACCCCGTAAGGGATTAAGGCGTCTGGCAATAGAGATAGATGGTCAGTAATATATAGTCGACTCTGATTCGAGAGCGTCAAAAGCCTGAAGAGATATTGCAAGAAAGATCAGTAATAGACAGGGACCGACATTCGGTCTAGGGAGCTCCCTAACACCTTTTCCGAAGCGATGTATTTTGATTATTAAACCTTCCTCTCCCATCCTATGTTATATAAATCATTCCAATACCTCCATACTCTGCATAAATAACATACATAGCCATATCCAAAAATAAATCGCCAAGGAAGAGGTGCTAGGGAGCCTCGTTAAACGTCGAGAATCTGGGCCAATATGTTTATATCCTCCTTCTTTAGTTCATAACCTTACATATGCAAAGGATTTTTTGAGCGCCAACAGAGTGACGCTGCGCAAGACAGAACAAGAAGAAAAGAACTGGTGAATAAGAAGGCTATTTTTTCAAGTCCTAATCTAGAATACGAATTGCTACTGTCAAATTTTTATCCAGGTCCCATTTGAACTGAGAAGAAAGAGAGAATGGGAAGGGAATGAAACGGAGAGAAAGGGAGGGGGAGATGCAGGATGGGAGAGTGGATAGAAAGGGACAGAGAAACACACACACACACACACACACACACACACACACACACACACACACACACACACACACACACACAAAATCACTAAGAGAGAGAGAGAGAGAGAGAGAGAGAGAGAGAGAGAGAGAGAGAGAGAGAGAGAGAAGAAGGGTTAAAAGTATAATCTCAATGAAGCATGTGGTCCTGCGCACACCTTAAGCCGAATTGACCATCACACCTCTCCCTGTTCCTATTCTACCTGCTGTCACTTCTTTGCCTGTCTTCTAGTTTTCTGGGTCCTCTCTCTCCCTCCCTCTCTCTCTCTCTCTCTCTCTCTCTCTCTCTCTCTCTCGATGGATGGATGGATAGACAGATAGACATACTTCTCAACGTGACAGCTTCCTTTATTAGCCTCAGTTTTTGAAGAGTTTTATTTCATCATGTTCTTGTCCAATATGTGTTTTTGTGTGTTGTCCATTTCTGCTCCTCCTCCTCCTCATCATCATCATCATCATCATCCTTCTTCTCCTTCTCCTCCTTTTCATCTTCTTGCTTTCTCTTTGGCAACACTGATCTTTTCTATCTAGGTACACGAGCCAAGAAAACCACCATAATAATCTCTGTCACTACATTTTTAGACCCCACGCTAAACTGGTGCTATTATTCTCAGAGCATCGTTGCCTAAGTTAGTACTCCTATATGTCCTATCAGTATCGGTGGGAAAAGTGAGTAGGAGTGGGATATAAGAACGTGTACGGTGGCTTAGACCTATCAGAAGTGCGTTATTATTTTATTGTGACACTGTTACTGCACAGCTTGTAATGCTGCAACTGTAACAAGTCCAATATACTGTACTCATCACCCATGAAAATTAAACAAAACCCAGTTGTTACCCGTATCGAAAAGATCCACCACAAATTTCCTTATTCTTGTTTTTTCATGGTGGAGTGGTAATGTTCACTTAAATAATGTGTCTTTGTTGGCATCTTCAGTTACTCCTACAAAACGGCTGCCATCCTTGTTTTGGTGAGGACACAACAAATACTTCACTTATTATGGAATCACAACCCTGCATTTGAAATTGGTTTTGCCAATATGAAGTAATAGTAGCTATGACCTGTGTAATGTCATTGGATATGGCAATCAATAATTCTTTGAGAATAAAATGCGAGTTTTGGGTTGATAACAGCCGACCTCCGGTAAAGTGGCTGTAGTATGGATGAAGGGCAGGATGAATGCACCATCCTAGTAATGGCGTTCATTCAGATACAACTTAACTCCGAGAATTTTATCTTGACATACTCTAATTGTCAGATTGAATGGGTACTGACTGGTAAAATAAGGCCATTACACATATTATATAAACACAGCTTCTGCCATAGCACACAAGGAGATATTCTTGATATATTGTATCGCGTTACAATAAAAGGAGCAGATCAATCATCATTACCCTCAGACATGGTATGATTTACAGCTTCACACTAATTGGTGCTACCATTATCACGAATTGACTACGGTGACTTGGCCGTTTGATAATATGGGCTTATGAAATTATTTAGGTGTGTGGGTGTGGGTGTGTGGCGCGGGAAGTTATTGATGCAGGGCGGCCAACCTTTCCGTTTGTTAGTGTTTAGGTATCCATATTACAATAATTTTGTTGTCCTCGGATATGTGTGTGAAACGCTAGAACCATAGTGTGTCCCAGCTGACAGATTATATAATTACACACCAACTAAATATTTCGGTTATGCCTGGTTTCTCAGTCTTGACCCTTTATCGACATTTGGTAAGGATGCCAGTCTTAAGTTGCAGAGGCCACTGTTCCGACAAAGTTATAATTACGACGCCGCTCAATACTGATGCCTGGGAATAGTTTCTAGCATACTACAGTAAATATTTGCATGGTTGCATATTATAATTTCATTTTATATAGTATATCCCTTCATTTATCCACACTAAATTATGTTACTATTCCCAAAACACTGTAAGGATTACCAGCGGAGGTAATCTTCTGGTAAATTGCCACAGCCTACTACGGCCTCGTCGCAAGATAGCACCAGCAAGATAATGTGAGTGGGTTAGGGTTGAGTGTTCCCGGTACTACACACACCTTAATCAATCCGTAAGTTTGGGCAAAGTGAGAAAGTTGAAAGCTAAACGATGAAGACTGTGGCAGTGGCTTGCATGGGTGTCGTGGGGAGGAGCTTGGTGCATCGAGAAGTGAAATGATGTCGGTATTTAAAGGTTCACAACTTTTTCCTGTACACTCCCTACTTTTGCCGGAAAAGCTTTGATGATCCCTTCGCATTTCCCGAAGTGGAGAATTTCCCCCCATTTGGAAAATTTTCAAATATCTCTAGATTCCAGTTATTCGTTTCATTTGATGGTACTTTTTGACGTGTAGCGCCAACAACTCTAGCGGTATTACCGCAAGTGTTACAAATAACGGGAATATTATAGAGACTTTGTACTCATATGTTTCATGGTAATTATCTGAGGATTAAAATTTATGACTTTACGCACAAATTAAAAGCCGAAAATCTTTTGACCATGAACTATATCACACCATTCTCAACAATACACCAGGGAGGCTAAACTGACACACTAAGACCTTATCTGTTTATCACCCCTCATTTCTCAACCCCTAAGCTGCTCGAAGGCATTGTGATAGAGGCTTGCATGAGTGTGGTTCAAGGTGGTTTGTTGCAGCAGATCGAAGTGCTAATATGTGGTCTGGCTCAGTGATTAATGAGAAAAGTAAATACGTGCCCCAACACCCCTGCTGACACATGCACATTACACACCCACATTGATTCCAACCTAACCAGTTCAATGCACAAAAAGAGCTGTAGATCCTCATATTATACCCCATTAACTTTCCGTACAATTGCCATCTGTCCATCTCGAATACTGGCTTGTAGAAAAATGTTACGAAGACAATATAATGCTAGTCATGATGAAATGCTATGGAACGGATGTGGAGTCATGGCATTGTCTTTTCTTGCCACTGAACTACGAGGTAAATTTGCAAAAGGACGAAAATCTGAACCAAGTTATGGTGAACAGAGTGTAGTGTAAAGTACTCAGAAATTACCCTCAGTTTATTTTTTAATGGAATTTTTAAGTTAATTATCAAGATGTGAAGGTTACAGCTTGACTTTATATAAGGGCTTAGATGAAAGAAGAATGAATTAGAAAAATGCTGCACTGAATATGTCTGTTAGAGAGAGAGACTGATGCATGCAGAAAGAGAGTACAGCAGAAGTAAACAGATTGATACTCAGGCAGATAGACAGATAGATAGACAGGTAGATATACAAGCAGATAGACAGGTAAATAGATACGCAGACAGATAGACAGACACACAGGCAGACAGACAGATAGATGGACAGATAAGTATATAAACAAACAGAAGGACAACAAATTTAAAGACGACTCAGAATTACCCTGGGTCTCTATAATGCTGCAAGATAAAAACTAACCTATCACTGTAGTCCATTCACCTTAACTTGACCCAATTTTTCATCCTTGTGCAGCTTATTTCACGTGTCAATAGGCGTCGCCGAGGACGTTTAATTAGATAAAGAAGGTTATTTGGGTGTAGTAGTAGTAGTAGTAGTAGTAGTAGTAGTAGCTGTAGTATTATTAGTACTGGTAGTAGTAGTAGTAGTAGTAGTAGCTGTAGTATTATTAGTACTGGTAGTAGTAGTAGTAGTGGCCGAAGTATTAGTAGGGTAGAAGTAGTAGTAGTAGCAGCAGCAATAGTAGTATAAGTAGTAGTAATAGCAGTAGTAATAGTAGTAGTAGTAGTAGTAGTAATAGTAGGTTTATCTGGAAATGTAAACCTAGTGGACTGCAGACTGAAGTTGTCCCTCTGATGCAGTCCGCCATCGTGCTTGGGGGAGGGGGAGGGAGGGAATTAAGGGTCCTTCGTATAACCGGACAGGTCCATCACTCGGCTACATCAGTACCAAGACATGAAGGCGTCTACAGCACCGCCACCAAGAAAAAGTAAAAAATATAAGAAAATCAAGGTGTTCACTGTAGTTTAGAAACCAACTCAACCCCACTGTCTCCCGAGCCATGGCCGTGTAGTATATCTTTTTTGTGGGTGACTTTCTAGGGTACAATGCTGTAATAATGCGCTCCTCCCGGTTTCTAGCACCCTCCTTGGCACGAATTCTTGTCGATTAAGGAAGCACCCTAACACCTTTTCCTGAGCGACTTATATTTCCTATTACAACTTACTGGCCCTCTTCGTGTTACAAAAATCGCGTAAAATAACGTCATACTCCGCATAGATAACGTACAGAAGGATGGCAACCATTCATACCCAAGAATATGTCGCTAAGGAAGAGGTGTTAGGGAGCCTCCTTATCCGACGAGAATAAATGCCCCGGACTCGACTTCGGCAAAGGATGAGGATCACGGTAGAGCTTGTGATATTCCCCTTTAGATGGATTTTGTTTGGAAGTACAGCATAGCAGGGAAAAAGGAAGAGGTTTTAGAGTTTATCATCATCATCATCATCATCATCATCGTCACCATCATCGCCATCACCACCACCACCACCACCACCATCATCATCATCATCATCATCATCATCATCATCATCATCGCCATCACCACCATTACCATCATCATCATCATCATCATCATCATCATTATTCTTGAGATTAGTAACACCTGTCATAGTGAAATAATGTCTGTTAATTATCCTATCAGGCGTGATATTCTCAAACACACATATGATTTATTTCCTTTCGTAAGTAAAGATTTTCAGAAGGAACTATAGTCTTATCGCGTTATCAACCGTTCGTTCCATTTTAGTGCTCTGAGGGACGCCTTCATATGGTGACACGGATATAACACGGCGGTTCAATTGCCTAGTTATACAAACGTCCCTCAGCTAGTTCCATATCCCCCAAAAGAAGGATGGTAGACTGCAGCTGGTCAGCTTAAGTGTGCAGTCCACTAGGTTCACGTTTCCGATGAACTTCGGACTACTACTGCTGCTACTACTACTACTGCTGCTACTACTACTACTACTACTACTACTATGATGATGATGATGATGATGATGATGATGATGATGATGATGATGATGATGATGATGATGATTTTACTACTACTACTACATTCACTTAAACTTGGGGGAGAATTTTGTCATTTTCCAGCCTATTTCCTTCAGCCTTGTAACAGAATAAGACGATACTACGGTTCTGCATCCTTTCCACAGCACTTCTTCGTGATTATCAGCATATTTTATTGTTATTCTCTTACTACAGCTCAGCATTCAGGATGGGGGTATGGCAATTTGCGCTTAGAGAAAATGAGCAGAATACAGACGTAATATTACCATGTCTCCATTTTGAACGTTGAGTTGTAGCAAGGAATTAACACTAAAATTATGGTGCTAGTCACGAAGATTACAACGTAAGTGATGTAGTGCCATAGTATTTTCTTTTTCTGCCACTGAGGTACCGGAGAATGGCTGCAGGAGGACGAAAATCTTCACTAGTTTAAAGTGAAGACGTAGAGACACAAGGAAAAAATCTTGTACCCCTTTCTGATATTTAGTAGTAGTAGTAGTAGTAGTAGTAGCAGCAGTAGTAGTCCCAAGTTCAATCAAAAGCAAACCCAGTTGACTGCAGGCTGAAATTCCCGTTCCAAGGCATTCCAGCCTGCTCTGGGGGGAATGGGAGAGTTGAGGGACGTTTGTATAACCTTGCAGTCAAGACACCCGAGGTATATTGGTGCCACCACGTGAAGGCGTCCCTCTGCAGCATCTTTTGCTCCCTGAAGAAGACGTAGGGTATAACAAACGATATTTTTCTTTCCATCTAACTTACATTTCCGTGCGTGTGTGTGTGTGTGTGTGTGTGTGTGTGTGTGTGTGTGTGTGTGTGTGTGTGTAGGATGAACAAGATACTCCTTTACCCTGTAGACTACATCCTAGGAAAACAAAATCACAGTTACGACACCGAATCTCTCTCTCTCTCTCTCTCTCACACACACACACACACACACACACACACACACACACACACACACACACACACACACACACACACACACACACACACACACACACACACACACACACACACACACACACACACACACACACACACACACACACACACCACCCTTCCAACAGCCACGATTATATCCGGAATCCAGGGTACGAAGTTGTTGTCGCGTTGTTGGGAATGTGCATAAGAGAGAGAGAGAGAGAGAGAGAGAGAGAGAGAGAGAGAGAGAGAGAGAGAGAGGGAGAGAGAGAGAGAAATGTAGAGTTTTGTCTGGATTAACGATTGTGGTGTGTGTGTGTGTGTGTGTGTGTGTGTGTGTGTGTGTGTGTGTGTGTGTGTGTGTGTGTGTGTGTGTGATTATTGGTGTGGGTGTTGGTGTAGGAGCACTTTCACACACAAGCCATTTAGTACAGCAAGGGCCTTCATCAGTGTACCGTCTCCGGTGTTTATCATCACTCTGGGTTAAGCCAAGAATTCCAGAGGCTTTAGTGATGAGTGAATTTCGGAGTCTTGATTGATACGTGTTATTCGGAGGCTGTAAATGTGAGTGAGGCTTTAATGTTGAATGAATTTCGACGTCTTGAATGGTGTGTATATCTAAGGCCTCACTGATAGGTGTATTTTAGAAGCTTGAATGGGTAAATAAAATACGTGCACTGTCCAATGGCTATTTATCAAGTTAGAAAAAGCATATCCACTGAGACTCGGTTCCCCATATAGGCATTTTGCATGGGCTCCTAGTGGGCGTTACTATTTAGCTGAAAAATTCCTGGGCCTGATAAATTCAAGACAATTTCCACTCTTCCATTTAGTCCCATTGCTAAGCCTGGGCGTAATCTGAATACTTACGGATGTGTTTCTTTACTTTAGTCCATCGCCTGGATCAAATGGCTCATTACTGAGGGTAGCAGCCACATGGTATAGATAGGACCTTTATTTTTTTTACGTTAGTTTATAAGGATATCATAAGGATAGAACATGCCTGGCCTTCTTGTATCGTTGCTGAATGCACTCTGTAATGCGGAATGCAGGCTAGTGATATCTAGTAATTACAGGAGTTTCATGAAAGACCTCAGTAATCCAGAGACTCCTTACACCAGCACCCACACTGTTTTTACCCCTTCAATCCGTGGACTATTTTAATTGACAGGCAGATAGCCATATAACTCAGTTTAGAGAAGAGTCTTGAGCTGTCAGTTAATGAAGACCTTATCCATCCTCTCCTTTCTGAAAATGTCACCCCTAAGCTGAATCAAACGGTCCGGAGGAAGCAAGAACAAAATAAAACAAGAACAGAAATAACAGATGCTGGACCGTTTGGAGCATCGCTAAAGAGAAGAAAGAAATGGGGGTTTCGTTGGAGTGAAGTACCTTGTGCGTGAAAACCTTTAGCAAGCAACAATGAAACACCATTATTTATGTGCTTCAACAGTAAAGCAACTTGCTTGTGAAAATCAAGTAGGTACAGTGAAGCATCATAAGGGCCTCTTCTACAATGAACCACCATACGTTTGAAACTCATTAGGCAGATACAGTGAAACATCATAAGAAACTTCCCTACAGTGACTGACCTTACGTGTGAAAACCTCTAAGGCCTCTTCCACATGACCAGCGATGCCTGTTGTATTGGAGTATGGCAATGGAAAATACGTGGAAAATGATCCTCTTCAGACAATTTAAACTGTTGCACAATTCATACTTCTGATCCACTGTTTATAGCCTGGTTCCTCACCATGCGTCGAAGCTGATGACTGTACTCCTTTCTTCTTAACTTGGCCCATACTTTCGTTCTTTTGCAGCTCATTTCACGCACCTCATTGACAGAGGAAGAATATACTATGGCTCTTACATTCCTTCCACAGCACTTCTTTGTGACCATCACCGTATTCTAGCCTTAATCTTTTGCTTTATCTCAGCATTCGAGATGGAAAGATGGCAATTTTAGGCCAAGAAGGAATAAAAAAGATATAGCATGCATATCGCGTGTAAGGGTCTTTAGGCGTGACTGACTGACGGGGCTGGCACTGGAGACGCTCCCTCGTCTAAAAAAAAATATTATGTCATTCGTTTGAAGGGATTAATAACAGTGCATTAATAAGATGGAATAAAACAGGATGCTACATTTGTTCCATGTTTATTTAGGTCAAACATGACTGATAGACACATGGGTCTGTGAAAGTGTTGACATCAGCTGCTGTGAAAGGAGACACTGGGCACACATACACATGCTCACCCACTGAATTCAACCATACTAGATCGTCACACATCACCCAAAGCTTCATTGACGTCACAAAGCTTCGTTGACGTCACTAAGTTTCCTTGACGCCACTAAACTTCATTGACGTCTCTAAGTTTCCCTGACGTCACTTGGCTTCGCTGATGTCAAGAAGCTTCCTAGACGTCCTGAAGCCTTCTAGACGTCACGAAGCTTTCATGACGTCCCAAAGCTTCCACGACGTCACAAAGCTTCCATGACGTCACAAACCTTCCCTGACGTCACTATATTCTGGACTCATCACTTTAAATCTTCAGTGACGTCACAGTCCCAGTTCAACTTCATCGTGACACAACATGATGTCCAATGATTTCAACCATCCCTGGAAGGTTCCGTTTGACGTCAGAGAGCCAGAAAGTCGTATAAGTGACGTCAAAGATTTCGTAACGCTTAAGAGCGACGTCAAAATTCTGGTGAAGCTAAAGTGACGTCACAGCTCTGGTGAAACATCAGTGATGTCATTTATGTGGTGAAGCCTCCCAGTGGCGTCAAAGAGATGGTGAACCCTTCAAGCTGACGTCAAAGATCTGGTAAAGCCTCAGTGACGTCAATACCTGGTGAGGCCAAATGACGTAACAGATCCAGTGAAGCATTGAAATGATGTCAAATTTCTGGTGCAGCTTCAGAGTGACGTGAGACACCTGGTGAAGCTCAAGTGACGTCACAGATCTATTGAAGCCCCAGAATTGACGTCGTGGTCCTGGTCCCGGGTAGACATCAGGGTGACATCACAGTCCTAATG
>NC_136981.1:25586233-25732904 GCF_032717465.1 Coenobita brevimanus
CTCATTCTTGGTCTCCCCCTCCTCCTCTCCCCATCACTTTCACTCACATACACTCTTCTAGTCAGTCTCTCATTCTTCATCCTCTCTACTTGTCCAAACCATCGCTTCTACCAGGTGATTTTATTTCACCTGGTAGTAAAGGAGATAATAGTGTCGTGTTCTAGGTAGTTTGGTTGATTCTGTAACACCACTTCCTTAGCGATTTATTCTGCGTATTATTCCTCACTGTCCTCCTACATGTTACTGTTGTAGAATATGGCAATATCAAAATACGAGTAACATGCAATAGAATGCAGAGGTATCGTATGCAAAATAAATCAATGAGGAAAAGGTGTCACGAAGCCTCTGATGCCACCTATAATGCGTCTCAAAGACCCATATTCTCACCGGATAAGGTGGCTCCCTAGCAGCTTTTCCTTAGCAATGTATTATCTCCTCCAAGGATATTATGTTTTTGCCCGCATTGAATTATTTGTTTGTCTGTTTGTTTGTCTGCCCGTCTCTTAGCAGGATTACTCAGAAAGTTATGAACGGATATTGATGAAATTTCTTGGAATGGTGGGTCATGGGCCAAGGAAGAAATGAATAAATTTGGGGGCTGATTCGGATCCGGATCCGGAGTATCCCGCACAATATTTCCAAAACTTCTCAATGAATTTCAGTGAAATATTGTGGAAAAGGCGGCATTTGACGAAAAAAGAAGTTATCAAATTTCGAGGTGGATCCGGATCCGGATCCGGATCCTATATCCACGGATGTAGATCCTGATCCTTTTTAATTGGAACGGCATTGGCGGAGGTATGCGCTCTTTGAGTGTTTTCTAGCTTACAGATATGATGGGTTAGCATCCTTTTGTACGCAGTTCTTTCAAGGGATAGGAAAGTAGCTGAGGGACATTTTTATAGCCGGGCGGAGGAGCCTCCTGGTTATATCAGAGTCACCACATAAAGGCGCCCCTATCCAGCTTCCAACAACAGATGTAAAAAGCCTTTCCTCTTCTTGAAAGAAATGTCATCTTTGATCCTAACCGAGAAAAATGAAGTGTAGAATGAGTCCGGCAGACTATGGAAGTTGGGAATCGTAGGCCAATAAATATTTCACCGGGAATTCAGGTTATCAAAAAGGCTCCCACGACGACTGGCTAATTTATTGGAAGAAGGCAGTATTAAACTCTCGAGAATCTAGCTGAGGCCTGTCTCTTCTAATTTTGTTGGGAGAGAAGTAAGTAAGCATGCGTTTAATTTCACACTGCCCTGGACTAACGAACTCTTGGATCTGTATACATAAAACAGTTTTCTCAGTGGTCTCTTCCTTAGTCTGAATTTTTGCATAGGAAACTGTTAACCCCAGTCAGCACATTCAAACAAGCGTCCAGATCGTCAAAACACGGCACCATCTAGAGGGGCACACAGTGGAGCGCATCGCTCCGACAGGGGCAACGTAATTTCCAAACCACTCTTCATAATGAGTTAGGTTTTCTCATAACTGATTAGGGTTTCGCAAAAGGTGTTTTCCGGATCCAGAATCTTTAATACGATCTGGATCGGTCCCAAAAGTTAATCGATTGTTCCCTGGGACATGGGCTATTTACCCACCAGTAATAGTTTATTTCTTTATCTATCTATCTGTCTATCTATCTATCTATCTATCTTTGTTTGCCAATTTAACTATAGCCAGATGTATTAATCCCAAAACGGGTGTCCACAAACGAATCGCCTCCATGTCACCTTGTCCATCGCTATCATGCTGCCCTATTTCCACTTCACAAACCCCTCTCCTATACCTCATCAGCCCACCTCTCTGTGTCATAGCGGTCTCCCCTTCCTCCTCCAAGAACAGAAATAATAGTCTTTACCCTCTGGGATAAAAGGAAGGTTACCTTTGATCCTGACCGAGTAAGATGAAGCACTCCTCTCTGCGTTCATGAAGCCAAGTAAAAAAAAAAAATAATGTTTTGTTTCCAATAAAAGAAATAGATGACTTTGGTCCCCTAGGATAAAAAAAAGGTCGTCTTTGGTCCAGACCGAGAATGGCCGCTTCTTCACCAAATTTTCTGGGGTGATTGCGACCGGAGTTTTGCGTCACTCTTACGCATACAAGTGGCCTCACTTCTGTGACATTGTACTTCCCCCCGCAGTTCTCCACGCCAGCAAGTATTTGATGTGGACGCCCACTAAGACGGAGCACTCCTCTCTCTATTCATGCCATCGTGGGTCAAAAATAGCACTTGTTTCCATGATAGAGTAGAATATGAAACTAGTAAAGACATTTAGGAAAAGTGAAATACGAATGAATTAAGTATGAGTGGAGGTTTTCATGCTTCTCTTTCTTAGTGTTGAGGACTCAAAAATGTAAGGGAGTATTCCGGTCACTTAATTTTCTTTTAAACAAGCTTACCCACACCCACACCCACACCCACCCACACACACACACACACACACACACACACACACACACACAAACGCTCCGTAACTCATCTTATGCAAAATTCAAGAGCATCCAATCTTTCGCAAGATATTCCATTGCTTTCCACATATCCTTAAAGTGATAGGATACTTTACTTCGTTTTACCTACCACAGACAGAATTAGGAACACAAAATATCCCTGTGATTCTCTGGAGTGTGTGTTACTTTCCACGTCATTTTCTCCTACCCAGATCAGCAAATATTATTGAGTGGTTCAGTCCTTCTCTCCATCTTCTGCTATTTTCCACGTTACTTTCTCTGACACAACACAGCTTAACTCTTCTCTCCATCTTCAGTTACTTTCCATGCTACTTTCTCCTACACAGCTCATTCCTTTTCTTCATCTGCTACTTTCCACGTTACTTTCTCTTATACAGCAAGGCATAATCCTTCCCTCTGTCTTTTGTTATTTTCCATACTACTTTCTCTAAAACAGGCCAAACTTTCTCTCCATATTCTGCTACTTTCCTCCTTAATTTTACCCTAATCTTCCGTTACTTTCCATGATACTATCCCTAACACTACTCAGCTCAATCTTTCCCTCCATCTTCTGCTACTGTCCACGTTACTTTTACCTCCATCTTCTGCTACTTTCTGCGTTACTTTCCCTTACCACAACCGAGCTCAGTCCTCCTCTCCACCTTCTGCTACCTTCTGTGTAACTTTCTCAAACATACTTTACTTCTCTCCTTCTCTCCGTCTTTGCTACTTCCCCGATTCCATAAAGTGATACGATATTTTATTTTCCATTACCCCAGCCAGCCAGAAATCTCTAAAATATTCTCCTACCCTCAGCGTCCATCCAAAATCCGAGGCAAAATTCTTCCCCCCCCCCCACTCTCCACTGCAGTGCTGTCTCTTAAAAACCAATCACTTCACTTCTACTTTCAACCCAGGCCCATCAACTCCCTCCCACCCATCGCGTCTCGTAACCTTTCTCCCTCTCCCTCCTCTTTTCTCTCTCCCTTTTCGTCCGTCCCTCCTCCTCTCCCCTTCGATATCTTTCCTTTTCTTTCCTTTTCACTCCCTCCCTTCTTCCTTATTTGCCCTTCCATACCTCTTATTCTTTTTCCCTTCCTCCCATCCCTCCCTCCAACATTCCTCCTTCCCTCTCTTTCTATATCTCTCTATTCCTCCTTTTTACCTCTTATTTCTCCCTTCCGTCCCTCTCTCTTTCCCCTTCCGTGCATTGTTTCGTCTCTCTCTCTCTCTCTCTCTCTCTCTCTCTCTCTCTCTCTCTCTCTCTCTCTCTCTGAGCATTACCGTTTCTCACACCCACTCTTCTGCTCTGCATTTTTTCTGTCTATTTTTTTTTCTTTTCATGGCCAGATTTCCTCTAGTAATGTTTCTCTCTCTCTCTCTCTCTCTCTCTCTCTCTCTCTCTCTCTCTCTCTCTCTATTGTCCTTACTCCATTTTCACCTCCCTCCTTCTCTTCTTTTCTTCTCCATCTACCCTTTCTCTTCCCGATACTCCCCACCTCCCTTCCATTTTCTTCCTTTTCTCTCCCTCCTCTTTCTTCTCTCTTTTCCTCTCTACTCATCTTTCCTACTCCTCTTTTTCCCACTTCTCATTCCTCTTCACTCCTTTCCCTTTCCTCTCGTCTTCTCCCTCACCATCCTCTACCCTTCTCTGATCCTCCTGTCTTCCTTCTCCTCCTCTTCTTCATCCTTTGCTAAAGTCTTCTGTCTTCTCTTCTCTTCTCTCTCTCTCACCTTCTTTCTTCTTTCTCCTCTTCTTCCCTCTCTCTCCTCCTTCATTCTCCATGTCCTCTTCTCTCCTCCCTCTCGCCTTCTTTCCTCCCTCTCCTCTTCTTTTCTTATGCTCTTCTCTCCTCGCTTGTCTGCAATTCTCTCAATCTTCTCTTATGTCCCTTTCCTCGTCATACCTCCCTCTCCTCTTCTGCCTCCCTCTTCTCTTCTCCCCTCCCTCTTCTCTTCTCCCCTCCCTCTCCTCTTCTTCCTTCCCTCTCATGTACTACCCTCCATCTCATCTCCCTTCCATCTTCGTTTTTCCTTTTCCTCTCATATTCTTTTCTTTCCCCTTCTTTTCCTTCTTTCCCTCCCTCTCCTCTTTTTGTCCTGCCCCTCCTCTTATCCTTACATATCCTTTTCTCTTCTCTCTCCTTAATATCTTTTCCTTGGCAATTTATTTTCCATGCAACGCCCTACTGCTCTCTTGTGTGCTGTTTTTATCTTTTAAATACTAACATGGAAGACAAAAATACCTCACAACGGATTATTAATGAGTTAAATGCAAAAACTGCCGAGGAAAAGGTGTTAGGGAGCTTCCTTAACTAACCAGAATACGTTACTTAGTCTATCTCTTCCACTTTTCCTTGTATATTTTACCTCCTCCACTTTCCGTTCACTCTTTCTTTCCACCCTTATCATCCACAGCTCATCCTCTCTCTGCACCTCCTCTGTCTATCTGTATATACTCAGACGCCTTAAATCCCATAAGAGGTGGCCAAAAATAAATCGCCCCCATACCACATTCCTCTCTGTCATTAGGCTGCCCTCTCTTCAGCTCAAACCCCAGTCTTTCATCCATCTCTCCACCACATCCCTCCATCTCATCCTCGGTCTCTCTTTCCCCTTCCACCCCTGCACTTCACACACACACACACACACACACACACACACACACACACACACACACACACACACACACACACACACACACACACACACACACACACACACACACACACACAAGTTCATCTCGACACTTCTTACTTCCCATTCTCACCTTAATTTCCTACATATAGAGGGGTAACTCCTACGAGAATAAATGTACTGTGTGTAGCTTAATTAATATTGGTCTACGGGTTCACTGACACTGTCCCTATTTCTTTAAAGAGAACGGCTTTTTCCTTAGTTTAATGAAAATATCTGTGAATACTCGTAGCATTAATAGAATACGACGACTTTATTCTCTTGACTGAGATGATAAAGGACATTTCTAACTCCTTCATTATGGCAGGTATCTCCTTAAAATAGTAAGACGCTAGCAGGGTATAAGAAATGTATTTGAGGGTCTCTCTCTCTCTCTCTCTCTCTCTCTCTTAATTTTAATCTCCTTTCCATATCTTATTCTCTTTACTTTCACCTCTTCCTCTTCTTTCCTCACTCCTCCTACCCACCTTCTCTATCCTCCGTCTTCACTTCATCCTCTCCTTATCCTTTACCTTCTCCCCCTAGTCACCGTCTCTGTCCTCTGCCTTCTTCATTTCAACTCTTCCTCTTCTTTCCTCTCTCCTATCCTCACTATCCTCGACCTTGTTCACTTCACCACCTTTCTCCTTTCCCCACTCCTCCTAGCAACCCATTCTGCTCTCTCAGTCTTTCATTCTCTTGCGGTTTCTCCACATTCTTACTGCATTCCACCTACTCCTGCCCTCAATCCGTCCCCCATCACAATCTCTCTCTCTCTCTCTCTCTCTCTCTCTCTCTCTCTCTCTGTCTCATCCATAGAGGTACTCCTACCTCTGTGGTCTCACCATCACCACTGTGTTAGGACTCCATATTATAATTGCAAATCATAATAGATAGATAGATAAATAGATAGATAGACAGCCCTATGCGAGCCTGGGAAAAGGAAATGAGCTTGCAAATTTCACTGAGGAAAGCTGACGACAGCGGCCAGTAAGGAGATGATGCAGTTACTTGTCAGCAGTCCAACCGTGAACAAAGACCTAGAGACCATACACACACATACACACATACTCACACACAGGCTGCTAGAATTTTCCACTCACAAGGAACACACGTGACACACCCCTGCTACACCAGAATTTAGGAAAGAGAGCGCAGAAGGAGACAAGCCATACAAGAGGCAGGTCGCAGTGAGAAGGGCTTGGTAACTTTGAGAGAGAGACTTGTTAATATTTCCAAGACAAATAAAAATAGTCCCATACTATTCTTTACCTCTCCTGTCACTACATGACAAACGGGAAGCTACGTGACAAACGGGAAGCTACTCCAAGATATAAAACCGCTCGTCCACAAGTCTCATAATATATATAACTTCTCTACAAGTAAATACAAAGTCTTTTATGACATTTAGTCATTTTATGACATTTGGTAGCAGCGAACGTATACGAACCTCGTCTACGAATCAACATTGAATTCCTACAAAATATCAAGATTGAAAAAAAAAAAAAAATACCTCTCACAACCAACAACTTACAACCAGCTCCTGACGGTATTCTCTCCACCCAGCCCCCTCCGTCTGCACGATCATCACGCTGATTTAGAAGTGATCACACGACGCCTTGCAAGTAGTTTAACAAAATATTGATACGATCTTGCAACTTCTACGACGAACCAGCGAATCTACGGACATCGTCTCCGAATTAAAAGCAAATTTCTACAAAAGCAGGCGAGACTCTACAAGATTAGCTTCAGTTCTACAGTGAATCCCTACAAAATACAGCCTACAATGCAAATAGCCTACAAGTCTACAAAACAACTCTATAATCTTCACGTAACTTCAAGCAGCAGCAAGAAGAATATAAAACAAAGCAAGTAAAGAAGAGGAAAGACCAAAGCAACAAGCACACAAAATTCCCCACCACTCTCTCCCACCTACGCCTGACGCAGAGGTCAAGACATGCAGCAAAACACCAGAGTCACATTTATAACGCGACT
Organism: Coenobita brevimanus; assembly: GCF_032717465.1. Classification (NCBI taxonomy): domain Eukaryota; kingdom Metazoa; phylum Arthropoda; class Malacostraca; order Decapoda; family Coenobitidae; genus Coenobita; species Coenobita brevimanus. The sequence goes on from NC_136981.1 coordinate 25,593,350, forward strand.
TACTTACCTTTCTTCACCCAGCTTAAGCATCGCTACTCAGTATTCACCACAGCTACCAGTGTGGGAAGCCGATGTCACCATGTGCTGAGACGACAACACGTTAATCAACCCGCGAAGGACAACGCTATCACCACGTGCAACACCACTCACACCATTTCCTCCACGGTAAAAATTAGTGAGTTACATAGTTACTTCATTTATACAATACACAGTGATAGACAATAAGCTTCTGCACAAACATATAAAACGTGCTGTATAGTTACAGCTTAAATACACATACTTACTTCAGTTATCTGCATAACTCAAACACTAAATAATCACCAACAATAAATATTCTACACTGTATATATTCATTCATTTATTATAACATTTATTTACTACCAACGAGTGTTACCATTTATACCTGCATAAAATACGTGTTTCATATATACAACTATACATTATTACATCTACAAAGTAGTAAAGAAAATATACCATCACAGTTACTCAGTGAGCAATTAAAAGAACTGCATTAAACATTATTAATTAAAGCTACCTAGTGGAAACATATAAATTAAGTTACAAGGTAAACTAGAAAAAAAAAAATGGCCAACACAAATGACGTTAGCAAGAGTGAACATCTTCAACACAATCGTGAAGACAGTGATTTCCACACAGTGCTGACACACATATTACTCACGATAGGTACAGGTGAACAACAAGTCAGTGTGTATAGTTAATACTGTATATAGTGTATATATTTTTTATATAAAATAACAAAATATGGGACTATATAATATCATTTTCAGTAATACCTGTGCAATATAAACTAAACTTTAAAAAAGTATCCCAAGGAAATTAGCCAGTAATTATGCAACCATGAACAACATACAAAAAGCGTACACAAGCGAAGAAAAACAAACTATAGAAAATCAATACATACAAAAAAAAGAAAAAAAAAAAAAGAAAGAAAAGTAAAACAGAAAAAAGAGAAATAGAGTAAGATCACATAACAAACAAATGAAAATAAGTGTAAGTGTTACTACATATGCCAAAATACCACATAAACTACAAACAAAAAAGCAAATTGTTGTCTCCACAAGCAAGTGGCATGACACATCATCACTATCATCGATCGCAGCATATGTTAGAACTGCAATTATTACAATTATGTAACTCCATATTATAATTATGTAACGACAAACAATTACATTATGTTACACTTGCTACAATTATGTAACTACAAACAATATGTACCAATTTACAGTATGTGACAGTTGCATTAACAAGATGTAACTTGTATGTAACTTTAACTACAATTATGTAACTACAAACAATACTACAAACAATATGTACCATTTCTGTGACAGTTGCATTAACAAGATGTAACTTTTATGTAACTTTAACTACAATAATGTAACTACAAACGATATGTAACAATTATGTAACGACAAACGATTACATTATGTTACACTTTGCCAATTAACAGTTGCATTAACAAGATGTAACTTTTATGTAACTTTAACTACAATTATAAGGCCAAGACACTTATATAAGGCCAACACAATTATGCATTAACACAATATAAGTCATACAATTATAGCACAATTCTGTATTACCAGTATCATCATACAAATTAGGTGAAATATTAGACATTACTAAAGTGATAACTCTATGTAATGTATAACCTAGCAGTATTACCATTGCACAATTATATGCGTACGTCTGTTGTACATGCACGTCTTACAAAGTGTTATACAACAACCATTGCATTTATTCAAATATGTATACAACTTGTTTAAAATGTAATATTACTGAATAATCACTATTTACTATATTATATGTATACAATATTCATACAATTATGTTACTTTTACAATATTATGTATTTCACTTAATTAGCTTATAAGTTCATTATAATGTGTATATAATATATATTAATATGTTAGAACTATTAACTGTCGATGGTACGCCATTTTCGCGCGGCCGAGCAGTGTGTTAGGACTCCATATTATAATTGCAAATCATAATAGATAGATAGATAAATAGATAGATAGACAGCCCTATGCGAGCCTGGGAAAAGGAAATGAGCTTGCAAATTACACTGAGGAAAGCTGACGACAGCGGCCAGTAAGGAGATGATGCAGTTACTTGTCAGCAGTCCAACTGTGAACAAAGACCTAGAGACCATACACACACATACACACATACTCACACACAGGCTGCTAGAATTTTCCACTCACAAGGAACACACTTGACACACCCCTGCTACACCAGAATTTAGGAAAGAGAGCGCAGGAGACAAGCCATACAAGAGGCAGGTCGCAGTGAGAAGGGCTTGGTAACTTTGAGAGAGAGACTTGTTAATATTTCCAAGACAAATAAAAATAGTCCCATACTATTCTTTACCTCTCCTGTCACTACATGACAAACGGGAAGCTACTCCAAGATATAAATTGCTCGTCCACAAGTCTCATAATATATATAACTTCTCTGCAAGTAAATACAAAGTCTTTTATGACATTTAGTCATTTTATGACACCACTACCCATCCTCCCCATCACCCCACCCCATCGCCACCCCATCCTTTCCTCACCCCAACCCTTTCCCACCACCACCTCCACCCCACCCCCTCTCCACTCCCTCTCCCTCTCACCACCCCCAACTTTCCCACCCCCTCACCCCTTCCCCTGACAAACCTTCTCCCTCTCATCATCCCCACCCCTCCCTCTCACAGACCTTCTCCCTCTCACCATCCCCACCCCTCCCTCTCACAAACCTTCTCCTTCTCACCATCCCCACCCTTCCCCTGACAAACCTTCTCCCTCTCATCATCCCCACCCCTCCCTCTCACAAATCTTCTCCCTCTCACCATCCCCACCCCTCCCTCTCACAAACCTTCACCTTCTCACAATCCCCACCCCTCCCTCTCACAAATCTTCTCCCTCTCACCATCCCCACCCCTCCCTCTCACAAACCTTCACCTTCTCACCATCCCCACCCCTCCCTCTCACAAATCTTCTCCCTCTCACCATCCCCACCCCTCCCTCTGACAAACATTCTCCCTCTCACCAATTCCCACCCCTACCACTCACAAACTTTCTCCCTCTCACCATCCCCACCCCTTCCCTTCACAAACCCTCTCCCTCTCACCATCCTCACCCCTCCCTCTCACAAACCTTCTCCTTCTCACCATCCCCACCCTTCCCCTGACAAACCTTCTCCCTCTCATCATCCCCACCCCTCCCTCTCACAAATCTTCTCCCTCTCACCATCCCCACCCCTCCCTCTCACAAACCTTCACCTTCTCACAATCCCCACCCCTCCCTCTCACAAATCTTCTCCCTCTCACCATCCCCACCCCTCCCTCTCACAAACCTTCACCTTCTCACCATCCCCACCCCTCCCTCTCACAAATCTTCTCTCTCTCCATCCCCACCCCTCCCTCTCACAAACATTCTCCCTCTCACCAATCCCCACCCCTACCACTCACAAACTTTCTCCCTCTCACCATCCCCACCCCTTCCCTTCACAAACCCTCTCCCTCTCACCATCCCCACTCCTCCCCCTCTCCCCCTCCCCATCGGCTCCATGAAATCCTCCATTCTGGCCAGTAGCGCTCAATATCTCACCTGGCAAATTGGGTCGTTTACCGAGACTTTGCCCACATGCACTCCCCCTGTCTCACCCCCAGCCCTTCCCATCCCATCCCATCCCCATGGCTCTCTCTCCCTCTCCAGCCCTTCCCCTCCCCTCCCCATGGCTCTCTCCCCCGCTCAAACCCTTCCCCTCCTCTGCCCTAGGCTCTCTTGCCCTCTTCCCAGCCTTTCTCCTCCCCATCCCTTTGCTACCTTCCCCTTCTCCAATCCTTTCCCTCCACATTTCTTGATTTCTTCCCCTTCCCCAACCCTTCTTTCCCTTCCTTATTCCATTGTCTCTTTCCCTCCCCATGTCGTTGCTCTCTCCCCCTCCCTAACCTTCCTCCTCCCCATCCCTTTCTTTCCATCCTCTCCCCCAACCCTTTCCCTCCTTGTCCTTTTGCTTTCTTCCTCCCACAACTTCCCACCTTCATCATTTTCCTATCTCCGCTTTTCTCCTCCTCTCACGTCCACTCTTCCTTACATTTCCTTCTTCCCCACGGCCTCTCTTTCCTTTCTCCCCCATTTTCTGACCTTCTGTTGCATTATTCCCCCCCTTCTTTCCTCTCCCAGGCCGCTCCCAACATTTCTCTACCCTCCACTGCCTTCACTCCCATCCCCTCTCCCCTCTCCCATACTCCCAATGCTCCCTTCCCTCCTCTCCACATCCACCTTATTCGTTGCCTCTCCTCTTCCCTCCCTTTCACTGCTCTCTCCCTCTCTCCCTTCGCTTCCGTCTCCTCGCTCGCTATCCCTCTCGTCTCTCTCCTTCCCATTCCCTTTTCCATTTTGCCCTACCCTCCAATCCTCCATTTCCTTATTCTCTCTTACATAGTTACTTCCTGCCCTTTTTATCCCCGTTCTTTATCATTCACTACTCCCTCTCTTCTCTCTCTTACTATCTCACATCTGCCACTTGACTTCTTATTCCTTCTCTCACTTCCACTTCTCTGCTCCTTTTCCTTCCTTTTTACCAACTTCCTGCACATTTCTATCTACCCACTTCCCTCTCTGCCATACCTATTTCCCTCACAAGATAACTCTACTTCTACTTTTTAACCTACCTTCCTACCTCCCAAGCCCCTTACTCTACCTGTCTATTTCCCCCTCCGGCCATCTCTCTCTCTCTCTCTCTCTCTCTCTCTCTCTCTCACACACACACACACACACACACACACACACACACACACACACACACAAAGTTTCACCCTTTCTTTCACTCCAGCCCATCACTACCTCCCTAACTCACCACACCTCTCGTCTTCCTTCACCACCCACATCTCTACGATACTCTTGCCTCACCATCTCCCTAACTCATCATCTCTAACCATCACTTCCTTAACTCATTACATCTCTTCCTTTCGTTCACCACCTACATGCCTATTTTCTCCCTGTCTCACCATCATCGTAGCCCACCATGCTTGTCATTTTCCTTCCTCACCATTCTCATCTCTATATCTTCCTAACAACCTTTCCATCTCACCATCCCTGTTCCCATCCTTCACCATTCTCATCCCTATTTTCTCCGTATCTCACCACCTCCCTAACTCACCAGGTCTGTTCCCTTCCTTCACCATTCTGATCCGTATTATCTCTCTGTCGCCTCCCTCTGCCTCTAAATGGTCTTCTCACCCCCTCTGTCCATCCTCCCAGATATTACATGTCCTCTGACGCCCACATATACGTCCATTACACTCTCCATCCAACTTAAAATACTCGCTTTCTGCATTCCCTCTCTCCCTCCATACACCCACACACTCAATCTCCACCCATCTGCCTCCTCCAACTTTTCCTCTCCTTCACTCACTCCCTCCCTACACCCACTCTCTTCCTCCAGCTGCTACTCCCTCCCCCCACCCACTCTCTCCCTCCACCCACTCTTCCTCCGGCCTTTCTTCCCCGCCTCCTAATCTCTCTCCCTTCCATCTCCCCCTCGCATACGCCCATTTCCGTCCTGCCTCTGCCGTCTCCGTTGTAATCCTCTTAACCGCTCACTGTCACCCACCCACCGTGTTCCTCGACTATACGCGAATGTGTGTGTGTGTGTGTGTGTGTGTGTGTGTGTGTGTGTGTGTGTGTGAACCGCCTACGTATCGGAACTACTGACGATGGTTAATGAGAGAGATCCTATTGTTGCCAAAGTCGTTGTTATTACTTCCAATAGGCAACCGTATTTCGTTTCTCCTTTAAACTGTACTACTTTCCTTTCCCTGGTTCGATGTATGTATTTAACTGTATATGGATCAGACATCTAATACACTATAATCCTGTGTGTGTGTGTGTGTGTGTGTGTGTGTGTGTGTGTGTGTGTGTGTGTTGCAACCAAAACTTGAAAAAGAACTGTGATGAAACTTAACAGAGTGGTTGGAAATGGATTCCATTAATGAGCCAGTTTCAATTTGATGTCGATTGATATTTTCTGAAGAGGTGTTTTGGACCCGAATAATAATTGTCCCCATTGATGTTACAATACGCACACGTGTAAGAAGCAGCGGGGCATTTCCATAGAGTTTCATGCGCCTTTGGAGTCTTTGGAGAGAGAGAGAGAGAGAGAGAATTGTTTATCTACAGTCCGATATCTCGTAAAACTTAATTGATGCTACGAACAGACGATTTTATTCAGCAGATAATAATGGTAGCTGTGGTGGTAGTGGTGATGGTGTTAGTTGTGGGAGCTCTGATGGTGATGGTGGTGGTGGTGGTAGTAGCTGTGACACTGATGACGGCGGTGATAGCTGTGTTGGTGGTGGCGGTGGCAGGTATGATGATGATGGTGCTGGTGGTAACTGTGGTAGTGGTGATGATGTTGGTGGTAACTGTGATAAGGGCAGCCAAGCACTTGCTCCAAAGCGAAGTGTGGTTCAGAGACGGCCCTTGCACTAACTCTAAATATCAACAGAGCTTTTCCTCCACTCGTTCACTCTTCCGTAACTTTCAAAACGCTGCTCCAAACTTGTTTTGACCATACCAAATTCTCAGGCTCGCTGTATATATTTACCGGTCTGTGTACCGGAACTACCCTTTATCATTATTAACAAAACTTTTCCTATTATTTCCTAGCCCCCTCTCGTTATTACTTCTTATCCTTATACATATTTCATTCTTCCTACTGGCGCTATGATATTCTCAGGCTCCCTGTGTGTATGCGACTACCTATGTATCGAACCCACACATAAAAATTAAAGAGAGAGGTTCTGTTCCCCTCTAAACCCTTGTACAGTTATATAATTACTAGTTATACTTCGGACTCTGCTAAATTTGTTGACTCAATAAAAAAGCAACTACTGACGTATCTGACCTGCTTTCACATGTTATCAGCATTGCTTCATTATTATCCGAGCCTATAATGAAGAGAGATTCTCTAATTCGTTTTCTCATTTTTGTATCATTATTTCTTATGTTTTCCTATGTTTTTTTTTTCCATCCCAACTCATTCCACTTTCCTTATTATTTTGCAAGCTGTATTTATATAAATTAATTGACCTTAATCTACATTCTAAGTCACATTTTACGCAACTGTTTTAGTCGAATGGTCTTACATGTCCAATTTTCTGCCTCTTTCTTTCTACCCTTTGCTCATCCACACTTTCACCAAGATTTTCCCTTCGCTCCTATCCCCACCCTGCTACCTTCACGTCCCACCACTCAGTCACTACTCAGGCCTCCAACTTTCTCCCCCACCCACCTACTTTCCAACCCATCCATTCCAACTTTTCCCTCCCTCTTTCGTAACTTGTCTCCCTCTCTCCTCCCCTCCCCTCGTGCACACTCTTCTCCTCTCAACCACTCACTATTTCTTTCCCCCTTCTCCCCACTCCCCCTTTCACTTTTCTCTCCCGTCTAATTTTCTACCGATCCATGCCAACTTTTCTGGCTATTTTTCTTAACCTGCCTCACACTACCTCACCTGCCTGCCTCACCTCACCTTCCAAGCTCTCTCCATCATCACCCCTTCCCCTTCCCACTTTCTGGTCCCTCCTCACTTACTTTTAAATTCATCTACCCCAACTCTTCCCCCTTTTTCGTGACTCCTTTTGCCCTCCCCACTCCATCACTACATATGCACTACCCATTTTAATTTACTTTTTCTTCTCATTATCTTCCCCACTCCCAGCCCTATCATCCTTTCCTACCAACCTACTTTCGGAATATCCATCCTAACTTTTCCTCTTTTCTCGTCCGCTCCTTATCGCTTCTCACTTCTTCAACTATATCTCCACTTCCCACACCAAATCTGCCCTCCACAATCCCTCATTCTCTTCGCTAGCTTCCTCTCTTTTCGATCCACTTTCAAGCCTATTCATTCCATCTTATTCCCCTCTTTTTCAATCTCCATCCCCCCTCCCCACTCCACCACCAACTCCTCACATCCCAAACCACCTTCCCACTCCTCATTATCTCCCTATCTCCCTCTCCATCCAAACTGTTTTCATATTACTGATTCCAACTTTTCCACCCCTTCTTTCACATATTCCTTTCCTCTTCCTCCTGCCCACTTCACCACCGCCCCTCCCCCCACCTCTCACACCACCTTATCTCTCCTCCTCAGCCTTTTCCCTGCCTTCCTTTCCTGCCAACCTACTTTCAGACTATCCATTCAAATTTTTCCCCCAGTCCAAAATTTTCCACGTTTTTCGTACCTACCTTTCCCCCCCTCCCCACTCCACCACTCCGCTCTTCCACCTCCATTTCCCCCACATCCTCATTCTCCTTGCCATCATCTTCTATCTCCGGCCTCATCTCAGGGCCAACTTTCTGCGAGTATCGAGTCATTCGGCTTCTAGATGAGGTGTCAGAAGAAACGCCTCGCTCCAAGTTGTAAGGATTTAGTAGTGGGCTTCGTGTGTCTGTTTATGCCGTCTGGTTTGTCGCTTCCAGGTCCTCTTCTCTATCTGTCTCTCATGCAACATCTCTGTCTATGTCTTGCAGTCCTTCCTGTCTATCTGCCCGTCTTGCAGCTCCCACTCCCTGTCTATCTTGAAGCTCCTCTCAGTTTATCTGTTTTGCACCCCCTCTTCTCGGTCTATCTATCACAGCTCCTCTTCTGTATCTATCTGTCTTGCAGTCCGTCCTTTCTGTCTATCTGTCTTGTAACTCACTATCTCTGTCTTGAACATCCTCTTCTCTATCTATATTTTCTGCAACATCTCTGTCTGTCTTGCACCACCTCCACCATATCTCTCTGTCTTTCAACTCCTCCTCTCTATCTATCTTGCAGTCCCTCCTCTTTATCTATCTCGTGTTGTCTCTCCTCTCTGCCTATCCATCTCGCAGTCCCTCCTTTCTATCTATCTTGCAGCCCCTCCTCTCTTTCTTTCTGTCTTGAAGCGCCTCTTGTCTATTTGTCTCACAGCATCCCTTCTCTATCTATCTGTCTTGCACCTCTCTCTCTCTATCTATCTGCCTTCCAGCTCCTCCGTTCTATCTAACTGTCTTAAATTCCTTCCTCTCTATCTATCTCTTGTAGCCTTTCCTCTCTTTCTATCTTGCAGCCCCTCCTCTTTATCTGTCTTGAAGCGCCTCTTGTCTATCTATCTGTCTTACAGCCCCTCTATTCTATCTACCTGTCTTCCAATGCCTCTCTATCTGTATTCCAGCCACGCCTCTCTATCTAGCTGTCTTGCAGCTTCTCCTTTCTGTCTCGCACCTCCTCTTCTCTATCTATCTGTCCTGCATCTCTTGTCTATCTGCCTTGCAGCTCAGCCTCTCTATCTTTTTTTTTTTTATGCTAGGAAGAAGGAACCAAAGGCCATGAGCCCGCAATAATTGTTCCCTCCAAGAAAAAACAAAAACAATACAAGAGAGTCAAATTCAAGATCCGATCGTTTCGAGATGCCTGGACACACTGCGCTTGAAAAACTGGAGATCAATGGAAATGGGAAATACAGACAGAGGGAGACAGTTCCAGAGTTGACCTGTTGCATAAATGAAGGACTGGGAGTAACGGTTAACTCTTGGATTAGAGAGTTGGACAGGAAAGGGATGAGAGTTTGCTGCTACACGGGTGCTACGCGCCCGTCATAGAGGTAGAGGAATGCATGCAGACAGTTCAGAAGAGCAGTGACCATTGAAGTAGCGATAGAAAAGAGATAAAGATGCAACAATGCGGCGAAGAGACAGAGGTTGAAGGGAGCCAGTAAGAGGAGGAGAGTTAATGAGACGAAAAGCCTTTGACCCCATCCTACTGAGAAGAGCTGTATGTGGGGAGCCTTCCCACATGAGAGTTGTACTCTACACAGGGGCGAATAAAACCCGTGTATAAAGTCAACAACTGTGCAGCGGTAAAGAAGGTACGGAGTCGGCTTAGCACACCCAATCTCTTGGAAGCAGATTTTACAAGAGATGAAATATGATCTTTCCAAGATAAGTCCCGAGTAAATGAAACCCCAAGCATGTTCAAGGATGATGCAGGACTGAGCTGGATATTATTAAACATTAGCGGGTACTTGTGTGGAAGATTTGTCAGGTTGATAGAAGTAAAAACTGAGTTTTTGATGCATTAAAAACAACAAGATTATTTTTACCCCACTCAGAGATATGAGCCAAGTCAGACATTGGGTGTGCCATAGCTTCATCCCTTGTTTGTTGAAGTAACTGCTGAGATGGACGTTGCGAGAACCGAATAGAAAGGTGAAGCGTGGAATTATCAGTGTACGAGTGGATACGGTTAGATGTACAGCTTAGAAGGTCATTCATGAATAAAAGGAAGAGAGTCGGTGACAGGACAGAGCCCTGAGGAACACCACTGTTGATAGATCTAGGAGAAGAACGATGGCTGTCTACAACAGCGGCTATAGAACGACCAGAAAGGAAGCTGTAGATGAAGGCACAAATAGAAGGATAGACTCTGTAAGCGGGCAGTTTGAAAATTAAAGACTTATGCCAGACTCGATCCAAAGCCTTTGAGATGTCAAGTGCGATGGTAAAGCTTTTGCCAAAGTCCCGAAAGGAAGATGACCAGGTGTCTGAAAGGTAGGTGAGAAGATTGCCAGTGGAGCGTCCCTGACGGAACCCATACTGACGATCAGAATGAAGGTTGTGATAGGAAAGATGCTTTAAATTTTTCTGTTAAGAATTGACTGAAAAACTTTTGAGACACAGGATGTTAAAGCAATTGGACGATAGTTAGAGGGTTGGGAATGGGCACCCTTCTTTGGGACTGGCTGAATGAGAGCAAACTTCCAGCAAGAAGGAAAGGTACTGTACAGGTTGAGAGACAAAGGCGAAAGAGTTTACCTAGGCAGGGTGTAAGCACAGAAGCACGGTTCTTGAGGACAACAGGAGGGACTCCATCAGGCCCATATGCCTTGTTAGTATTAATGCCAGTGACGGCAGAGAATATCTGTCTTGCATCTCCTCTCTATCTATCTGTCATGCAGCTCTTCATCTTTCTCTGTCTCCCCGTCCTTCCTCTCTATCTGTATATCTATCTACTATCTTATCTATCTGTATCTATCTCCGCAGTTGGCGTTGTTTCGCAAATCCTCGCGAAAATCGGATATACTGCGCATGTAGTTCAACAAGCAGTAGGCATCTATTTATGTCTGTCTACCTATCTATTTATCTAGCTGTTCGTCTATCAATCTGTTTATCTATCTATTTATCTACCAGGCTCCGTGTGTTTGTTGTCAGGTGTGTCTCTACTATATCATCCTGAGAATGAAATACACTGATTCGGATGAGAAAGCATATGTTTGTTTTTCTGTCTGTCCATCAGTCTGTCTGTTTATCTTTCATCTATCTATCAGTCTATCTTCGATGTATCTGTTTACGCTGTCAGGTGTGTCCCTTGCCAATCCTAAGTTTCCGATATACTGAATAAGTTGATTTCGAAGAAGCTGTATATGTCTGTGTCTGTCTGTCTGTCTGTCTGTCCATCTATGTATCTATCTGTCTATCTGTCTATCTGTCCGTCAGCCTATCTGTCTGTCTGTCTATCAGTCCATCTATACTATTCTATACTTTTTCCACCATCAGTCCCGACATTTAAGGTGAGGGTGACCAGCCTCGTTCGCCCTTAATGGCATCATGAGAGCACTAAACCCAACCACCTCTAGGATGCAGACCCTTACGAGTCCTTTCCGTTTAGAGCTTCTTAACCCACTAAACCACCAAGTGTTCTTTGTGTATATGGTTACCACCCAACGTAGTAAACGGTTTCCTAGGTGTCAGGAAGGTCACCATAGGCTACTTCCTATCCCTGTGACCTTGATCTTCTGCCTAATGTCCTCAATGGCAATAGGATTACTCGGTGACTGACCCTCAGCCTTTGCCACAAGTTTGGATAAAATAGAATTACAGTTGAGTTATTTTGCTAACACACACACACACACACACACACACACACACACCAAGCGCGTGTGTGAAAAAAAAACACTCTAATGAAATGTTTTATTGACTTTCTAAACATTTTCCATCATATCTATCAGAGAAAGGTCAAAATCAGATGACCTTTGACCTGGTTCCGTAAGGGCGGCTCTTCAGTGCGTGTGCTGAGGCGCATGGTGACTATTTTCAGCTGTGTGTTTTTAATGTTTTCTGAATTAAGGGTTTTGTTTAGGATGGATGAATGATTTGTTGTTTATTTTATGGACTATAGGCTTAAACTCTCCATTTCCTACAGTCGACCATCCTTCTGTCTAAAGAGAGAGCTGAGGGGCGTTTGTATAACCAGGTAGTGGAGCCGCCTGGTAATATCGGTGCCACTACGTGAAGGCGTCCCTCTTCAATACCAGCAGGAGGGCAAAATTAAAACATAGAGACTGACTAGAAGTGTCCTGGCTAGCTTCATTCAAAAGCTGTATATAACAAAAGGAAAGCGTCATAAGCACCTAACCAGCTCTGATATGGTCTAAAATTGTACCGTGGACAGACTCTCTCTCTCTGCTTTCCTTTCAACACACACCCACACATATTATCCTTTCCTCCGCCCCTCTTCTCACCTCCACACGCACGCAAACCTACCCCGCACGCAATATTGCCAGACCTGTGCACGCCATCAGCACAATGGTCGCTAGGAAGGCCTGATATCACAGACTTAACACCAGCCTCATATTGGCACACCTGCACGCAGTTGTGTGTGTGTGTGTGTGTGTGTGTGTGTGTGTGTGTGTGTGTGTGTGTGTGTGTGTGTGTGTGTGCGCTACAATGGGTTGCTGGTGGCTTGTGTAAACATATTTTTTTCTAATGGCGGGTTTTGTGTGGTTGTGTTTGCTCTATTCGAATTTGTTTCCAAAACACACACACACACACACACACACACACACACACACACACTATATTTGCATGATAATGAACTGACAGGGTACATGAACGTGTGTGTGTGTGTGTGTGTGTGTGTGTGTGTGTGTGTGTGTGTGTGTGTGTGTGTGTACCAAGGAAAGCGTGTCTGTTATCTATATACCCGTAAAATTTATGTCCATCTGAGTATATCCTATGGAATTTGTTTTGTATTTTCCATGTTCCAAGTGTACGGTAGATGCTTGTAATTATCAGCGTTATTCTGTTGAAAGAAGTACCTGTCAGTGACCTAGCTATCTTCAAAATAATAATAATAATAATATTAATAATAATAATAATAATAATAATCCATCCATCCATCATCCAATCCTGTGTTGCCTCATAAGGAGCGTAGGAGCCCGGGGTGAGGCAAGTTGGTCCTGACATTTAAGATGAGAGTGACCAGCCTCACTCATCCCTGAGTGGCATTACGAGAGCAATAAACCCCAGCCATCTCTTGGATATAAACCTGCACCGGCTCAATCCGATTGGAGCGCGTTAATTACCCACTAAACCACCAGGTGCCATAATTTGGTTATATGGTTGTCACCCAGTGTAGTAAATGGTTTCCTGGTGTACAAGAAACCATTTGGCTTGTCAGTCAATGTAGAGTCACCCATAGGCAGAAGAAGGAGGAAAGAACGAAGGAAAGATAGAAAAGGAAGGAAGGCAGGAAAGGGCAGACACCCAAAGCAGCACTACATCGAGTGAGTGGATGGTGTGCGCCCCCACCTGCCACAATAATAATAATAATAATATTAATAATAATAATAATAACTAGAATGGCACTCAGCAGAGCGCATACCTCCGCCAAGGCCTAACATGCAGTTCCTTTTAATTCAGTCAAGTCCTATTTGTTACTGTACGGCAGCTGGAAAAAGACTACCCCCCTATAAAAGCATATTATATCCGCTAGATCCGGAATTTTATATGGATCCGCGCCAAACTGTACACATTCGTAGATACCAACATCCTAAATATGCCTGATTTTTTTTTTCATGAAGATCCATGCAATATATACTGAAACTTTTACGAAAATGTCGAAAAACGCCCTATCTCGCATTGTTAAAGAAAGTGAAAAAAAAAAAAAATCATGGATCCGCACCTGTAATCGGACCCGCACCAAAATTTAATGGAGTCTATTCTGGGCTAAGGCCCATTCTTCTACCAAGTTTCGCGGAAGTCCGTCCAGTGGTTTTTGTGTAATCTTGCTCACTAACCAACCAACTAACTAACAAACAAACGGACAGGGGTGAAAACGTAACGTCCCTGGCGGAGGTAATAATAATAATAATAATAATAATAATAATAACAATAATAATAAAAAATAGAAGCCTCAGAGTGCAACACCCGCTCCTTGACTTTGCCTTGTGACCTTGACTGACTACTTGCTCTCTCATGGAATCACTTCAGTCTTGCCACACACATACCATTTCCACCACGTTCAGTACAGATCGGACCAAAACTATTCGAACTAGTCTTTCCCGGTGACCTGGACTTATCCACGTAACCTTCACCTTTGACTGATTGTTCTCGAAACCGAACCCCTTTTATGCTTGATTAGCTACCCTTCACATTTCCACAAGTGTATTCTTAATAAAAAAAAATAAGTTGAACTTACTAAATCAAAATTTGACACGGGCCTGTGACCTTACCCTTTGGCCTATTGCTGTAAAAAACAATCGGTCACGCATTTTCCTGGCCCTCAACCGTCCCACCAGGTCTGGTCAAAATCATATTTTAAAAATGAGTTCTTATTTTGATCACACATGCGCGCGCACGTTGACCAAATCACCACAACTACTCTTACTTTGCGAGAGCGATAGTAAAAGTTATAAAGACAGGCAAGAAGCTATCACCAGTCATCTACATAAGCCCCATCTTCTTACACGAGTTTGCAGAAGAACTGACTGCAATGTAAGGTTTCTGTGTACAGTACATAATTCCATGGTCCTCCCCTCAGAAGAGTTCTGTCTTTCTCAGACATACACAAGACACTCTCACCAGCCACCAATATAAATTGTGTGATCTCACATGAAAAGGATTATAGCTTCTACAGTTACGAGTCTGCTGATGTAATACCTGCGTCCTGCCATGCGCAATGACAGCACCACCACCACCACCACCACCGCCAATAACAACAACAGCAAGAAGAAGAAGAAGAATATCTTCAACTTGTCTAGTCCTTTTCTTCCTCCAAAGAGAGAGAGAGAGAGAGAGAGAGAGAGAGAGAGAGAGAGAGAGAGACTGCTCTTATTAAAAGACAGATACGGTACTACTGTTCTGCCAGCCATCTACGTATGCTCTTCCCTTATCTTTCATCAACTGTTAGCCTTGTGAACCCTCCCTCCCTCTCCCCCTCCGGCGTGAGTTATACCGTATTCCCTACCGTAACTTTGCTGGCGTGTAATGGAGGCTTATAAATGAGTTAATATGCGTGTGTGATGGCCCCAGCGCTCCCAGGAATATCTACCTTATCATTTATTCCCTTATCGCTTTTAAGGCCAGTGATAAGGCTCTCGTTTATCTACACCGCCGCTCTGTTGGTGGGTTTGTTACTTGTGATGGTTTCTTTCCTGTTTTCCCTTTTTTGTGTCCTGTTATTGGATGATGATGATGATGACAGTGATGGTGATGATGATGAATGTTGTGATGATGATGGTGATGATGGTGTGGTAATGATGATGTTGGTGATGGTAATGATGGTGATGATGATGGTTATGACGATAGTTATGATGATGATGATGATGATGGTGATGATGATAGTGATGATGAATGTGATGATGATGATGATGATAATGATGATGGTGATAATGATGATGGTGATGACGATGGTGGTGATGATGATAGTGAGGTCAGATCAGAGCATTTTTTATGGCCTATATGCGTTTAACGAGACGTGATTTTTTTTTTTTTTTTTCACTGGATACCGTTGACATTTCCCCTTCATTTCTAATTCTCTTTTCCCATTTTTTGCTTCTATTTCTGAATGTGTTGATGATAATGAGGTTTGAGCGGAGAGTTTTGAAGGCTTAAATATTAAGTGAATGGTGGCAGTTTGCATTGTTGCTTATCTAGGCTCTCTGTTGATCTTGCAGCACAGTTTGAGCTTTTATTTTTCGAAGTTTTGGACGCTACCTTCCTCATTTGTTAGAGGAATATGATGGTGATGATGATGATGATACTGATGATGACATTGATGATGATGATGACGATAATGATGACGATTGTGATGATAATGATACTGATGACACTGATGATGATATTGGTGATGATATTGATGATTATGATGACAACTATGATGATGATGATGATGACGACGATAATGATGACGATTATGATGATGACGATGCTGTTGATGATGATAGAAGGGAGATTTTTCAGACATAAATGACAGTGAATGAATGCATTGTCCGTACTGAGTCACATAACTCTATTTAGATACAACCGGGTCCAGTTACCGGTAAGTGTATTTTGGTCAGTTCGGTCTAGCCAGGTCATATCTGTTTAAGTTACCATATTTCAGGTTCAGTTAGGTCTATTTGGTCCTTAACATCACTTCACGATATCAGGTGACTTCAGGATATCAGGTGACCTTAGGATATCAGGTGACTTCAGGGTATCAGGTGACTTCAGGGTATCAGGTGACTTCAGGATATCAGGTGACTTCAGGAGAGTTCCGTTCAGGGTGTTCAAGTTTAGCCAGCGTTCATTTAGGTTCAGATAAATCCATTCAAAGTTTCTAAATCTAATCGGAGTCCTTCACATCAGTTCTTTTCCACTCCCACCCACTTAGGTCGTCTTAAATCCAATCTATAGTTTATTCACTTTAAATTGGCTCAAAACAGTCATCTCTCCATCTTGAATGCTGAGCTGTAGCAAGAGGTTAACACTAGAATAGGATACTAGTCACGAAGGAGTGCTATGGGCGGGATGTATAGCTATAGCATTGTCTTTTTCCGCCACTGAGGTACGCAAAATATGCTGCAAAGGGACGAAAATTTGAATCAAGTAAAAGTGAATGAGCTATAGTCATTGTATTTCAGCCATGTTCAGACCTATGCACATTAGTTCAGGACTATTTCACTCAGGTGAAGGTCCTTTTAGGCTACACCAGTTTCGTGAGATGGCTTTAGGTCGCTGAAGATCAATTCAAGTGTTACCCAAGAAAGATGAGTCATAAATCAAGCGTACTCAATCCTTCAGGTCTGTTTAACTTACTTTTAGGCTATCATATCAATTCACATCAAACCAAGGAGCACCAAGAGAGTGCAACACCCTCAACCCAAAACTGGTCTTGTAACTTTCTCCTTGTTACCTTGAGCTTCGACCGAGTGCTCTCAAAATTGAATGGCTCCATTTTTGCTTAACCCTTAACCCCCACAGCAAGTTTGGTGCAACTCTTATTAAAACTGTTTGAGTTGACCTTGTCTTGTGACCTTTAGTGATTGCTTTCAAAATCGAATCACATCTTTCTTTCATTAACCTTGACCCATCCACCAAGGTTGGTCTAAATCAGATAACGACTATATCAAACTTCCTAGGTCAAAGTTTGGCCTAACCCTGTGACTTTGACCATTGATCTTTTGTTCTCAAAAACAATAGGTCAGAGGTCAATTTCTTGGCAGCCCTTCTACCACTACACTGATTTTGGTTAAAATTTGATTAACACTGAGTTATTTTGTTCGCGCGCACACACACACACACACACACACACACACACACACACACACACACACACACACACACACACACACACACACACACACAAATACTTGCTCTCACTTTGCGAAGGTGGGTATATTAAACATTCCAGGTCACGCATCGAGAGAGAGAGAGAGAGAGAGAGAGAGAGAGAGAGAGAGAGAGCAGAATAGCCAAAGTGGTGACATGGTTTTGTATATATCGATTCAAGAATTTCAGTGTTGAGTGGGGTGAGCAGAAACGGGTGGGTGGCTTAGGCCGGAATGAGGGTGGGTGGAGGTGGTGAGGTAAAAATAGAGAAAGGTATTGTGCAAATTCTTAAGGTAGTTGCTGCAGGTAGGCCGATAAGACACAGGTCAAAGGCGAGGGAGCGTGAAGTGGACAGGGTGAGCAAACAGAAGTTGGTAGGGTGGGTAGGATAAGTTATGTTGGTGTTTTGTTGTGGGGCAGGGCAGACCAAGAAAACCCTGTGGTAATAGGTGCAAGCTACGGTGTGAGCAACCTTCATTTAGCAGGCCAGTGTGGGAGGAATGGGAAGAAAATGGGGAGGGTGGGTGTAGAGGGGAGGACAGAATGAGTGGAATGTTGGTTCATAGAAGGCCAGGGTTGGGGGATAACGCCCTGTTAAATGTGCATTGTATGAGGGCGACGTTGGTGATTAGAACATTATTCACTAATTATTTTTATGTAAAGAAGGGAAAGGTGGAAGAAAATTAGTGCTGGTAGGCAGGAGTCAGTGGGATGGGCAAGGATGGTGTTGGGTGCCTAAGAGAGGCAAGGGTAATACATCTTGTGAATTAGCATGTTGTACATGGGCCAGTATAGGCGTAATGATCGTAGTAAAGGTATGGTTGAAAACTTTATCCAAGAAGTAGGAAAGATGATGATGACGATGAAGAAGAAAGAAAAAGAAGAAAATGGAGAAATAAATATAAAAAGAAAATGAAGATGAAGAAGAGAAGGAGGAAGAGGGCGATAGTGTTGATGATGATGATGGTGATGATGAAAGCAAGCATCACACTCATGTACCTAGCGTCTGACAATATAGGTATAAAAAACATATGCAGTACCTACATAGAGGCCAAAGCAGTCACCACGGCCGGGACTGGGAAAAAAGGTACAATTCTATGGTCTTGCCCTGCCGTGTTTCAGGCTTCATATGAGTGAATGAGGTACTTAGGAGTAGTATACTAAAGGTTATGGGTGGTAAGAGAGAGAGAGAGAGAGAGAGAGAGAGAGAGAGAGAGAGAGAGAGAGAGAGAGATTGTTTCTAATAATTGTAGGGAAAAATAATTAACATCAGTCATAAAGAACGGCTTGCTACACGGTGGTCCCCTTGTTGATGATTAAAGTTTGTGTGTGTGTGTGTGTGTGTGTGTGTGTGTGTGTGTGTGTTGTTACGGAACAGTGAAAGATAATGTACACTTTAAGTGAGAATACTAAAAATCACTACTGTCCCGTAAAGTTCCAAGTTCAAAACAAAAGAGTTAGGTAAAATTAAAAGTTAAAGTTTAATGCTCAAACTAACAACAAAACATTCAGGACTCTTAAGGATAATGTAATTAAATATATAGTTAACTGCAATAGCCTCTATTAACACGAAATTAGCAAGAGTAAATTTATCTAAGTCAGCCCTGATAAAATGAAAATACCAGATAATACTCAGTGAATGCAAGATATATTATTACAGATACAGAACATTATTTATAATGGTTTGACATCCAAACTTTACATTAATCACAAAAACCTTACTAGGCTTCAGAATTAACACCTTATGTTACACGGTACAAGAAAAATGCAATAACAGTTATATTCAAATTACACAGCTGCTAGATGGTTGGAGACTTCCTGAGCACTCACAATAATAACAACTGTACAGGGGAGGACAGAGATGTGAACAAAATGAGGAGTAGATCTAAGTGGCAATTAATGCAGAGACTGAGCTCATTATATAGGGGCCGGCAGAGCATGATACAACTTGTAAGAAGGACGCGCAAATGAAGCCATAGGGGACAAAGAGTTGACAATCCTGCTCTGAACAACAAAAAGAACGACTTACTCTACTATAAGGGAGGACGGGGGGAGTGAGGTAGAACACGCTCGTGATCAAACATGCAGCATACTGTACATTAGAATTACACAAAGGATGATGAAATCATAGGCTATGTAACACCTCCCCACAAAGAAAAAAGAAATTTACAAAGGAAATTTCTTATTACTCTAAAACAATCTGTCTAAAGTCTATATAAGCAATCTGCAACAACATTTTCTTTCCCCTTGACATGCTGTATGTCTAATGAATACTCCTGAAGAAGTAGACTCCATCTTGTCAATCTCTGATTTTTATTTTTAAACTTACTAAGGAATTTCAGTGGGTTATGATCGGTATAAATGACTATGGGGTCAAAACCAGAACACAAATAAAATGAAAAATGTTGTAAACCCAAAATCAAGGCCAAAAGCTCTTTCTCAATAGTGGAGTAGTTCTTTTGAGGTGGAGTGAACTTCTTACTGTAATAAGATACAGGGTGTTCAATACCCTGATCATCCTCTTGCAGCAAAACAGCCCCAGCTCCTGTATCACTTGCATCAACAGCCATCTTAAAAGGCTTAGCAATATTTGGAGTAGCGAACAGCACTGGCTGACTTAATAGGATAGCTTTAAGTTTGGTGAAAGAGGATTCACAGTTATTGTTCCAGACAAATTTAACTCCCTTTTTCAGTAGGTCTGTAAGTGGTGATACAAGAATTGAAAAGTTAAGAACAAATCTCCTGTAATAACCTACCATTCCCAAAAATCTTTGTAGCTCTTTCCTACTTTTAGATCTGGGAAGATCACTTATAACCTGAACCTTAGCTCCTGGTGGTGCAACATGTCCATCACCAATTACGTACCCAAGGTACTGAACTTTAGCTTGACCAAACTCACATTTTTGATAAATTAGCTACGAGATTAGCCTGAACCAAACGCTCAAGAAATTTACTGATATGGCATAGGTGATCTTTCCAGTTGTCACTGAAGATTAATACATCATCAATATAAACAACACACCCTGCCAAACCCTCTGTTACAACATTCATGAGCTTCTGAAATGTGGCTGGTGCATTCTTCATACCATATGGCATTATAGAACATGCAAAAATCTTTCCTAGTGTTACAAAACATGAGATCTCCCTAGCACGTTCAGTCATAGGTACTTGCCAGTATCCCTTTAACAAATCAAACTTACTTATGTACCTAGCCTTTCCGATTTTGTCTATGCAATCTTCCACGCGAGGGAGTGGATAAGTGTCTGTTTTGGTTATCTGATTAACACGTCTGTAGTCGATGCAAAGCTGCTGCGACCCACCTGGCTTAGGGACTAGAGTGACAGGAGAACTCCACTCGCTCTGACAGGGCTCAATCATCTTGTGGTCAAACAGGTAGCCAAGCTCCTTCTGGATGAGAGAAACTTTCACTGGGTTCACACAGTAAGGAGGCAGTTTAATTGGCTTTGCGTCTCCAACATCGACTTCATGCATCAACACAGTGGTTCTTCCTGGAGTGGCACGGAACACTTGCGGGTACTCCTGCAGTAATGCCGAAAACTCCTGCCTTTCCTCGGGAGCTATATGAGAAAGCTTAGTCTGGAGATCATTCATGATATCAGGATTCTTCCCCAAACTATCACTCAGGCTCATGCTGCATGGGAGAACTTCACTTGCAGACTCGGGTGGAACAGCTACAGTGCAGACTGGGTTATTTTCGTCCCGCCTGTGATATAACTTTAGCATGTTGATGTGACAAAGTTGCTTGTTCTTTCTACGATCTGGTGTGGCGATGACATAGTTGACATCACTGAGTTTCTTCTCCATGAAATAAGGACCACTAAACTTGGCTTGAAGAGGTTGCCCATGCACTGGTAGCAGAATCAAAACCTGATCTCCTGGCTGAAAGTGGCGTAACCTGGACTTATTATCATACCAAGTTTTCATCTTCTCCTGAGCAGCTCCTGAATTCTCTCTCGCCAGCTGTAAAGCAGTGGACAGCCGTTCTTTGAACTTCATCACATACTCCAGCAGGTTGACGTCATCTTCCTCCGACAGCCAGCATTCCTTGAGTAGCTTAAGGGGTCCTCTTACTTCATGGCCAAACAGTAGTTCAAAAGGTGAGAAGCCCAGTGATTCATTTGGAGATTCTCTTGCGGCAAATACAACAAATGGAAGACCTTTATCCCAGTCTTTCTGATGTTCCAAACAGTATTTCTTGAGCATCGATTTGAGTGTTTGATGATATCTCTCCAACGCTCCTTGGGTCTGGGGATGGTAAGCTGAAGAGACTGCTTGAAAACATTTGACATGAAATTACTTCCCCGGTCTCACTGTTCGTCCTTGGGCAGACCAAACTTTGTGAAGAACCCTAGCATTTCCTTAATCACGTTCTTTACTGAGATATTTCTAAGTGGAATGGCTTCAGGATAACGAGTAGCCATATCAATCAGGGTCAACACATAAGAAAATCCTGAAGAAGTCTTAGGAAGAGGGCCCACAATATCCACCAACACACGGGTGAATGGCGCCTCAAAAGGAGGAATGGGAAATAGAGGTGCAACCTTTTCGGTCTGATTACACTTCCCCACAACTTGACAGGTGTGACAAGACTTACAATACCAGGAAATATCCCTGAAGATACCTGGCCAGTAGAAGTGTTTCAAAATGAGTGCCACAGTCTTCCTCACTCCAAGGTGTCCTGCCAAACTGGAATCATGAGCCACTCTAATGATATCTTGCCTACAAACACGAGGGATGACAATTTGATGTACAACCTCCCATTCACAGTCGGCTGATGCTGTTGGGGGTCTCCACTTCCTCATAAGTACTCCTGACTTTATATAATAACAAGAAGCACCAGCTGACTCTTCCTCACTGGAAGCAGAGTTAGCTAGACCTTTCAACTCAGGGTCAGCAACCTACAACTCAACCAACTCTTGACGAGACAAATTATCAACACTACGGGGTCCTGCCTCATCTGGTGAGTGGTCCAAATTAGCAAGAAAAGTGTCAGCTAGGATAACATCATCATCATCATTATCCTCTAAATCACCAGTAACTTTAGACTTAGCCCTAGTGACAGCACATGCAGGGAACACATCAGGGACATCACAATCCTGGGTCGCAGCCACTGGCTCACTAGACAACTGAGGAGCTGGACACACTTGACTTCCACCAATATCATTTCCAAGTAAGAAAGTTACACCTGACATTGGGAGTGTCTCAACCAACCCAACCATAACAGAACCATTAACAAAACCAGACTCTAAATTCACTCTGCACAGAGGGACAGAGAAGTAATTATTCCCTACACCTTGTAAGATTACAGTTTCATCAGAGGAATTAACATTAGAGCCTAGAACACTGGTCAGCATAAGGGATTGGCAAGCACCCGTATCACGATATATTTTAACTGATTTCCTGTCATTACTGTCCAGAGGACTGACAAAACCATCAGACAGGAAATTAGCACATGAACTCTTGAGAGTGTCACCCACGTTACTGCTCAAAAGAGGAGCTCCATCATGAGAATTTATTTTACCCCTCAAAGCAGGTTCAGTTAACTCGGTTAAAGAATTCTGGGAACTCTCAAGGGTGGACACTAGACCAATTGACTGAATATTTAAAGACTCCTTTTTGTTCACATCACGCTGTCTCCTGAAACATTTCTCCGTAGTATGACGAAGCTTACTACAATAAGTACATTTACTTTTCTTAAATCTAGAGGTGAAGCTGGTATTTACTTCCTGAGAAACATCATCTTTATTCTCTTTCCTGTTACCTGTACTCTGAGTAGAGGCAACGTACTTACTCTCAACTTTCCCTTTTTCTTTAGAATATCTCTTGTGAGTGAGAACATATTCATCAGCTAAAACTGCAGCATCAGACAAATTATCTATTCTTTTCTCATCAAGATATAGGCTTACATCTTTATAAATACACCTTTTGAAGTCCTCCAGCAAAATCATCTGCTTAAATTTGTCAAAATCAGAATCCACATTCTTAGAATTTAACCACTGCTCTAACAGATCTTCTTTGATTTTTGCATACTCAACATGAGATTGCTTATCTTGCTTATAAGTTGTCCTAAATTTTACTCTATAGGCTTCAGGAACAAGCTCATAGGCCTTAAGAATCAAGCTCTTAACTACATCATAATTATCACATTGATCCTGAGGCAAAGATGCATAATTTATTTGAGCTTTACCGGTGAGAACAGTTTGAAGGAGTACTGGCCAATACTCCTTGGGCCAATTAAAACCTGTAGCTACCCTCTCAAACAACTGAAAATACTTTGTTAAATCAGATTCATTAAAAGGAGGGACAAGTTTAACATTTTTAGCCACATCAAAATCATCAGAGCTAGATGATCCAGTTCCACCTTGTTTCATGCGATACTCATGGTCTGCCTGAATCCTAGCAAGTTCAACTTGTGCCTGAAACTCAGCCTCCTTAGCTTTTGCCTGAAATTCAGCCTCCTTAGCACGGGCCTCCTGCAGGGCTAGCTGTAACTTAGCAAATTCAATCTGCGTTTGCTCATTTGGAGGAGTTACATTAAACAAGCTTTCATTAATCATGTCAACAATTTGATCTTTAGAATGATGAGAGCGAACAGCAATTCCCAATTGTTGAGCAACAAGCTTAAGTTCATTCTTTGTTCTGTTTTCTACATCACACACTGTTTGCACATTTGACAAAAAAATCCTTGGCTTCATCAAGAGTAGTAATAGTAGACATCATGAATAAATCACAGTCACAAAATATCAAGCAATATCCTTATGATAATACCCTGAATATCCTGATAAGAGGTCGCCAAATTTATGTTACAGAACAGAGAAAGATAATGTACACTTTAAGTGAGAATACTAAAAATCACTACTGTCCCGTAAAGTTCCAGGTTCAAAACAAAAGAGTTAGGTAAAATTACAAGTTAAAGTTTAATGCTCAAACTAACAACAAAACATTCAGGACTCATAAGGATAATGTAATGGCAAAAAACAGGTTAAATATATGGTTAACTGCAATAGCCTCTATTAACACGAAATTAGCAAGAGTAAATTTATCTAAGTCAGCCCTGATAAAATTAAAATACCAGATAATACTCAGTGAATGCAAGATATATTATTACAGATACAAAGCATTATTTATAATGGCTTGACATCCAAACTTTACATTAATCACAAAAACCTTACTAGGCCTAAGAATTAACACCTTATGCTACACAGTACAAGAAAAATGCAATAACAGTTATACTCAAATTACACAGCTGCTAGATGGTTGGAGACTTCCTTAACACTCACAATAATAACAACTGTACAGGGGAGGACAGAGATGTGAACAAAATGAGTAGATCTAAGTGGCAATTAATGCAGAGACTGAGCTCATTATATAGGGGCCGGCAGAGCATGATACAACTTGTAAGAAGGACGCGCAAATGAAGCCATAGGGGACAAAAAGTTGACAATCCTGCTCTGAACAACAAAAAGAACGACTTACTCTACTATAAGGGAGGACGAGGGGAGTGAGGTAGAACACGCTCGTGATCAAACATGCAGCATACTGTACGTTAGAATTACACAAAGGATGATGAAATCATAGGCTATGTAACAGCGTGTGTGTGTGTTTCAAACGATGCGTGTATATAATCCATATATCATTTCAATTTCCATCTACAAAAATACATGGAGTTAAATTGCCTTTTGATAACCTCCAGCCCTCTGTGTATATGCGTGGGCGATGTGTGGTTTGATTACGCATGTGACCTTTTCCCAGTCAGCAGCCACAGGAGTAATAATGGACTGTTGTGTGAATATTAATGCTCTGATCTGACTGTTTAATTAAACACTTAGTAGTCTAGGGGTCCAAAGCTCCTGTCACAATGAAGCTCAGACGCTGTGCACATTGATTTGATTGTCTAACAGGAAGCTAGAGGTTTTCTGCCCATGTAATTCCACTAGAAGCGTAGGCCTGTTATCTATCCGTAGCCGTTTCCTTGGTGCTGGAGAGGGACGCCTTCACGTGGTGTCACCGATATGACCTGGTGGCGAAGCTGCCTTATTATAATCATATAAACGTCCCTCAGTTCCTTCTCTATCCCCATAATGAAGGATGATGGACTGCAGGTAAGAGGAAACATCAGCCTGCAATCCACCGGCTTCACATCCGTATGAATCTGGAATTGCAATTACTACTACTACTACTACTACTACTACTACTACTACTACTATTACTACCAGCCCTTTCAGTACGATGATGCATGTTGCAGTTTCTTTTTGCATTCATCAAACAATCTTACTCAGCTTTTAACAGGCATCACGTAGTAAAGAGCACCAATAAAAAGTATAAATAACCCCTGCCATACGAAGCCTTAACTAACATGAATAAAATCGTCTGGACAACAAGAAAAGCAAAAGGCGTCGTGTTACTGAAAGGATTATTGAATATTACTGAAGCCTGTTCATTACTAGTGGCAAAATCACACTAAATAATACCATTCGGGGATAAAAACAAGCCCTTTCATAGTCAGGGTTATTTGGATGAGTTATCCATTTAAACCCTTTATTGTATTATTTTCTTTCACTCTCTTAATTGCTCCTCGTTTTCTTCGTCTATAGTTTATTCACTTAACTTGGGCCAGATTTTCGTCCTTTTGCAGCACATTTCACGTAGCTCAGTGGCAGAAAGATAATCCTTCCCACGGCTCTCCTTCGTGACTAGCACCTTTTACTTGCGTTAACTTCTCGCTACAGCTCAGCATTCAAGATGGAGAGGTGACAATTTTAGGCCAGGTTAGAGTAAACTGAGTATAGTTTTTCTTAGGATGGGAAGATGGGAGCGGCTAGGTATGATTCTCTTCCCGTATTTTGCATAGTTTGATATGATGCGTCAGGGAGGAGAATACGAACATGCTTAAGTGTGAAATAGGTAGAAAGGAGACAATATGCAAATTACTGTACTAGGGAGGAAAGTGACGAACATGCCCCAAGGCGTGTATTCTCGTCGGTTAAGAAACTCCCTAACACTTTTTCCATAGCAACTTATTTTACCATTTAACTGTACTCCCCATCTCCGTATCACATAAGTCAAATATCGTTGTACTCTGCACTGATTACGTGCAAAAGGATATTAACCAGCAGCGTCTAAAAATGAATCGTTAAGGAAGAGGTGTTAGGGAGCGTCCTTAACCGACAACAATACTGGCCTATGAAGTAGCTATGTTGGGCAGTATGTCAATAAATTGCCAAAGAAGAGGTGCTAGGGAGCCTCATTAAACCACGAGAATACAGACCGAGGTGTGAAGTACTGTTTATGATGTTAGAGTATCAATTTTTGTCTCGTATAATATTACCACAGACTGGGAACTCCTGGCGTATGAGTTATATTGAAGGCAGGGCTGGTGGTAGGGCAGCCTGATGGCGTGATAGCCCCCGTATTAACGCCGTGGAGTGTGTATTGTCTCAGGCAGGAGGGACAACATGGGGCTGCTCCTGCCACCTGCCTCCATGATTACAGGCATCACCACTCACCGCCTAGTGCTTGGCCTCCACTTACTCTCTCTCTCTCTCTCTCTCTCTCTCTCTCTCTCCCCCTAGTTCATCACCCACCCACCCCCGCCCACCTGAGTTTCGTTCTGGCTCCCATCTCTCACAGTCTCCTTTCCCTCCACTCCCTGTGCCTTCGTCCCTCCTCCCTTCGTACTCCTCGTTTTCATTTCCTTTTTCATTTCTCTTTCGATCACATAACTCTTTTAATCTACCTCCCTTTCTCTTCTTAAGCAAGTCTCTTCCTTTCCGCACATCTCGCTCATCCCTTCCTTGTCTTCCCTTTATCCATACCCTCCTTCCCCATTCACATTTGTCTTTTTTACTCCTCCTGCTCAAACACTAGGTACTGGAGAGGGACGCCTTCGTGTGGTGGCACTGATATAGCCAAGGGACTTAACTGCCAGGTTATATAAACGTCCTTCATCTACTTCCCTATTACACGGCTGGTGGATGATGGACTGAAGGAGATGGGCACCTTTAAGACTGCAGGTGACTGGATTTATATATCAATGGAGTCGGGGGTCACAATCACAACAACAACAACCATGATGACGAACACGTAGATGCTAGATCACCTTTCCAATTCGATGCTCGGTTTTCCCTTCTCAACATCTTGAACCGATGGCTCTACACTAGTTACAGCCCTTCCATCTCTTTCTTTCTATTGATTCCCTTACACCGTCATCCCTGTCCCCCATTTAGTCCTACCCCAGTATTCCTATCCCTATTAAATTCTCCCTTGTCCATTTAACTCTTTCTATGCACACTTTTTTTTTCTAATGTCAGTTCCTCTCGCTTTCGACTATTCTCAGCCCTTCCATATATGCCCTTTCTTTGCTGTTTCTCTTTCTCATATAAATTCTTCACATTACCTCTTCCAACTTGGTTCCAGGTTTCTTTTCCCTAGTTACCTCTCCTAAGAATTTGCTTCTTTTTTTTCCCCTTTTGTAATCAATGTCTCTTTACTTCGTGTTTCTCTGTCCCTAACTTTCTACCCTTTCCGTCATCTTTTCCTCCTCTTCGTATACCTTTTCTCTCTGTTCCCTCCTTGGTCAGCTTTCTTCTTTTTCTCCCCTCGTTTGCACCCAGTCCTTTCGTCCCACTTTTTCTCCTCGTGCAATCAACGCCTCTCACTCTCCATCCTTTCCAGTCATTGCATCACTATCCTCACTTCCTTGCCATGCCCTACCCAAGTCAGTCCTCTTTATTCCTTCCAGTCAGGTCTCATACCATCTAGTTCTTTGACTCCCAACTTTTCACCTTTCTACAATGACTGTTTCTTGCTTTCCATCCATTTTCAATCATTCGATTCTTGTTTTTATCATTCCTTCCATCCCCGTCCTCACCAATCCTTCCATCACTATCTTTTATCAGTCCTTTCATCCAAGTCCTTATCAATCCTTCCATCCATTACTTATCAGTCCTCCCATCCCTGTCCTTATCTGTCCTTTCATCCCTGCCCTTCTATCCCTGTCCTTAATCCCTCTACCCTTACAGGTACCCTTCCTAAATTCCTTCTATCTCTGTCCTTGTCAGTCAGTCCGATCCCTATCTTTCTTGATCCCTTCATCCTTGTTTTTACCTCTCCATCTTTGTTCTAACCTCTCCATCCTTGCTCTAACCTTTCCATCCTTGTCCTTATCCTTCCTTCAGCTCTTCTCCTGTATCCATCTATCCATGTCCTCAATCCTTCAACCCTTCTCCTGCATGCATCCTACCTCCCCAGTCAAAGTCATTCATGTTTGCTCCATTCACTCAGGTCTCATTATCCCTGTTTACACCCCATCTCATTAGCCCACCAAAGCCCCTGTTCACCTACCTCAGTCTGTCTCACCTACTTCGGCCACTCCTTACCACCCATTACCTACCTCAACCTCTCCTTACCTACTTCAGCCCCTCCTTACCTACCTCAGCTGCTCCATACCTACCCCATCCCCTCCTTACCTACCTCAGCCCCTCATTATCAACCTCAGCACCTCCTTGCCGACGTCAGTCCCTCCTTTCCTACCTCAGTCCCTCCTTACCTACCTCAGCCACCCCTTACCTACCTCAGCCCCTCCTTACCTACTTCAGCCCCTCCTTACCTACCTCAGCTGCTCCATACCTACCCCATCCCCTCCTTACCAACCTCAGCCCCTCCTTGCCAATCTCAGCCCTTACTTGCCTACCTCAATCCCTCCTTACCTACCTCAGCCACCCCTTACCTACCTCAGCCCCTCCTTCCCTACCCCAACCCCTTCTTACCCACCTCAGCCCCTCCATACCTACCTCAGCCCCTCCTAACCTCTTTCACCCCTCCTTACCTACCTCTATCCCGCCTTACCTTCCTCCTACACCTTCCACTTGTTCCACTGCTTGTAGAAACTTCGTAGGTTCTTGTAGTGTGTTTTGTAGATCAGTTATACATAAATTAGACTCGTGGACGAGACGTTCTTATATGTGAGTAGTTTTGTAAGTAGATAATCTTCGTTCCCCTTGTCATGCAATGACAGGAGAGGTAAAGATTAGTATGGGACTATTTTTATTTGTCTTGGAAATATTAACAAAGTCTCTCACACACGAGTGATGTACAGAGTCCTGCTGTTACCTCCCCACTGTCTCACTCTATCTCTCTCTGCCACCCTCTCGCCCCTGTTGCTAGCCTCCTTCTCCCCACTACCTGTCGCTTCTATGGCTAGCTCCTTTCTGATCTCTGATTCTTACATTCTCGTTTAGCAGGGGTCGTGTCACATGGGCTATACTGTCGTGGAAGCTTCTAGAACTCTGTATGTCAGTGTGTATGTACTGCTTCCGATGCACTTCTAGCATTCCTTCACTTAAGAGTTGGAAGCTAGTTTCCTTTTGCTTGATTCTCGCTGATACACTTCCTATCTCACCTCCTGGCTTGGTGCATCTATCTATCTATCTATGGTATCTGTCTATCTGTCTATCTATCAATGAGTTGTATTATTATAATATGGAGTCCTGTCATCGCTCGGTCACGCCAGCTGGCTGTCCTCTGACAGCAATCATCATTGACATATGCTAATCTATTAATACATAATATTGATTATAATATTGTATAGACATAATATTTATGATAATATTGTACTGGCCCAATAATATTCTAGAAACATAATACATTTTAAACATACTGTATACATAATTGAACAAATGCACTGTAGTTAAGTTGATTGTAGAATATTGTATAACATAATGTAAAATGTGTATGTATAACAGACATACGCATATAACTGAGCAGTGGTAATATTGCTAGGTCATTACATTACATATGGAGTTATACCTTTAGTAATGTCTAATATTTCACCTAACTTGTATGAAGATTCTTGTAATACAGAATTGTAGTAACATTGTATGAATTGCTACATAATTGTATTCTTATTGTACATAATTGTATTATAATTGTTACTTATCGTTTGTAGTTACACAACTGTCGCAACTTTAAAGTAATTGTATTAACATTGTAGTAATACTGTAGTAACATTGTGGTAATACAGAACTGTACTAACATTGTATGAATTGTTACACAATAATTGCAGTGTACATAGTTGTATTGTAATTGTTACATATCGTTTGTAGTTTCACAATTGTAACAGCTGTAACATAATTCACGTAACACAATACTATTATTATAGTAACATTGTTGTAATACATAATTGTAACATTATATGAATTGTTACATAATTGTACTGTTACATAATAATTGTATTGTACATACTTGTATTGTAATTGTTACATATCGTTTGTAGTTACATAACTGTAACAAGTGAAACATAATTCTAGTAATACTATAGTAATATTGTAGTAACATTGTAGTAATACATGACTGTAACATTGTATGAATTGTTACATAATTGTATTGTTACATAATTGTATTGTACATTATTGTATTGTAATTATTACATATCGTTTGTGGATACATAATTGTAACAACTGTAACATAATGCAAACTTTTGTCGTTACATAATTCTAGTAACTGCAGTAATATTGTAGTAACTGCAGTCCTGACATCACTAGTCCGGTCACGCTGCCGTCGATGATAGTGATGATATGCCTTGCCATTGGCACTTGGAGAACAATAATTTGTTTTTTGTGTCACTTATAAAAGGAGTTTATGTGGTATTTGGCATTTGTATTAACACACACCTATTTTCATTTGTTTGTTATGTGATCTAACTATATTTATTTATTTATTTATTTTTTTTTGTACGTATTGATTTTCTTCGTTTGTCTACGCTTTTTCGGTGTTGTCCGAGGTTGCATAATTGCTGGCTAATTCCCTTGGGACCCTTATTTAAGGCTTTTATATTGCACAGATATTATTGAAAATATTATATAGCCCCAAATTTTGTTATTTTATATAAAAAATATATATACACTATACACAGTATTAACTATATACACTGACTTGTTCACTTGTATCTATCGTGGGCAATGTATGTGTCAACACTGTGTGGAAATCTTTGTCCTCACGATTGTGTGGAAGATGTTTATTCTTGCTGACGTCATTTGTGTTGGCCATTTTCTTTCTCTTTTCCTGGTTCTCCTTGTAATTTAATTTGTCTGTTTCCACTAGGTAGCTTTATTTAATAAATGTTTAATACAGTTCTTTTAATCGCTTACTTAGTAACTGTGATAGTATATTTTCTTTATTACTTTGTGGATGTAATAATGTATAGCTGTATGTATGAAGCACGTATTTTATTTAGGTATAAATGGTAACACTCGTTGGTAGTAAATAAATGCTATAACGAATGAATATATACAGTGTAGAATATTTACTGTTGGTGCAAGTGTTTAGTGACTGAATTATACAGATAACTGAAGTAGGTATATGTATGTAAGTTGTAACTGTACAGCACGTTTTATATGCTTGTGCAGGTGTTGTCTACCACTGTGTATTGTATAAATGAAGTAACTATGTAACTCACTAATTTTTACCGTGGTGGGAATAGTGTGAGTGGTGGTGTCACACACGAGTTGACTGACGTGGCGTCGTCTCAGCTAACACGCACAGTGACATCGACTTCTCACCCTCTGGTAGCTGTGTTGAGTAAATGAGTGAAGAAAGGTGAGTAAGATGAGTTGTGAATATGGGCTTGGTATTTGCTTCATCGTCTTGACCTCTTCACTCCTTGCGTCAGCGTGGTGATGTTGGTGGTGGTAGAGGGCGGTTGGAAAGAAGGGTGGTGGTCTGGTGGTTGCTGCTGTGTTCTTGCTTTTCGTTTGCTTGTTTTGTTTTTCTTTCTCAGTTTTTTCTCGGTCCTTTTTTCTTGTGATATACTCATTGTGGGATGTAGAATGTCGCTACTTGTAGGTGCGTGTAGAAGATTATAGAGACGGCTCGTAGACGTGTTACTTGTAGTTGATCGTAGATGGTTGTAGTTCGTTGGTTCGTCGTAGAAATTGGAAGATTGTTTGTATCAATATTTTGTTAAACTACTGGCAAGGCGTTGTGTGACCTCTTCACCTCTACATCAGCGTAATGACTGGGGAGACAGGGGAGGGGTTTGGAGAGAATACTGTCAGGAGCTGGTTGTGAGTTGTTGGTTGTAAGAGGTATTGTTTGTTTTCTATCTTGATAATGTAGACTCAACTGTACACTCATAGACTCGTAGGCTCGTAGACTCGTAGACTCATAGGCTTGTAGACTTGTAGAGTCGTAGGCTTGTAGACTAGTAGACTCGTAGGCTTGTAAACTCGTTCTTCTTCCTGTATACTCGCTTGTCGTTACTTGATCGTGGAATTGTAGTTTTCTGATAGTGTAGAATCAACTGTAGAACTGAAGCTAATATTGATTATAGTCTCGCCTACTTTTGTAGAAATTCACTGTAGAACTGAAGCTAATATTGGTTAGAGTCTCGCCTGCTTTTGTAGAAATTCACTGTAGATTCGTAGATGAGTTAGTACGTTAGCTGCCACCATTATCTTGTAGAAACTTCGTAGGTTCTTGTAGTGTGTTTTGTAGATCAGTTATACATATATTAGACTCGTGGACGAGACGTTGTTATACGTGAGTAGTTTTGTAAGTAGATAATCTTCGTTCCCTTTGTCATGCAATGACATGAGAGGTAAAGATTAGTATGGGACTATTTTTATTTGTAATGGAAATATTAACAATGTCTCTCACACACGAGTGAAGTATAGAGTCCTGCTGTTACCTCCCCACTGTCTCACTCTATCTCTGCCACCCTCTTGCCCTTGTTGTTAGCCTTCTTCTCCCCACAACCTGTCGGTTCTATGGCTAGCCCCTTTCTGATCTCTGATTCCTACATTCTCGTTTAGCAGAGGTCGTGTCACGTGGGCTATACTGTCGTGGAAGCTTCTAGAACTCTGTATGTCTGTGTGTAGGTACTGCTTCCGATGCACTTCTAGCATTCCTTCACTTAAGAGTTGAAAACTAGTTTCCTTTTGCTTGATTCTTGTTGATACACTTCCTATCTCACCCCCTGGCTTGGTGCTTCTATCTGTCTATCTATCTATCTATCTGTCTATCTATCTATCTATCAATGAGTTGTATTTATATAACATGGAGTCCTGACAATGTCACTCTAATCCAGCCAGGATTCTCCTTTGCAATCCTGCACTCCAGCTTCCTAAAATATACCCTTCCTTCCTTCCTTCCTTGTTTCCTTCCTTGCTTTCTTCCTTTCTTGCTTCCTTCCTTCCTTTGCTTCCTTTCTTCCTTGCTTCCTTCTTTCCTTGCTTCCTTTCTTCCCTGCTTCCTTCTTTCCTTGCTTCCTTCTTCATCATTATTATTATTAAAGTTTTAGGCGTGTCCCCTTTTTTCGATAAGGGATAAGGCATTTCCCCTTGGTGGAGGACTTTGCTTTTGGAGTGTGTAGCACTTTATGACTGAATGCCCTTCCTGATGTCTACCAATGACCTCTGGGTGGGCTCGAACCTCCGATCCATCGGTCAGAGCGCTATAACCCACTGAACCACGGCTGCTACAACCAGCTAAGTGACAGGAGAGCCCTACCTCTTCCGGCAAGGCAGCTTACCTGGGCGTGGCGAACTCACGACTCTTCGGTCTTGACTCAGACGCTCTGCCACTGAGCCGCCATTATTATTATTATTATTATTATTATTATTATTATTGTTGTTGTTGATGTTGTTGTTGTTCTTGTTGATATTATTATTATTATTATTATTATTATTATTATTGTTGTTGTTATTGTTATTACTGTTATCATTGTTACTATTATTATTATTATTATTATTATTATTATCATCATCATCATTATTGCTATTACATCAGCAGGGAATGCATGTGAGTGGAAAGGGGGAGTGAGAACAGTCTGAGGTTACGGTAGGGGTGCATAAGGGAAAGTGTTGATTCCTTGGCCGTTCAGTTTATTCAGAGAGGAATTGGTGAGGGAGAATGACGTATGGTTATTGGAGAGACAGGAAAGTAGATCAGAGTTAGTAGTCTCGTCGGTTGAGGAAGCTCCCTAACACATCTTCCTTAATGCTTCATTTTTGGATACGGCTGCTATCATTTTGTATGTTATATATGCAGAGTATAGTGACATTGGAATGATTTACGTAGCACTGAAGAGGACGGCAAGATGTAAGAAGGAAAATAAATCGCCTAGGAAAAGGTGTTAGGGAGCTTCTTTAACCGAAGAGAATAGGGATCTAAGACATAATATGATTTAGGAGATTATGAAGGGAGAAAACTGAGGGTGATTTAAGGAAGTGGAGGGTAATGAAAAAAGGGGCATAATGAGAGGAGAAGAAAATTAAATGGAGAAGATTAAGAAGTGATTAGGCTCAGGTATTTAGAGGTGGACACAACTTAAGATGGACTCCAAGGACCTGAAGAATGATATAGGGTAGGAGAATGTGTAGAAGGATCGGGGGAGTTGAAGAGAATGGACGGATGAATCAGTGTGTGCATAGGTGAAGATGGGTACGGATGTGTGATGTCCTAAATGCACTGGACCGGAAAAAATTGTTGCAGTTTTGGAAATGAAGTGTCTAGGGTTGAAGTGTTGGAAATGAAGTGTGGGAAATTAAGTATCCAGGGTTGAAGTTTTGGAAATGAAGTGTCTAGGGTGGAACTGTTGGCAATGAAGTGTGGGAAATTAAGTATCCAGGGTTGAAATGTTGGAAATGAAGTGTCTAGGGAGGAACTGTTGGAAATGAAGTGTGGGAAATTAAGTATCCAGGGTTGAAGTGCTGGAAATGAAGTGTCCAGGGTTGAAGTGTTGGAAATGAAGTGTCCAGGGCTGAAGTGTTGGAAATGAAGTGTCCAAGGTTGAAGTATTGGAAATGAAGTGTCAAGGACTGAAGTGTTGGAAATGAAGTGTCCAGGGTTGAAGTGTTGGAAGTGAAGTGTCCAGGGTTGAAGTGTTGGAAATGAAATACTAAAGGTCTGGAGAGTTAGGCTGTTTAATAATCTGACAGAGA
This sequence comes from Coenobita brevimanus, assembly GCF_032717465.1. Classification (NCBI taxonomy): domain Eukaryota; kingdom Metazoa; phylum Arthropoda; class Malacostraca; order Decapoda; family Coenobitidae; genus Coenobita; species Coenobita brevimanus. Next base: position 25,628,940 of record NC_136981.1, read on the forward strand.
GAGAGAGAGAGAGAGAGAGAGAGAGAGAGAGAGAGAGAGAGAGAGAGAGAGAGAGAGAGAGAGAGAGAGAGAGAGAGAGAGACAGACAGACAGACAGACAGACAGAGACAGACAGACAGATACAGACAAACAGCGACAGAGACACAGACACAGAGAGACCAAGAAGAGGGTGAAAGATAATGCGAAAAAGATTCTGAATTACAGCTGCTCTATAAATCTTCTTTCCCTTTCTATTAGGATTCTTTTTATCCAGTCTTCTGCGCTCTTTGCTCGTGTATTCTGTCACTGATAAATTATTCAAGATTCTATTCACCTACTTCCCACATCCCTTATTCACTTCCTTCTTCATCCAACTTCCTAATTCCATTCTCAAAACCTTTCGCGTTCTTCTTTCACTCTTCCCTCGACAATAATTCTTCCATTTCATCTCGAGTTCCCCACTGCAGTTTCTCTCATTCGCACCTTTATTCTTATTAGCTGTCGTCACCCTCACCTCCTTATCATCTCTTATCTAACAAATGTCCTGTAAGCTCTTGTCATTTCGAGTTTTTTCCCTCTCTTCTGTACGTTTCCTTACTCTCCATTTTCTCTGGTTTCCTGTACCCACTCACCCAGTACCTTCTCTCTACACCTCTTCCCATTTTCTCTCACACCTCTCCTCCTCCTCACACTTCCTATCTTTGCAGTGATCTCTCTCATATTCACATTTCTCCTTCATTCTCAGCATCTTATTTCATTTGTCACCTAAACCTCTTCTTCTCTACTTCTCCCCTAACCTCCATTCTCTCCTCTCTTTTCTACTCTTTCCCCTCTCTCCCTTCAGATATTTCTCTCTCTTCCTCTGAGATATTTATCCTCCTCATTCCCCAATCCCTCTCCCTTAAGTTAAAATTCACCTTTTCTCTCCACGGAAATGTCTTCCTCCCTCCTCTCCACAAGTATGCCTCCCACTTTCTTACAAATATTCCTCCATTTCTCGCTTCAGATATTCTTCCTCTATCTTTCCTCACATATTCCTGCTTCTTTGTCTCCACAGAAATGCCACCTTCCTTCTCTCTTGAGTGGTTAACATTGCTGACTGCGAAGCTGCCGGCCCTTTAGCGTCAGGGTTATCCTGGTGCGGGTAGTTTTCGTCACTAGTTTTGTGTTTCCTTCAACCTTTTGTATATTGGTAAGTAAAATCAATACTTAAGGTAAAGCCTTTTAAGCGGTAGCTGTGAGAATCTTGTTGATGCAGTGCCCTTCACTATAGGAAAGTGGAAGAATAATCCACCACAGACTAATTACGGATGTGAGCACAGTGGCTAAGCATCTCATGTCTGTCACCACCTTTACCTTCATTATACGTTTTCTCACATACCCCTTCAGATTCTCAGACATTCTTATCACTTTGTCTCTGCAGATATTACCTCTTCTTTCTTTCTTCAAATATTCCCCTTATTTTCACATATATTCCACTCTCCATTGTACCCATTCTCTTCTTAGATATACCTTCCCTCACGTCTCCGCCCAGACATCCTTTCTTCTTTTCTCTTAAGATATTCCTTCATTCTTCTTTCCTCGGTCGCTCCCCTCGTCTTTCGATAGCATCAACCTCACGATATTCACCAGTAAAACGCCATTGTCGGTGAGGTACGAGCGAGGCCATTCAGATCCGAAAGCATTAAAATGTCACCCTACACCTCGAGGATGCGTAGAATATATTGATGGCTATCTACCTACTAAGTTTCATACCTTTACGACAAACTGTGTGGCCTGTGGCCCTCTTCCGAAGATTTTCGACATGCAGCACTTGGCGCGTCTCACGAGCCACGTGCACCGCCTGGGGGTGATGAAACTTGTCAAAAACAAATCTTGAAGAATTGGGCTATCATATGGTGCAAACCACGCAGTGATCTGCCCTGTTGTTGCTAAGATAAAAGCTCAAAAGCGTTAAGGTCGGGCCGGATCGGGCCGCTCATATGTGAGAAAATGCCACTATTTGAAGAGAGAATCGCAAGGGCTTCGCCCTCGCTCGCAACAACCTCATCCTTCCCTTCCTTTCTCCCTGATTCTATGTTCTTCCTCTTTCTTGTCGTTGTCGCCGTCGTCCCTTTTGAACAACCCTATCTCCACTCTCTCCTCCCATTTCACAACCCCTATCCTTTCACAGGCCCCAGTTCCCCATCCAGAAACACCTTCCGTACTGCACAATCTCTCAGCCAAAGCCACAACATCCACACTTATTTTCCCTAATCCTTCAATCTTCCTTAGTCCAAAATCTATTTCTTTAAACTCCCTCCTCCCTTCCTCCTCTGTCTCCATCCTTGATCCTCCTCCTCCTCTGCCTACTTTACTTATCCTCCTCCAACTGCCGTCATGATGCTGGAGAGGTGCCTTCACGTAGTGACACTAATATACCTGGACGGCTCAGCTTCCTGGCTGTACAAACGTTCTTCAGCTACATCCCTATCTATCCCCACCAGAAGAGGATAGTGATCAGTAGAAGTGCAAGTTAAGCCTGCACTCCACAGGGTTCGTGTTTCAGATCAACCAAGGCCACAACAACAGCAAAGATCGCCGTCTTCCATGTCATCCTTCCTGAAACGCCTACTCTCCTTTCCTCCCATTTCCCTCCCTCCCTCCATCCTCCCCCCCTTCCCTCTCTTGTCTCCTCCCCCAGCATACCTCCAACCCTCTCAGTCGCCGAGTTCCCCTTTCTCAACGCCCAGTTCTCCTCCTTCCTGTCATCTATTCCCTTTCTTCTATCTCCATATAGTAGCCTTCTCACGGTGGTACATATATAACGGGTTGGTTCTCTTGCCCGGTTCAACAAACGTCCCTAACTCCCTCCCTATCCCCCGAAAGCAGGATGGTCCAGGAGGAGGACACCTTCAGCCTGCAGTTTACAGAGCCCACATTCAGATGAGCCTGAGCCTGCAAATACTACTACTACTACTACTGCTATTGCTACTGTTGCTGCTGCTGCTGGTGCTGCTGCTGCTGTTACACTACTACTACTGCTACTACTCCAACTACTACTACTCCTACTCCTACTCCTACTACTACTACTACTATTACTACTACTTTCTCCATACCCCTCCAAATTCTTTCCTTTTGATTCTTCAGTCCCTTATACAGTGAATAAACAGGAGATCGATTCCAAACAGTGGCTTGGAACATTTCGTGCGTATGTCTTTCGTTGAATCAGTGTATAATGATGTTCCACAAAATTCATCGACAGGTCAAAGAAACTACGTCGCTAATACTTTCACACCACTCCTGACTGAAACAGTTTTATGAGTAATATGTATTCAGCATGGACGGTGAGTATTTGTGTTGCAGTGGCAGCATGTGAAGGTGTATGGAACGTCAGAGAATTGCTAGGCTTTCGGGAACGAACTGTAGAGTATAAACGGATAGCGGGAACACACACACACACACACACACACACACACACACACACACACACACACACACACACAGACTCGCACGCGCGCGCGCCACGACCCTCCTTTCTCCAACAGCCTCCCTCTCCCAGATCAAAACTCCTTTTCATGTCTTCTCCAGACGCCTTCTCAACACACAAGACCCCTCAGCAATCATCCTGCCCTTTCCCTCCAACCCACAACAACCCCGTGTCAGTACCCTTTCCACGACTATGCCTATTCTAAAAATTTTTCTCTGCACATTCATCTATCTCTACCAGCCTCTATCCCCTCTTGTAATTCATTCCTTCTTCTTGTAATTCATTCCTTCTTCCAAACCCTTTGCATCCTCTTGTTCCTCCTCCTTTTTTCCAGTCTTACCCCCTCCTCCAGATCCACCTTATCTCTCAACCTCACCCCACTTTTAAGCACCCCTCTCCTTTTTCCTGCCTAACCCCATCTTTCTATGCCTCCTCTTTCCTACCCCAATCCATCTTTTAACCCCTCCTCCATTTTTTAAATCCCACCCTCTCGTCTAACCCAGACCTCGTACAGCAAACCCATAGCCTCTTCCAACACCTTCCTCTTGTTCCAACCCCATACAACTCTTCGAAATCCTACAACGTTCCGTACCCGACTCCACTTCTAACCCCTTCCGTCCAGTCCAACCCCACCCAACCTCCCAACCCGTCCTCCCTTCACCAGCTTCCCCCCTCTCGTTTAACCCCGACTCCCTTTCCCCAGTCTCTCTTCCAGTCCCTTCTCTCAATTCCAATCTCACCTCCGTCCAGCTTCACCCTCTCTCCTGAATAAATCTTGCTGTTTGCCTCTACTGTATAACTCTCTTCCTCGTCACAGTCTATCCTCATCAAACCCCACCAACCTCTTTTTCCTATTATCTAGCTGTCCTTTCTCCAGTCTCCCTATCTTGCTCCTCCATCCTACCTATCCCCCGAAAACCTTTCCTTTGCCTTCCAACCCCTGCGACCGGATACACTCCATGTTAGTACGTTTCCACAACTCTCTCTCTCTCTCTCTCTCTCTCTCTCTCTCTCGATCTCATCCTCAGTTCCCTACCCTTCAGAATATGCTCCCTTAGGCAGCGTCCTCACCAACTACTTGCTGTCGTGGGCGGGAGTTCTGCATCACTGTAACTTGTAGATTTCGCCCGCACCCGCCTGCGTCCAGTGGGGCCACTTGTATGGGTTACAGTTATGCAGAAATCGCGCCTGCATCCTTCCGCGCCAGCACGCACCTGGTATGGGTGGGCTTTATCTGCTTCAACCCGACCAACAGCTGCTTACCCCTTAAAACTCCCCATATTCATCCCTTTTTCACCCCCAAGATCCCATTTGCCATCCCACAAGCCTATTCCAAATTACTTCGCGTTTCAACCTAATCCAACCCAATCCTCTACCACAAGCCAACATTACCCCCACCCCACCCTCCTCGCTCACCCCAAAACCCCCACTTACCAACCCTTTACCCTGTTCTGAAACCCCATTAGTCTGTTCCAAAACCTCACTAGCTTATTCCAAACCCATCCTACTTCAACCCACCCTACGTAAGCGAATCCATATCCACTCTCGATCACTGCCAGTCACCGGTTTGGTCCACTGACTCTCCTTTATGAATCCACCGCCCGTTCGATTAACCCAAATGTTCAATACTCCAGCCCGCTCTGCTCTATCCCTGCGTGCTTTGCTGTAAGGGGGAGAGGAGCAATTTGTGCATGTGTGCGGGAGAGGAGTTTGTGTGTAGGTGGGGAGTGGGTGGTGTGTGTGTGTGTGTGTATGTGTGTGTGTGTGTGTGTGTGTGTGTGTGTGTGTGTGTGTGTGTGTGTCTGTCTGTCTGTCTCTCTGTCTGTCTATCTGTCTGTCTGTCTGCCTGTCTGTGTTTGTGTCAATCTGTGCATATTAGAGACAGACTGTGCGTGTGCGTGCGTGTGAACGATCTGGAATTTCGAGAGCGCCCAGTTTTCACATTCACATAAAACATACCCGACCCACGCAAGGGGAAATGATGGTCGAACTTGAATGTAAATTTTGCCTGACTTCCACCTCTCCCTCCCCATCATAAAAAAAAAAAAAAAAAAAAAAAAAAGTTGGAATCAATAGCCAGAGCCCCGCGAATATGAACGTGCATCGAGAGAGCTTCATTGGCTATGCATACTTCATGGCTATTTTGTTTAAAATTCAAAGTTTTAATTGGGCCGACCTGAATTTAAATAAGAGGCGAAGTATTTTTTGGAACCCCGTACGTGTTATCCCTTTTTTATGGTAAGTTTTTTATTTTGGCTATCGACAGGTAATTGCTTTACAAAATATCTCTCTGGGTTTATTAACTTGGATCGGTAAATTTATGCTTTACAAAGAAAATTGTTAGATACAGTGAGACAGACATATGCAGACATAGAAGCACTGAATTACACAGTTACATGATTTGCTTAAAAGACTATAGAAGTAGTTAAAAGGATACCGAGCCTGATTTTTTTTTTTTTTTTGTGAGGAAGAAGGAACCAAAGGCAATGAGCCCGCAAAACTGTTCCTTCCAACAAGCACAAAACCTTTAGGCAAATTAAGCAAGCTCAACCAAGAGCTGGGGTTAATGTGAAAACATGTGCGAGTGTTATATTTTGTTCACCTGTAATGAGAAGCATCGAGGAGTAACTAAAGAAAAATAATCGTTTGCCACAGGTACTGACAATGGTAAAAATAGTAATCATAAGAATATCGTAATGAAGAAGATAATCATGGATGTTTCTAACCTTTTCATATCGAGAGATCGTTCTTAAGTTGTATTTAATTTTCCAACGGTTGCGAGATTAAAGAAAAAGAAACACACCGTATTTATTAGGTTAGAAGAGGCAATGATAATGTAGAAAATTAATAAATAAATAAAAGTGAGCTAACGAGTAAAGCGTGAAGTGACATATGAGAAAAATTTTATTGAGAAACTACAGGAGAAAAGTTAGGAAAAGGCATGATAAGCAGAAAATAAAAAATAAGCACTGGACTGTGACATGAAGTATGAAGATACTCGTATCAGTAAAAGAAAAAAAATCATCTAAAAAGCCAATAGACAACCAAACTTCACACTCCAAATACCTACGTCAGTAGAGGATGGGGAACTCAGGTTTCGAAGTGGGTGTGAGCGAGACCTGGGGACTGCATCGACCGATCCACCACCTTCAGAAGTGGGGGTTCACCATCCTTATGTTGCGATTCCACCGGCTGGTACGAAGGCTCAGGTGCGGCGGGGTACAGGGTAAGAGGCGTCTGAGGATGAAGGACCTTGAGTAGAGGCAGGTCGGGTGCCACAACATGAAGCGCTTCGAGGCCACTGGTTCCTGCACCGTCTGCCCCCAGCTCCAGCGCCAGTCCCATCTGTGCTCTTCTTCAAGATGGATTTGAGAGGCTCCTTGCTACTCTTCGACAAGGTTTTGGTCTTAGGGCTATTGCATGCTGACGATGAAGTAGCTGGAGAGCCTACCCGAATGTTGCCAGGCTTCGAAGCTTCAGGGAATCCAGGGACATGAGGACTTGAACTCTCTACATATTGATACGATCTATAGCATTCCATATATGCTTGTGGCGTGGGAACTTCAAGGTGCTGTGCCTCCCCATGAACGACATCAGAAGCCTGCGTAGTTTCCGGTGTCGTATGCATGGAGTGACATGCTGGAAGTAACCGTTTCGCTCAGTGCGCATGCGCCGAGTGGCCGTTTAGCTTCTATTTTGAAAGTATCCGTATGTTATCTTATATTTTGTGCCATTTATCAACAACATTGTATGAAATGCATGTGTCAGGAAGATAGTTGGATGTCTTATCGACCTATAGGTAACTATAAGTCGATATATGGATATATATAAATAAAGATATATATGTATGTTTAAGGCAGATTGTGAAATTAGTCATTTCGTGAATTAAGATTAGCTTATTTTAGGTTTATTTAGGTTAGGTTGATCTAGGATAAGGTTAGGTTAGGTTTGGTTAGGTTAGGCTAATTTAGGCTTAATAGAGAAGGGAACGGTAACTTCCAGCATAAAGTCACTCCGTGCATATGACACCGGGTATCCCACTTGTGCTGGAACAGAGGACATGCTGACTTTAGGGTACCCAGGAGTTGCTGGGGTGGGCTCTGTGAGGGAAGTTTCTGTGAAGTTGGGAGGGAAACCCCAAGTGGCAGAGTGACTGCAGGAACAACACGATATGGTACCATCAGAAAGCACAGCATGGGCAGGCTTGTGTCCGGCACCACCTTGAGGGCAGCAGTCCAATCTATAAAAAAAAAAAAAAAAAAAAAAAAAAAAAAAAAAAAAAATTGAAGTCAAATCAAAACCAACATCTGTATTGTTAATCATCCCATTCCAGCGATGCATTTTTTATTTATTTGAATGATCTCCATGCAGTTTTATTGAGCTTACGAGATATTTTTCGAAATGGAGAGTTTACATGGTCCCTTAAAGTTCCCTATTAAACCCGAACATGGCCGTTGAAAATAATCGTCTGGCTGTATTAAAAAGGAAATAAAAGGAATAAATTATTAGACTGACGAGATGAAACCCCTTATTGTGAAGAAGGAAAACCCTATTTTTTACACAAATTTGGTAACACTTGGTAGAAAAAAACACCCTCTCCATCTTAGTGCTCATTGCGTCACGTAAAGTAGAATGCAGACCAACCATTTTTTGTCTTCATGGGCGTTTTGAAATTGTAGTTAATGTGATCTTCCTGATGATTCACTTTTCACTTTATTCAGACCTTTCGTAGCAAAGGGTTTATACTCATTTTACTCTAACTTGCACTAAATGTGCCATATCTTAGCTCCAGTTTAATAATAATATGATGTTTCACAAAGAAGTGCTATGGAAAGGACGCATAGCTGTTACGTTCATTTTCTGGTATTGAACTCCGTGGTATGTTATAAAAGGAGAAAAATCTGGGCCAAGTAGCGGGTGTAGCGGGGTCTTTATGTAATGCCTTCACTACTGTACACTCCAAAGCTGACTCAACGCATCTAGTACAGTTAGCGTGATGGTAACGGACAGATTTAACCTCCCCTTTATCTTTTAGCCGTCTATTTCTTATTCATTGGCAGAAACAGATATTATAACCATTCATCATTTCCTTTTCGTTTCTTCATATTGTCAGCATATTTTACGCCACACACACACACACACACACACACACACACACACACACACACACACACACACACACACACACACACACACACAGACCGGCTCATTACAGCTCAGCATTCGATATGAGGGGGTAGTAGTTTTATGTCACGTGAAAGCAAATCTGATGTTAACTCTGATCTTCAGCTCTGGTTACAGCGAGTGGGAGTTTGTTTGAACGAGTCAGTGGGCTAAATAAAGGTAATTCGTGCCTGAATAACAGTGAACGGAGGATGTGTGCCTGGATAATGCCGTGGCGAATCCAGAGTTCCTACGGCATTTAGCAGCACACTGTGGACTTGACCTAGGGCTTTTAGCATCGCATTGTGGACTGGACACAAGACATACGGCCAAGGTTTTAGGAAAAAGAAGACGAAGGTGTTAGCAAGCGTCTGTTTTCAACAGCAATGTATGCAAACGCTTGAGAGTCACACACACACACACACACACACACACACACACAGGGAATTTATACTGCTAGAAACTGAGGATTTACCCTTCGTCAGTGACTTTTTTTTTTTTTTTTTTTTTTTTGCCTATCGACCATTGCGGCCGAAGCCCCTGGTCATTAAGGCAGTTACATATATATATATATATATATATATATATATATATATATATATATATATATAATAATTTTTACTTTATAATTTTTTATTTTTATTATATATATATATATATATATATATATATATATATAATAATTTTTATTTTATAATTTTTTTATTTTTAATATATATATATATATATATATATATATATATATATATATATATATATATATATATAATATATATATATATATATATATATATATATATATATATGTATATATATATATAATAATTTTTATTTTAAAATTTATTTTTATTTTTATTATTATTTTTGTATTTTTTACATCATAACCAAAAATGCCTAGTCCAAAGAACCTAAAACTAATTACCTAACTGACAAATCGCTAACTTATACTAAATCCTAAAGAGACAATTAACTAAACCTACACTAATGGTAAAAAGACCTCGACCAAGAGAACACCATCGACTGCAGATATGTAATGCCTTTCAACAGTAGCCTACATACCTGCACTCATCACCTGGTGACTGTCAGTCGAGGCACAACCTAATATTGGGGACATCAGTATATGAAAGAGAACCAGACGAATCAGGAACATTTCCATATACGTCAGCTGTCGGCCCTAATTAGAATAAGTTAAGCAAGATGTTAGAATATATATATATATATATATATATATATATATATATATATATATATATATATATATATATATATATATATATATATATATTTAATAACAGAATGGAGGAAGGAAAAACAAATGGGAAAAAAAAAAAAAGATCCATACACCAGATATTATGTACAAAAGTTAAGAACCTCGCCCAACAGACCACCATCGACTGCAAATGCCCAATACCTTTCTATATTGCACACTTGCACTCATCAGCTGGTGACTGTCAGTCGAGGAACGGGGTTTAATGTAGGGGACATCAATATTAGAAATAGATCAGTGGATGGAGGAACTATTTCAAATACGTCAACTGTCAACCCTAATTAACAGTACAATATATACATATTTACGGTTGATAAAAACCATAACCATACAGTAAAAAAAGTCTCATCACTCTGATCAGTCTGGTCTCTCTCAGGAAAGCCATCAATTTATCAGTCATAACAATGTCCCCATCACCCAGGATGGTGGAAAGGGTGAAGGGGACGTCTGCTGGCTACAGTAATTTATAAGTGAAGCACGTTCACGAATAAATCGCCGACAGCGCAGAGCGATATGAATAATAGATAACACCGCATCACAAATGTCACAGTGCTGTGGAAATTGTCTTTCCATATAAATCATTGACTTTTTTTTTTTTTTTTTTTTTTCCCTATCGACCATTGAGGCCGGAGCCTCTGGTCATTAAGGCAGATATATATATGTATATATATTGACACATATATACATATATATACAAACATATATATACATACATATATACATACACACATCCATGCATATGAACATACACACTTTCATGCACACGTACATATATATATAATAATTTTTATTTTATTATTTTTTTGTACTTTTATTTTTATTATTTTTATTTTTTATATTTTTAACCTTATATTACTTATAAACAAAATACCTAATTTAAAGACCCTAAAACTAACCACCTAACAGACAAACCGCTAACCTATACTAAATCCTAAGAGACAAATAACTAGACCTACACTAATATTCAAAAAGCCTCGACCAAGAGAACACCATCGACTGCAGATATGTAATGCTTTTCTACATGACATACCTCCACTCATCACCTGGCGACTGTCAGTCGAGGCACAACCTAATATAGGGGACATCAATATATGAAAGGGAACCAGACGAGTCAGGAACATTTCCATATACGTCAGCTGTCGTCCCTAATTAGAATAACTTAAGCAAGATAATATAATGTATTTACATAATTTGTACAAAAATTGAAGAACCTCACCCAGCAGACCACCATCGACTGCAAGTGCCCAATACCTTCCTAAATCATTGACAGTTCATGAATATATATTTAAGAAGTTAATCTGCAAATTAGGCAGTGACTCTAATCGATCTGATTCACTTCGTGTTAACCCACGGATTGCGAGCCACAACTCAGGCTGGGTAGCACTGCGTTACGAGCCACAGCTCAGGCTATGCTGGCCGCAGTGTTTCCACAGCAAAAATTTTCTTTACCCCAGACAGTTCTGTGAATTACCCTAGATTACCCTAAATTATAACTTTTTTCGCGGTAATCCGAGATATATATATATATATATATATATATATATACAATTCTACGTTGCCCCATGAGAAGCGTAGGAGCCCGGGGCTACGTAGTTGGTCCTGACATTTAAGATGAGAGTGAAATAATAATAATAATAATAGAAATTATATATATATATATATATATATATATATATATATATATATATATATATATATAATTTCTATTATTATTATTAATTTATTTTTTGCTGACAAATAATGGAACTGCATAAGAACAGTAGTATGTAAGTCAAAGTTAAATTCATGTTAATATTTAGGTATTTCTATAAAAGTAACAAAAAAAAAATACTGAACGTGTTTGTAAAAAAAAAGATGCCGAAACGTTATAGTAACAACAGAAACTCCATATGAAAAATGAAATAACAATGAAACGTATTCTAACCTGATTTTGTTCTAATGGAATGTGAATGAGTCTGATTACCCTAGTTTCTATATTTATGCCCCCAGATTTGCCCAATTACCCTAAAAAAAAAAAAAATTACCCCAAACTCAACCCCAACATAGGCTTGAATACCCGAAAATAGGGTAATTATCCTAATAGTGGAAACATTGACTGGCCGTGCATCAATGTAAACAACTCGTAGCGCTGCGCAAAGACGGAGAGAGATTTTTTTTTTTTCTTTTCACCAAATGATGCGCTGGATGTTTATCTTCAAGTTTATAATAAACAAAAACTAAAAAAAAAAAAACTTTTCTTTCGTTTTTTGCGCACCACGGGGTGAGATAAAAAGGGTAATTGCGCAATCCAAGGGTTACAGGCCTATATGACTACAGAGTAACAAGCGGCCAAAACCATAAACTGAGTACCATATTTTCATTGGCTCAGGAGGCTCTCTATCACATCTCCCACTGCGCTTCAGTTGTCACATTGTACGCTATATCCTACAGAGGGACGCCTTGTCATGGTGGCATCGATATAGCCGATTGACTCCTTTGCCTGCTTATACAACCGTCGCTTCACTCCCTCCCTGTTCCCCGAAAAGATGATGGTGCACTCCAGGAGGAGGGTGACTATAGCCTGCAGTCCACCAGGTTCTGCAGCTCCTAATACCATTCTATGCTTTTACAATAGTTTTCATACATAACATGCAGGAGAATTTTATTATGCCATGTGAAAAAATAAACTCATAAGGAAAAGATGTTAAGGAGCTTCTTAAAACCAGGAGAATATTATAGGACGGTAAGAGCCAAAGATAATATAGGCCAGTATGAGTTAAGATGAAATAGGACCGTAAGAACCTAGGAGAAGTACTTATTTTTTTTTAGGAAACTTCCATTCATACCTCACCCTGAGCCATGATAACAAAACGGAGCCAGAGAGCCACATTCGAGGGCATTTCCATATATGTCTTCTCTGCAGTCACACATCCTCACCTATACTTTGTTCACTTTAACAACGCGGGAAATTGCCATCTTTCCATGTTGAATGTTAAACTGTGGCATGAGATTAACAATAGGAGACATTGGTAGTCACGATGAAGTACTGTGGAAAGGATGCAGAGACGTGTTATTATCTTGCTGTGCCATTGAGCAACGAGCAATGAGCTGCAAAAGAACGAAAATCCAAACCAAGCTAACGTGAACAAAGCACAGTGCAGTTGACCATCTTTAAAAAGGTCTGTCTATATCTATATACCTAGGCGTATTTTCCCAAAAGGGGGGGGTAGCTGAAACAGGATGACACAAGCTCCAAATTACTGATACACACACACACACACACACACACACACACACACACACATTTACTTGTATCTTAGCCTCTATGGGGAGAAGGGACTTCTCACCACAGCACACCACACGAGGTCAACTGCGCAGTGCAGTCCAGTGACATCCTCAGCAGGACTCAACAGCAGAGCTAGTTTTTCCCTGCCACATCATAATGGACCAATCTCCCTCCCCGCACCTGATCCGATCACCTGATCAGACAAAATGCGGGAAAACATTCCGTCGGGGCCGTGTTATCATTTATGCATCCACAGTTTCTCTTCATTCATCCCTATAATGCACAGCCACTCTTCCTTGCTCTACAGACATACCTCTCGCATCTAACGCTCTCTTCATACTGTCCATCCAACCTATTCATGGTCTTCCCCTCAGCTATACACCTCTCACATCAGATCCAGTTATCTTTTTCACCAATGGTTCTTCATCCATTTTCTCAGTATGCCCAAACCACCACAACACACTCAGTTCAACTCAATCAGCCATCTCTCGCATAACTCCAGTTCTCCTTTGCACTTCATCATATGTCACTTGTTCCATACGTGTCACTCTACACATACTCCTCAGACACCTCATCTCTTTGATACTCCCATATTCCATGCTTCAGCCCCATATAATGCAGTTCGTACCACTACCTCATACAGCCTTCACTTTACATCCATTTTATGCAAAGGACATCTAAACACTTTTTTCATTCCTCCTAGCACCTTTCCTACTTTATTCATTCTAAACTTCACCTCTACATCTGTTCTTCCATCCACAGCAACATGTGACCCTAAATACTTAAAACACTCTACCTCCTCAAGCAACTCGCCTTTCAAAACTATATTCATCCTTCTACCATCTACTAACTTCACACATTTCATCACTTTACTCTTTTTCTCATTCACCCTCGATTTCCTCGTTTCACACACCCCTCCAAACTCTTGCAGCAACTGTCTCAGTCTCCGCTGGATCAGCTGCTGGTGTAGTAGCATCTGCAAACAGCAGCTGACTCAGATTCCACACTCTACGAACAGCATTCACCAGACTCACTCGTCTACCTAACACTCTCACATTCACCTCCCTTACAACACCATCCATTTAAATATTAACCAAGGTGACGACACACATCCCTGTTGCAGTCCCACTTTCTCAGAAAACCAGTCACTCACAGTATTTCACACACGCTCTGCTATTGACATAAAAACTTTTCTCTCAATTTAACAACCTACCACCTCCCATACAATCTCAAAACAGTCCACATAGCCTCCCTATCAGTTCTATCATACACTTTATTTAAATCCATGGACGTCCAAAACACATCCTTACCTTTCGCCAAATACTTTTCACACCCGTCTCACAGCATACATCTGATCCATGCATCCCCTGCCTCTCCTTAAAGTCACACTGCTCGTCACCAATCACTCCCTCTGTATGCCCTCTAACTCATTTAATCAACATCTTACCATACACCTTACCTACAACACTTAACAGACTCATATCCCTAAAACTAGTACATTCATACTTATCACCCTTACCTTTATAGAATGGAACCACACACTCACCTTCCCTGTCAGTCGGCACCATACCACTAACAAATCACTCATTCAACAATCACATTAACCACTCAACAATAGCCACTCCACCACCTTTCAAACATTCCACAGCACACCCATCCATACCTGCAGCTTTCCCTGCTTTCATCTCTTTTACTGCCTCCTGCACTTCCTTCATTGTGATCAAAGAATCATTCAACTCTTCCAACACATTTATTCCTTGCTCCCTTCCATCTGCCACAGTCTCAGCCTCCCTTTCCTCCTCTACATTTATCAAACTTTCAAAATACTTTGCCCATATCTTATTGCATCCATCTCAAGTAACATCTTTCCATCATCTGCTTTTACTTGCTCTTCCTTCCCAGACATTCCCTTATGCACCCTCTTCACCTCCTTCCGAAACATTTTCTTATTCTGTTGAAAATTCTGAGTAAACCACCTACCCACCTCTCATCTGCTGCCACTTTAGCATCACCCACAGCCTTTCTTGCCCAATTCCTCTTTTATCTTATACCTCTCATAATGACACCTCATCCTTCCTCTGCAGCCCACTTCATATGCATGTCTCTTCTCAACTACAGCCATACTTCTTCAACACCACCATTCACTTCCCTTTCTTACACCACCATCCACTTGTCTCACACCACACAGCTCTTCTGCATACCCAACCACAGCATCTTAAACAACTGTCATTCCTCCTCCACACCGCCATTTTCCTGATATTTCACTGCATTCCACTCATCTTTCAGCTTTTCCTGATACTCTATAATTCTCTCTCTTTTGTCCAACTCACCCACTTTCAAAACCTCCCTGCCACACACAACTCTCCTAGCTCTCTCCAAACCTTTTACTTGCTCTCAACTTTCCCTTCACTGGGTGGTGGTCACATATCTCCACCCTCCCCTCTCGAAACTCTCACATCCAACAATCTTCCTATTACACTCCTGGACACAACCACATAGTCCATCAGTGTTCTATCCAGAACCCTTCTACTTTCCTGTCTCACCCATATATACTTATATATACCTTTCTTCTCAAACAAGGTATTTCCAATCACCATCTCACGCCCAACGCACATTGCTATCATTCTATCTCCATTATCATTTCTTCCCGGCACACCATGCATACCAACGACACTTTCAACAGCCACATTCCCACTCTAGAATTCAGATTGCCCATCATTACCAATTTACATTTGTTTCAAAACTCTGCAGACACTCATCAACATTAATTCCAGAGACTCCTTCTCTTCTTCATCTCTTTCACTTTCAGGCCCATACGCACTCACAAATACCCACAACTCACGTACAAATTTTGCATTCATCCACATCAGTCCCGATGACACCTCCTTCCATTCAGTCACACACTGCTGCACATCCGGGGTCACTAGCAAGACCACTCCTTCTCTCGCTCTTCCACTATCAACACCTGACATCCTTCCAGTCACACTTCCAAACTTAGATTCACCTATTTCTTTCATCTTTCTTTCACTCGAAGCTAACACATCCAACTTTCTTCTCACAAACATTCTCCCAATCTCCTCCCTATTAGCCTCAATCGTACTACAACAACGCACATTCATAGACCCAGTCTTCAGGGTTCGGGGATAACTCAATCCCCCTCCCTTTTCTATGCTCCGTCTCATTGTAGGAACTAAAAATACAGAGGCGGGGATCTCTAGTCCCCTCACCACATTCCTTTTAGTCTCCTATACGACATGCAAGTGTGTTAGGACTCCATATTATAATTACAAATCATAATAGATAGATAGATAGAGAGACAGATAGAAGCAGGGAGTCAGATGATGAGAAGGTATTGTGTCTACGAGAATCGAGCAATGCTAAACATGCTTACACACTCTTAACTCAAGGAATGCTTTATAGGCACACGACAGCGCCTAGTGACCATACACACACATATACACATACTCACACACAGGCTTCTAGAACTTTCCACTCACAAGGGACACACGTGACACAACCTCTGCTACACCAGAATTTAGGAAAGAGAGCTCAGAAGGAGACAGGCGATAGAAGAGACAGGTCGCAGGGAGAAGGGTTTAGCAACTTGAGAGAGAGAGAGAGAGAGAGAGCGAGACAGGGAGACAGGGACTCTGCTCAACTCACTCGTGAGTGAGAGACTTGTTAATATTTCCAAGACAAATAAAAATAGTCCCATACTATTCTTTACCTCTCCTGTCACTACATGACAAATGGGAAAGAAGATTATCTACTTACAAAGCTACTCAAATATAACAACCGCTCGCCCACAAGTCTAATATATAGAAAACTCCACTACAAGTAACTACAAAGTCTTTTATGACATTTGGTAGCAGCGAACTTATACGAACCTCGTCTACGAATCAACAGTGAATTCCTACAAAATATCAAGATTGAAAACAAGAATACCTCTCACAAAGAACAACTTACAACCAGCTCCTGACAGTTCTCTCCAACCAGCCCCCTCCGTCTCCCCGATCATCATGCTGATGCAGAGGTGAAGAGGTCACAGGACGCCTTGCAAGTAGTTTAACAAAATATTGATACGATCTTGCAATTCCTACGACGAACCAACGAACTACAACCATCTACAATCAACTACAAGTAACAACTCTACGTCGTCTGTATAATCTTCTACAGGCACCTACAAGTAGCGGCAGTCTTCATCCTACAACGAGTAAATCACAAGAAAAAAAGGACCACGAATACCTCGAGGAAGAAAAACGGTACAAACAAACGAAGAGTGAGACACGACTCATAACTCATCTTACTCACTCGTCTTCACTCAAGTTACTCATCGCTACTCATTCACTCACCACAGCTACCAGTGTGGGAAGTCGACGTCATCATGCGTGCTTGCTGAAAAGACGCCACGTCAGTCAACTCACCACCTGCACCACCACCCACACCATTCCCACCACGGTAAAAATTAGTGAGTTACATAGTTACTTCATTTATACAATACACAGTGATAGACAATAAGCTTCTGCACAAACATATAAAACGTGTTGTATAGTTACAGCTTAAATACACATACTTACTTCAGTTATCTGCATAACTCAATCACTAAATAATCACCAACAATAAATATTCTACACTGCATATATTCATTCATTTATTATAACATTTATTTACTAACAACGAGTGTTACCATTTATACCTACATAAAATACATGTTGCATGCATACAGCTATACATTATTATATCTACAAAGTGATAAAGAAAATAATACCATCACAGTTACTCAGTGAGTGATTAAAAGAACTGTATTAAACATTTATTAATTAAAGCTACCTAGTGGAAACATATAAATTAAGTTACAAGGTAAACTAGAATAAAAAAAAAATGGCCAACACAAATGATGTCAGCAAGAGTGAACATCTTCAACACAATCGTGAAGACAATGATTTCCACACACTGCTGACACACATATTACACACGATAGGTACAAGTGAACAACAAGTCAGTGTATATAGTTAATACTGTATATAGTGTATGTATATATTTTTTATATAAAATAACAAAATATGGGACTATATAATATCATTTTCAGTAATACCTGTGCAATATAAACTAAACTTTAAAAAAGTACCCCAAGGATATTAGCCAGTAATTATGCAACCATGAACAACATGGAAAAAGAATACACAAGCGAAGAAAAACAAACTATAGAAAATCAATACATACAAAAAAAAAAAAAAGAAAGAAAGAAAGAAAAAAGAGAAATAGAGTAAGATCACATAACAAACAAATGAAAATAAGTTTAAATGTTACTACATATGTCAAAATACCACATAAACTACAAACAAAAAAGCAAATTGTTGTCTCCACAAGCAAGTGGCATGACACATCATCACTATCATCGACCGCAGCATGACCGGATTCATATGTCAGGACTGCAGTTATTACTATTATGTAACTACAAACGATTGCATTATCTTAAACTTGCTACAATTATGTAACTACAAACAATACTACAAACATTATGTACCATTTATGTAACAGTTGCATTAACAAGATGTAACTTTTATGTAACTTTAACTACAATTATGTAACTACAAACGATATGTAACAATTATGTAACGACAAACGATTGCATTATGTCACACTTGCTACAATTATGTAACTACAAACGATATGTAACAATTATGTAACGACAAACGATTGCATTATGTTACACTTGCTACAATTATGTAACTACAAACAATATGTACCATTTATGTAACAGTTGCATTAACAAGATGTAACTTTTATGTAACTTTAACTACAATTATAAGGCCAAGACACTTATGTAACAGTTGCATTAACAAAATGTAACTACAATTATAAGGCCAACACATGTATGCATTTCACTACAATAACCCAAGTACATACTGTATTACAGTTAAATAATTTACTTCAGTGCATTTATTCAAATATGTATACAACTTGTTTAAAATGTAATATTACTGAATAATCACTATTTACTATGAATATTATATGTATACAATATTCATACAATTATGTTACTTTTACAATATTATGTATTTCACTTAATTAGCTTATAAGTTCATTATAATGTGTATATAATATGTATTAATATGTTATGACTATTAACTGTCGATGGTACGCCATTTTCGCGTGACCGAGCAATGTGTTAGAACTCCATATTATAATTACAAATCATAATAGATAGATAGATAGAGAGACAGATAGAAGCAGGGAGTCAGATGATGAGAAGGTATTGTGTCTACGAGAATCGAGCAATGCTAAACATGCTTACACACTCTTAACTCAAGGAATGCTTTATAGGCACACGACAGCGCCTAGTGACCATACACACACATACACACATACTCACACACAGGCTTCTAGAACTTTCCACCCACAAGGGACACACGTGACACAACCTCTGCTACACCAGAATTTAGGAAAGAGAGCTCAGAAGGAGACAGGCCATAGAACAGGCAGGTAGTGGGGAGAAAGGCTTAGCAACTTGAGAGAGAGAGAGAGAGAGAGAGGGAGCGAGAGCGAGACAGAGAGATAGCTAGCGGGACTCTATACTTTGCTCTGTGTGAGAGACTTGTTAATATTTCCAAGACAAATAAAAATAGTCCCATACTATCCTCTACCTCTCCTGTCACTACATGACAAATGGGAAAGAAGATTACCTACTTACAAAGCTACTCAAATATAACAACCGCTCGACCACAAGTCTAATATTTATAAAACTCCACTACAAGTAAATACAAAGTCTGTTATGACACAAGGAATATGGTTGCAGAATTCTTCCTATCACAACCTGGCTGCAGAGCTGTAGCACCATCCCATAGTGCAGTCACATAGTGTCCACCGCCCCCCACCACCACCATGGGGATATCCTGTTTATTTTTCATTTAACACTGAATCAAGAGCAAGTGCGATGAAATACGGCTTCCTCTGCAATGTTAGGACAAATATTACCCTTGGTACTTTATAGCACTTGGAGGTACATGAAACAGAATAGCACAGTGAAGGGTCTCCGATACGAGTTTAATAGATCCGTTTTTGTGTGAGGTACTGGTCCATTTTTATCTCCACTGAACCCTGGGGTGTGATACTTTATTCCTAAGTGTGTGTTCTGCAACAAAGGTTCTGTCGCCTCTCCCGGTTCTTTTCCCTATGGAATTCAAAAAGATTAGTCAAGTAAGTCCTCACCAACCTACACTGACGACTTTATTTACCTATGGATCAGTGTCATTTGTGTAGATAGCTACGATTTTATGAGCCTGATTATCCAAGCTCATGGAGAGAGGTGCAAAGCAGGGGACAAGGCTTTTAATGCTGACTGTACACATTCACTAAAAGGTGCTTGAACACTGTAAGCACCATGCATTTTGAAACATATAACCCATGAATCTGAAAACAGCTCTAATCGAGTGTATCTCCTTCTTTAATGTGCACCCCTCCACAATCAGACATGCCAACCATTCCTAGATGTTAAGCTTTTTGCCCATCTGTTGTGCCCAGGTGTTAGGGTAGTTTTTGACAGAGGTGTGCTACGTGGCATCAAAAGCCATGTTACTTCTCAAGTATCTCTCTCTCCGCGGACTTCGAAAATCGGTGTGGTGGAGCTGCAGCAAACGACGCTTATAACACTGATCTGAGGCCTAATGAAGTCATCAGTGTCGGGTGCAGCAGATTCACCACACTGATTTTCAAAGTGCATGGAGAATAAGCAGAGGCGACACGATTACTGATGCAAGCTGTACCATTCATGCTTGCAGTCAAGGTGCTCGTCTCAGCGTGCCGGTGCTTTGTCTGTAGCCACAGTAACATTACCATAAAATACAACTGTCAACACGGAGTACCAGTACATTACCAAGCTCTTTCATTATCGTTCCAAGAGACATGGTGACAAACTCTGAGCTACAGAATCTTGCCTAGAGCCACAGTGTACATTCTGGGGCAGCGATATCATGTCTAGAGCGACAATAACACCTTGCTAAGAGCCACAGTAATACCTTGCTTAGAGCCACAGTGACGAACTTTCAGCTACAGTATCTTGCCTAGCGACACAGTGTCCCTTCTACAACAGTGATACCTTGCCTAGGCCGCAGAAATACATTACCTAGTCACAGCATACCTTGTCTAGAGCCAATGCCATTTACCTGTATCGTCAGTTCCTTACCTAACTCCACACTGACTAACAGAAAACAGCATAGAGCCAAAATTACCTTGCCCAAAGCCTTGATGGCAAGCCTAGAACAGGTGTACCTTGCCTAGAGCCAAAGTTACCATGCCTAGAGCCGTAGTGACAAACCTAGAGTCCGCTATACCTTCTACAGAGCCAGTGACACACCTCGCACAGCTCTGCTTTGCCTATTATTCCATTCACTTTAACCAGACTGAGATTTTCTTCCTTTTGCAGCCTATTTTCCCGAAAACTAAATGGCAGAAAAAGACATTGCTGTGACCCTGTACCCTTTTCACAGGACTTTTTCGTGACTAGCACCATAATCTAGTGTTAATTTCTTGTTAATAATAGCACTGAAGATGAAGAGATGGCAGTTTTACGCCTACCTAGAGCTACAGTAACAAAACAAGAGCCGTTATTATCATCCCTAGAGCCACTGTGACAAATCAAGATCAGCTCTACCTTCCCCAGAGCTATCGTTTCCTTCTCCACGCGCATTATGTCTTACAATCACCTCCATTTTTAACCATTAGAGAGGAGGATGTGTTGAGATCTTATCTGACATTAGAGTACAGTATTTGTTTATGTTTCACGTCTATTGTATTTAAAGAGTCTCGTTAAAATGGTCAGGCCAAAGTAGATATAAGATGTAATTACCCAAACACACCAACCCCCTGTACTAATTATAAGTGGAGTAGACTGTGCCTAACTCCACTATGCCACCTGCAGGGCTACAATGATTCGGCTACATCAACTTTGGTTTCCCAGTACTCTGTCCATTTTTACTTGGCCTAAAACTGCCCTCTCTCCACCTTGAATATTGAGCTGTAACAAGGGATTAACAAGAGAATACTGTGCTAGACACGAAGAAGTGCTATGAAAAAGATGTAAAGCCACCAAACTGCAACAAGAGATTAGCAACAGAATAAGGTGCTAGTCGCGAAAAAGTGTTGTGCTTGGGGATGTTCCATTATGCAACTGAATTTGAGAAAAGATTAATGCAAGAATATAGTGCTACTGTGCTAGTCACGAAAAACTGCTATGGACAGGATACAGAGTTAGTGTGTTACCAATATTCTTCCATTGAGCTGTAAAGATAGATTAAAAGTATGTGATGGCAGTCACGATGAGGTGCTATGGAAATTATGTAGAGCCGCAGTATTGTCCTATGTTGCCACTGAACTTTAACTTGATAATAAAACACCAATATAAGGCTGATCACGAAGAAGTGCGATGGAAATTATGTTGATCCGTAGTGCCGTATCATACCGCGTAGCAAAAAAAAAAAAAAGTATATGGTGCAAGGCACGAAGAAGTGCTATGGAAAGAATGCAGAGCCGTAGTTTTGCTTTACACTGCCACCGAGCTGTATCAAGAAAGTACAGTATATGGTGCTAGTCATGAAGAAGTGCCATGTAATTATGCAGAGCTGTAGTGCGATATACTTGATGAAAAAAAAAAAAAACGAACATTTAGGCAAAGCTATGTTGAACGAAAAATGTTAAGCCTCCCAAATGGACGAAAAAAATAGACTGAGATAAACCTTAAGCCCCTTCAGTTCGAGACGTTATTGTGTGTGTGTGTGTGTGTGTGTGTGTGTGTGTGTGTGTGTGTCACCTTGGGACGGATCCTGCCCTCTTGTGTGCCTCATAGGACTGCATCATGTGGTTGAGCTGCTCCTGAAGGCACCGTTACTTCTTCAGGAACTTCTCCGAGCTGCGCGGTGTGGCACTCGAAGTGGCAGGGGTCAGCGGGGTGCAGGTGCTGGCTACACACCCCCATCACCATCACCACCACCACCACCCTCGCCATCACTTCGTTCTCCGTCGCCCTTGCAGGAGAAAGTTAATATGTAAAAACAGGACATTTTTATTATCATTACGGGTATTATTGTTATTATTATTATTATTATTATTATTATTATTATTATTACTATTAATAATACTATCATTACCAGCCGCGATAGCGAAGCTGGTATTGTTTTCAATGTGTGTGTGTGTGTGTGTGTGTGTGTGTGTGTGTCTGTCTGTCTGTCTGTCTGTCTGTCTGTTACCATGATAACTTCACAGCCGCTCAAGATATCATCACAAATTTTTGCCGGTGTGTAGTAGGGATGAAAATCCCCTACAGGTATTGGTTTCAGTTTGTCTGTCTGTGTGTCAGTTAGCACGATAACTTAGCAACCGCTCAAGATATCATCGCAAGATTTTACAGTGTGTAATAGGGATGAAAATCGCCTACAAGTTCGAAATTGGTGAAAGTAGGTCAAGGTCTGTGTGTCTGTTACCACAATAAATTTGCAACCGCTTAGGATATCATCACAAAATATTACAGGTATGTAGTAGGGATGAAAATATACGAGTTCGGAAATGGCGAAAGTAGGTCAAGGTCATATTCCGAGCCGCGCAGATATGTATCGGCTCCCGGGTAGTGAGATTCCTCCCTATGGAGGAGGAATTTCACTAGTTGTTGTGATTAGTATTAGTATTAGTATTAGTATTTGTATTCATCTAATCCTGTGTTGCCCCACGATGAGCGTAGGAGCCGTGGGCTAAGCACGTTGTTCTGACATTTAAGATGAGGATGACCACCCTCACTCACCATTATTATTATTATTATTATTATTATTATTATTATTATTATTATTACTACTACTACTACTACTACTACTTACTAATAATAATAATAATAATAATACCATTGCTACTACTACTACTGCTACTACAACTACTAGCACCACCACCACCACCACGAACACCACCACCACCACTACTACTACTACTACTGCTACTACATTTATCAGTGTCCACCTACTACGTACGTGGAGACTATTGTTTTCACTGGCATTATTATTATTATTCTCGCCTCAGAGTCTCGCAACGATTCCAGGAGAACCGGAGACTGCACAAGGAATCTGAAGGGCCCAGGCTATGTGTCCTGGCATGGGCCATTCCTGATGGCAATGCTGATGGAAAAAAATCCTAATTTCCTCAATGCGGTCAGGGTCACAAAGAGACAGTAGGTGGAGTTTAGTGACTGTCCATAGGACAGTTACAGAGTTCTAGTTATTATTATTATTATTTTTATTATTATTATTATTATTATTACCAGTGTCATTATTGTATCTCGCCAGACGCTTCAACCCCGTAAGGGGTGGCCACAAACAAATCGCCTCCATATCGCTGTCCCCAGCCATTTCGCTGCCTTCCTCCCAGCTCACACATCCCCTCTTTCAGATAACTCTCCACTCCATTCCTCCATCTCATCCTCAGCCTCGCTTTCCCTTTCCCCCTCTCCACTTCACTCATATTCTCTCTCCTCGTTAGTCTCACGCTCTCCATCCTCTCGGCATGGCCAAACTGCCTCAATGTATCTCTCCTATCGCTCTCTGTCATACATTATTATTATTATTATTTTATTATTATTATTATTATTATTATTATTATTATTATAGTTATTTTTATTATTATTATTATTATTATTATTATTAATACTACCCTCTTGCTTCATCCTATATTATTTCCACTTCATCACAGGGAACCAAAGCTATTTTACTCACTCCCGACATATATGACTAGGCTAACAACTCGCTCTCCCAAAAGACGTAACATGACCATGAGACCCTAACCAATCCTCTGACATAAATCTTTTTGCATCATCAGTCGGGAGGCCTCAACCCACTAAACTACCAGGCATCCCTTCGTTATCTGGATGGCTACCACGTAATAAATAAAATAGTTTCCTGGGTCGGGATATACAAACACACTTACGATAAATTCCCTGTCGTAATTCAGGTTTTGATGTGCAGGAGGGACAAGGAGGCTGTAGAACCTTTCCCTTTTGTCCTGTTCTAACTTCATAAATAAATCATGGTTACGAGACGAAAATTACTGCGGGTTATAACTGTTTTCTGCAGGACGATCAGGGAAAGGAGACCAAATTTTTCCCTTGTCTAGTTCTTCTTGTAAAACATGTCTAAGTTACGAGGGATATTGATCGTAAATATGTCTGGGAATCCCACGCCTGACTAATATGAAACTATTTGGCTGATCACTTAATGTAGTCACCAGAAGGCAACATTATATCGAGTGTGTGGATGGTGGGCGCCACAATCCATCACACCACGTACTCTCTCGCCTTTGGTGAATGAAATGAATATGTAAAACGAGGAATTCATTGTATGTAAACGAAGATGGACGCTTGTGTTTGTGTTAGTGAGTGATGGATGCCGATGTTCAAGGTGAGTGAAATTCTGGTGCGATAATATTTGACTTAATGTTTACCTGTGTTGCATCTGAATGTATGTGTGTTGATTAATATACTCACTGACTATATCTATGAAAAACAAAAGTTGGTAGCAATATTTTGGCATTTACAGATAATCCTCCAACATCATTAGCAATTGATGTATGGGAGCAATCGGTTGAAGTGGCTTGCCTCCTGCAGTCCACTGGATTTACGTCTACATTAGTCTGGGGTTACACTTTCAGCATAAAAAATGGCAGTAATTGCTTTAGTACATGCAAACTGTCGCTGTAAATCTCTCTCTCTCTCTCTCTCTCTCTCTCTCTCTCTCCACGTGTATATACACAGTATATATGATCCATTGCAACAAGTGGAAATGTTGGGTGGGAGACAGACACGTGAGAGCTTCATTATTTTCTCTAACGTTTCGGGCTACACAAAACCCATACATATTACCCGAAATTTTAGAGAAAGTAAAGAAGTCAAAGTTTACCCTGTCTATCTCTCTCACCCAACACACACACACACACACACACACACACACACACACACACACACACACACACACACACACACACACATCGATCTATCTATGTCTATCTGTCTGTCTACACATACATACATACATACATACATACATTTACATATACATACATTCACCATATACATGTACATGCATACATACATAAACATACGGATACATATACACATACATACATACATACACACACACATACATACATACTTTTGTGTGTGTGTGTCTGTGTGTATGTGTGTGTGTGTGTGTGTGTGTGTGTGAGTTAACATCAATGCATGTGTGATTGCGCACATGAACGTATGCATTCCTTAACCTAGAAAAACCTTGATGAATAACACATAACCAACCCAAACAAAACAATCACCCGCTGAGGGCCAGGGAGGCAGACACACAGGGTTAAGCTACAAACAGATTCCCAGAACGGCGATGCTGTCATTATCCTCCACCGCCCGCACTGATTGCATTATTACCACTTTAATTACGCCCACCAGCACTTAAGGACGCTCATTAAGGCAAAGTTGGTGGGCCTCCTGATCTCCTATTTTGCCCCCGTCAGAGTTCGGACGGCAATTTAAGTCATTACGGCCAACGCTGTGATTAATCGTCCCGTGGCTTCAATTATGCATAATGGTGGATTAAGTTGCGGGGCCCGTGTGTGTGTGTGTGTGTGTGTGTGTGTGTGTGTGTTCTAAATGTATGTGTGTAAGCACGAGATGTATGTATTTATGAACTGTATATATGAAGGTATTTATGCATTATATATACGTATGTATATATATGTATGTACTATATGTATTTATGGATGCACGGTATGTATGTATGCACCTATGTTCGTATATGGAAGAGTGTGTGTGCGTGTCTCCTCCCCACATGCACGATATAAACTTGAGGCTAGCGATGTTCTGCATGAATATCCTTAACTGAGACGCTTAACCCCGGTGCTCGGAGTGGGGTGCCAGCCACAAAGATTTACCAAAGAATTTTTACTCCAAGAAAACTTAAGATTTTTGTGTTCCGATAAAAGCCGATATTCTCGTCGGTTAAAGAATCTCCCTAACACCTTTTCCTAAGCGGATTATTTTGTTTATTGCACCTTGCTGTCTTCGTCTGTGTTATATAAATCCTTCCAATAAGCCATACTATTCGTAAATAACGTACAAAAGGATATTAACCAGCTATGTCCAAAAATAAATCACAAAGGAAAAGGTGTTAGGGAATCTCCTTACCCACTCCTGAGCTGAACAATATAATGTAGAGATGGTTAAAGTAAAATCTCATTCCCAGGCTTTGGCAGGGTTAGTGAATATTATTATTATTGTTATTATTATTGTTATTATTATTATTATTTTATTATTATTATTATTATTAGTAGTAGTAGATCATCATCATTATTATTATTACTAATTATTGTTACTACTATACTACTACTACTACTATACTACTACTACTACTACTACTACTACTACTATAACTGTACCCAAGTGCAACAGAGAAAGGACGCCACAAATAAATTTTATAAACTCATCTTCAGGCAATAAGAACATACAGAAATTATTAGATTTCCTCATGTCCAAAGAATTAACATCCACCCATCCATCCATCATCCAATCCTACATTGCCCCAAGAGGAGCGTAGGAGCCCGGGGCTAGGCAGTTGGTCTCGACATTTAAGATGAGAGTGACCAGCCTCACTCATCCCTGAGTGGCATTACATGAGGAATCAACCCCAACCACCTCTTGGATATAAACTTTCACCGGCTCAATCCGACTGGAACGCAATAATTACCCACTAAACCTAACATTTTTATTTATTTATATATTTATTTACTTTTTTTTTTTTTTTTTTTTGCCGACATCTGCACTGCTTTTTTTTTTTTGGGGGGGGGGGGGAAATCAGATTGGGGAGTTTCTAGGTCTGACATTAAAGAAGGAAGACTTACCTAATTTACACACAGAAAACAGAATCAGTATTATTATTATCATGCTTTTCCATTAATTTATAAATGATAGAGAATTGTTAACACATTTTATACCATTGGATCTACACGCAGAAATTTCGTGCACTGACATAATCATCCTTTACCAATCTTGTCGTAAAAGGTGGAACTGGTGAGAAGTATTATCATGTTCAACAAAACTTAATATGCACTGCAGAAATTATCAGAAATATTTTGTAACTGGTTTTGAAATACACTCGTGTAATAACCTGCAATAACCGAGTCTTTGTAATTCACGAAAGTATCTGGATAGTGTGAGGTAATATCCTTGCACCTTCCCACATAAATACTTTCAGAGCCGAGAGGAATGGCATGGAAGGACTTACGGAGAGAGAGAGAGAGAGAGAGAGAGAGAGAGAGAGAGAGAGAGATGGCAGCTTTAAGTAGTTTGTCATTCACACCTTAAAACCTACACTGATGACAGACAGCACTGCCAGATATTCAAGGCACGGGGGCAAAATACATGACGGAGTTTGTGAATTTGCGCTGAAAAGTGGACGGAATATTTCTCGTCACCGTACACAGAACGAGTGTGCTTTGGCAACTGGATGGTTATTTCCTATTACGAAGGGAAGTTTATGTGAGGGGAAATACTGCCTTGCTCAGTAAGAATATCAGTTTTGGAGGTTCCATCTGTCGAAATAATTTTTCACAATTTCCGACGCCGTTTTATATATAAGAAACGAGAAAGGGAATACATCAAAGACAGACAGTAGAAGACTGAACAATATATAAATCAACAGGTAGTGAAACATCTTGAATATCTCATGAAAATACGGTTATCGAAAAAACTTTAATTCCACAGCCCCTCCTTCACACTTACAGCAAGTCTGTCACATTCCTGCCTGACGCATCGTATCAAAATGCACCATCTGTGGGTAGATAAGCATACCTATCCTCCCCCAGTTTAAGAATATTAGCTACAAGAGAACACGTGCAAAGCAGGAGATGAAAAATATCAGGAGAACTCTTGTCTTCCACTGTATCCTTTTCCTCCACCTCCTCTCATGCTGCAGTCTGCAAGTGCTTGAAACGTTCATGTGTGTGTGTGTGTGTGTGTGTGTGTGTGTGTGTGTGTGTGTGTGTGTGTGTGTGTGTGTGTTGAAGGGGTGGCCTGGCTGGGGTGTAGGGGAATGGTGCACCTGAGAGCCTTAGGGGAAGCTCTGAGGGGGCGAGACGACGAGGTTGAACCAGATAACAAGCCCTCGTTTCCTTCAGCGCCTTGATCCTTGTGCTAGAGTTTCTCACAAGGCACTCATCTCTCTCTCTCTCTCTCTCTCTCTTTCTCTCTCTCTCTCTCTCTCTCTCTCTCTCTCTCTCTCTCTCTCTCTCTCTCTCTCTCTCTCTCTCTCTCTCTCTCTCTCTCTCTCTCTCTCTCTCTCTCTCTCTCTTACCTCATTCGGTTTTGACATTCTTGGTAATATTCATCCTCGCTTTTCTCATACTCTGTTTCTGTATTTTCAAACACCTTCTGCGAGATTTTTTTCTTTTTTTTGGGAGGGTGGGGGTTCGCTGTATACCTGTATATATGACACTTCCTTACGCTTCGCTCTGCTTTTTTCCTCAGCCTGCCGTTATATATTCAATCTCTCTCTCTCTCTCTCTCTCTCTCTCTATCTATCTATCTATCTATTGCCAGACGCCTTAATCCCGTAAGGGGTGGCCACAAACAAATCGCCTCCACGTCACCCTGTCCCCCACCATTTCATTGCCCTGCTCCCAGCTCACACCCCCCTCTCCCACATACCTCTCCACTCAATCTCATCCTTGGCCTCCCCCTCCCTCTCCCCCCCTCCACCTCACTCACATACACTCTCCTCGTCAGTCTCTCGCTCTCCACCCTCTCCACGTGTCCAAACCACGTCAGTGTGTTTCTCCTAACGTTTCCTATCACATCCACACCACAACGCTCCTTCACTTCCTCATTTGTCAGTCTGTCTCTCCATGTGACTCCACATGCTCCTCTCAAATAACTTATTTCCACTGCTCTCACTCTTGACTTCTGTCTCTCCAGCAAGGTCCAAGTTTCACTTCCATACGTTAGAGTTGGTATCACAATACTGTCATGTAGTAGTTTTTTCACTTCCATGCTCACTTCCCTGTTTCTTATCACTGCTTTCAAGGAACCAGCAACCTTTCTTCCCTGCTGTACCCTTACAAGCACTTCATCCTCTAGACTTCCATCCTTACTCATCACACTACCCAAGTACTTAAACGTACTCATATTTTCCATTTCCCCATCATCCAACCTCACTGTACATTCACTGACGTCATCTCTCTCGAAGACCATAACTTTACTTTTCCGTACATTCACCTTTAGATTTCTTACACACACTCCCAAACTCATTCACCAAGACTTGCAGCTTCCCTTCGTCTTCACTTAACAACACAGTATCATCTGCAAACAACAGTACAGGTAGTTTCCAAAAATTGCCCTTTCTCATTTGGGCCGCTCCAACATTCACTGTCCTACCTTGTATCTCTTTTATAACCCCATCCATATACAGATTGAACTACCATGAAGACATGACACATCCTTGTTTCAATCCAACCAACAAATAGAAAAATTCACATAGATCATTATCCACACGCACTGCAGCCATAGCACCCTCATATATACTCTTCACGGCCTTCAGCAACTTACCATCTACTATATTCTTAATACTTTCCACAATCCTTGTCTATCCACTCTGTCATATGCTTTCTCCAAATCCACGAAGGCAGCATACAATTTCTTTCCCTTCTCTAGAAACTTCTCCACTAATGATCTAAGAATGAATATCTGATCTACACAACCTCTTCCCTTCCTAAAACCTCCCTATCTATCTATCTATCTATCTGTCTATCTATATATAAAATGTGTGTGTGTGTGTGTGTGTGTGTGTGTGTGTGTGTGTGTGTGTGTATACAGTACGGTATATTTACATGTACAGAGTATATATATATATATATATATATATATATATATATATATATATATATATATACTGTATAATGACCCATGGAGCCCAGTGTCCTCAATGTAAGAGAGAACTGGGAATTTCAAAAATTAATAAAGTAGGGGACCCCCAGGTAAGGACCTATGAGCTTCGCGACTATGAGCCGATAGGCGGAGGACGGTACGCCTATTACCTTGCCAGCACAATGCCCCACCAAGGAGCTCTGGGATCCAAGGGGATATCTATCTATCTATCTAGATAGATAGATAGACATAGATATAGAAAGATAGATAGATAGAGGTAGATAGATAGATAAATAGATAGACAGATAGATATAGATATAAATATACATATATCTGTTCCATCTTTTTATCTGTCTTTCATATTAGATTCCTCTTCTATTCATCCATATTTTGCTTGCCCCCACCCCCCCATCTTTTTTTTGCACGGTTTTTAGTCATTATTTTCAAATACATCCACGACTCTCTCTTAGTATTCTTTTTGGTTTCTAGTTTTAAGCCATGATATTTATTCATTATATGCACACTGCACTCCTCTCCTAAATTATACTCCTTTCCCCATTCCACCAGCTTTTGCCGTACTAAAATTTTATGCACGCCAGTTATGTTCTTTCATAATGATATCCTTTTTAGCTGCTCACTCTCCACTAGCCCCGCGTATTTTTCTCCTTCCTCTTTTTTTTTTTCCACGTGTCCATACGTCGTTGTTTGAGAGGATTTACATTATTTTCTGTACTGGCATATTTCCTTATTTCCTCTACTTGCATTGTACTGATGCGGGATGCCTTCACGTGGTAGCGCAAGTGACTCGGTGATACAGCTGCTTGATTATAAAAACGCCCCTCATACCCATCTCAGCCACCCGGAAGAATGAGAGTGGATTCTAGGAACATGGCAACCTCAGCCTTCACTCCACCCAGTTTACCTTCAGAAATCGTTGGGTTACTGATGCTGCTGCTGCTACTACTACTACTACTACTACTACTACTACTACTTTACTGACTGCTATTCTCAGACACTGTGCTTTTTTTCTGTATCTCTCCCATCGTTCACAACACAGTACTCTGCTTCATACCATTTTGCACTTACGAACTCCACGTTCTCTCGGGTTCTCTCTTCTATTCTCACACGTTATTCTTACTTTCCTAATGCCATATCTTCTGTCCTTTCCGGTATTCTCAGATGTCTCAACTTTACTCTGATATGTGTGTTTGTGTTTTTCTTACATTATATTCTGTTCACTTTTACTATACCTTTTTCATGTTAACTTGGCATAGATTTTTGCCATGGGCAGCTAATTTCTCGAAGTTCAGTAGCAGAAAAGGACAATAGTGCACCTCTACAGCCTTTCCATGGCACTTTCTCGTAACTGGCATCGTATTCTAGTGTTAATCCCATGTTAAAACTCAGCATTGAAAAGAGAGAGATGACAATTTTAGGGCAAGTTTGAGTAAAAGGGATGTACTCGTTGCTGTAAAACTGTCATCTTTGTTTTGAATCTGGAGACGCAACAAGAGATTAACACTAGAATACGGTGCTAGTCACGAAAATGTACAGCCTTAGTATCACTATTCTGTCACTGAGCTACGGGATGTAGACTGCAAAAGGACGAAAATCTCCGTCAAGTTAAAGTGAATCAGCTATACAGTACTTATTTTTCAACCAGATATCCGAATTTCCTTTCTTTTCTGTTTCTGATGTTTCCAAATACATCACCAGGCGATTTCTCGTGTGTTGCTGCGACGGCTCGGTCAGTACTGTCAGTATTTCCTGTATCACTAATTTCTGACTCCTAATCCCCTAAACCCACGCCCACGCCAGCAGACTGAGCCATCTAGAGGAGCGCTATTTTCGGACCACCCTGCATAGATCTTAGTTTGCTATTGCCTTTGATCTTCATTACATGGTACTTTTTATGCTTCCCTGTTTCAACCTGCATCTCTCTCTCTCTCTCTCTCTCTCTCTCTCTCTCTCTCTCTCTCTCTCTCTCTCTCGTACACAACACATCCCTCCTCATCAACAACTCCCCTGTACTCACACTGCTTGGCCGTGCTCATTTTCCCTTGTTCCTCCGTGTTCCGTGCTCAGCTGATTTCCTGTGCTCGTATTCTCGTCGGGTTAGGAATCTCCCTAACACCTCTTCCTTACCGATTTATTTTTATATATGGCCGATTTAGCTCCGTGCTCATTTTATTTCCTGCTTCCATTTTACCCCAGAACACATAGGTAGCCAGTTGAGGTGATTCTTGTGCTCGTAGCCCCGTCGCCAAAGGAAGCTCCCTAACACGACTTCCTTAGCGATTTAGTTTTGAATGCCTCTGATTAATATCCTGTTCTCCGTTATTTATGTAGAATTCGGTGATACTGGAAAGATTTCTGTAACAAAGTAGAAGACGATAATGGTGTAATAAGCAAAATAAATCGCTTAGGAAAAGGTGTTGGGTAGCTGTCATAAACGACAAGACAGGCCTAGTCTCTTGTCAGTAAAGAAAGCTCCTAACTCCTCTTCCTTACAGATTTATTTATTTATTTATTTATTTATTTTGATATGGCTGGTTAACATCCTTTTGTGCGCTATTTATGCTGAGTGTCATAATGGAAGGATTTATATAGCACAGAATAGGACAGCAAGGGTTAATAGCTAAAAAACTCGCTTGTGAAAAGGTGTTTGAGTGCTTTTATTTTTTTTCTTACTAACAATAGAACTGAACTTGGGACAAATTTCTAGTTGTAAAGGGTCAATGAAGACTATATTAAATTCCCTGTCCTGAACAAGCCTCTGTTCTCTGTATCTGATACGTTCTTCAGGAGGGAAAAAATCTATTCTCTGTATCTGATATCTCCTCTTAGGGAAAAAAATCCTAATTCTCTGTGTCTGATACCTTCTCTTGGGGGAAAAAATATTCTCTATATCTGATACCTTCTCTTGCAAATGCTTGTCCTCTATATATGATTCCTTCTCGCATAAATACCTCTGCCGTTTACATCTGATTTTTCTTTTCTTGACAAGGCCCCTCCAGAGCAGAGTAAAATATCTGGCAGAGGGAAAAATTGAAAGAAAATATGCCGTCGGTCTGAAGTGGCTAATATTGGTCCAGCGATCAACTGTTGTGGAGTTACAATAATATACTGATGATCTTGTGGGTAAATTATGAGGGAGACCATTTTCGCCCATAAGGACATGAGTAACTTTAGCTCTGTGGACGCTGAGAATTAGACTTCTTTTCAAAAACTCAAAATTAGCTCCTTAATTAACTCCCTGAAGTTCCCTACAAAAAAAAAAAAAAAAAAAAAAAGTCGTAGGGTACCCAACATCTTTGTATCTGTCTCTGTTTGTCTATCTCACAATCTGTTTGTTTTTCTGGTATTCTGTCCGTCTCTTCGAAGCAAAAAAACACGAACTCCCAAGGTGATGTTTTGGTGTTCGCATGTTTACTAAGAGAGTACATAGCTTGCGAGCAGACTAGAATGATGACAAGCAGGGAAATGTTGTTGTTGTTGTTGTTGTTGTTGTTGTTGTTGCTGCTGCTATTGTTTTTGTTGGTGGTGGAGGTGTTGGTGGTGGAGGTGTTGGTGGTGGAGCCTGCAATTCAGTTGGTGAACCAAGTGAATTGCAGGCTTTAAACGCCCCTCTGCAGTTGACCCCCCCCCTCACCTTTTTTGTAAGGGGAATAAGGAAGTAACTGAGGGACATATGTACCAGTAAACCTAGGCAAAGGAGCCTCCTTGTTATATCGGTGCCACAACGTGAAGGCGTCCCTCTCGCAGCAAACATAAGTACGTTTGGTTATCGTTAAAGGCTACCCATCACTAAGGCTCCGCCCGTCAAAATGTCTGTATCCCATCACGTTTTCTCGTACAATCACCTCTTCTTTATGTAAAATTATTAAATGCCGAGGCATAACTTAAATAATTTTAACACTGTCGCTACTAACATTTCCCCAGTGTAGCATGTTTAGTAACGGTAATCAAATTACTTAAAAACAAACGATTAACAATGAGGAAGGAAAGACAGGTCATGTGATATGCCCTAATTAACAAGCAGTAATATAAACACATACCTCTTACACACACACAATATATATATATATATATATATATATATATATATATATATATATATATATATATATATATATATTGCCAGACGCCTCAATCCCGTTTGGGGTGGCCACAAACAAATCGCCTCCACGTCGCCCTGTCCCCGGCCATTTCACTCCCCTGCTCCCAACTCACACCCCCCTCTCTCAAAAACCTCACCATCCCATCCCTCCATCTCATCCTCGGCCTCCCCCTCCCTCTTCCCCCCTCCACCTCACTCACATACACACTCGTCGTCAGTCTTTCACCCTCCATCCTCTCCACATGGCCAAACCACCTCAGTGTGTTCCTCATAACGCTTCCTATCACATCCACATCCACACCACAACGCTTCTTTATATCCTCATTCGTCAGCCTGTCTCTCCATGTGACTCCACAGGCTCCTCTTAAATAACTCATTTCCACTGCTCTCATTCTTGACTTGTGTCCTTCCAACAACGTCCAAGCTTCACTTCCATACGTTAGAGTTGGTATCACAATACTGTCATGTAGTAACTTTTTCACTTCCATGCTCACTTCCCTGTTTCTTATCACTGCTTTCAAAGAACCAGCAACCTTTCTTCCCTGCTGTACCCTTTCAAGCACTTCACCCTCCAAACCTCCATCCTTACTCATTACACTACCTAAGTACTTGAACGTACTCACATTTTCCAATTCCTCACCATCCAACCTCGCTTTACATTCACTGACTTCACTTCTCTCAAAGACCATCACTTTACTCTTCCCTACATTCACCTTTAGATTCCGTTTCTTACACACTCACCCAAACTCATCCACCAAGCCTTGCAGCTCCCCTTCGTCTTCACTCAACAACACAGTATCATATGCAAACAAGAGTACAGGGAGTTTCCAAACACTATATATATATATATATATATATATATATATATATATATATATATATATATATATATATATATATATATATATATATATATATATATATATATATATATATATATATATATATATATATATATATTGTATATATATATATATATATATATATATATATATATATATATATATATATATATATATATATAATTTGTCAATAACATCTATCATTTGCTTTATATCATTATACTGATATTTATAGTACGTCCTTTAATCCTGCCAATTCTTGCGTTGATTGTGGGCAATTTTAATGGGTTTAGGTTAAAAGTTCCATTTTCAGTAAATTTCCTTAAGTAAGTACAATGCACGGTTTTCATTTTCATTCATCCGACTATCAGAAGCAATTTCCGATGAACGGCAGCCCTGCCTAGGTCAAGTGAATAAGACCGAAAACACAAGACTTTGGTAAAGTGGTTGTCAAACATCCCTGACTGCCAGAAGATGTCAAACAAACACCCACACGTAGAGAGCACTCACTTCTGTTTTTTGCCAACGTGCGTTCGTGTTTGTTTGCAACGTGTGGTCGCACCCTAACATAGGAGAGAGCGGGGAATATATGACGTAACAAAAATGCTTTGGATATTCGTGACGCAGAGCATTCTTCTTGCTAAGCTACGGCCAACGGATTACAAAACTAGTTCGCCGACGCAAAGTATGAATATTTCTAAAGTAAACCATGAGATGACGACACATTCTTGAGCCGGTGCCATGCTGTAGGCTACACCTGTGACATTTGATAATTTTCTTTGTACTCATTTAGCGTTCACCATTTAATACTGATGCTAACATTTCAAATCTTTATATCAGTATTGTAAATATTTTTCCCACATTATGTGATATAAACAACATGGCGAGTCCGTTGGCAATGTCCCATCTCTCTATAGAAGGCGCCGTCACCGTTTGGGTATTGATATCGATATTTATAGCACAAAGTCTATTACCCTGAAACACTATGGCTATATCAGCACTAATATAATAGATGTGTGTGTGTGTGTGTGTGTGTGTGTGTGTGTGTGTGTGTGTGTGCTGAAACA
The DNA here is from genome assembly GCF_032717465.1 of Coenobita brevimanus. Lineage (NCBI taxonomy): Eukaryota > Metazoa > Arthropoda > Malacostraca > Decapoda > Coenobitidae > Coenobita > Coenobita brevimanus. Next base: position 25,666,044 of record NC_136981.1, read on the forward strand.
GTGAGCAAAATGGAATACAGTCATAATACAGCTACTTTACTGGCAAATAGGTTTATCACGCTATCTGTAGCAACACCAGAGACATAATTGTTTGGTTCATCTCTTCGTTGCCTCCATCATGCTCGCCTGTCCTTTGTACTAACCTGCCATTTATAACTTGCCCTTTGAGTTCACCTGTCCTTTGTACTCAACTGCCCTTTATATTCACCTGCCTTTTGTGTTCACCTGCCCTTTGTACTCACCTGCCCTTTATGTTCACCTGCCCTTTTTGTTTACCTGCCCATTGTGTTCACCTGCCCCTTATGCTCACCTACCCTTTATGTTCACCAGCCCCTTGTGTTCATTGTTTTCACCCCAACACTGTTTCCTCTGTGTTCACCTACCCTTGTGTTCACTTGTCATTTGTACTCATTCGCCTTTTGTACTTACTTCTCATGTGCCTTTTTTTATTCACTTTATATATATATGGCTAATTTTTTGGTTACCTTGTCATTACCTTAAATCATCTCCCGTTACCAGTCGTCCCGATTCTTCAGTTGGACAACCTACCTTGTCTACCTATCTCTTTTACCTCATTTCACCTGCCCTTAATCACTCCCGCCCGCGCCTTTATGTGGTGGCATTGACATACTCCGGCTGCTCGACTGACTGGTGATACAAATGTCCCTTTTGTACATCTCTATCCACCGAAAGGAGGATGGTGAATTGCAGGAGAGCTAGATAATCCGGCAGTCCACTGGGTTCACGGACAACAACAATCTCTCTATCCTCCCTTGCTTACCTGTTTGTGTAATTGATCAACATTCTTCACATGTCCCTCGTCCTGACAAGTTTCCTTTTCACTTATTAGCTTCGATTTCCCACCTTTTAATTCCTTCCATTCCTCATATGTTGATAGTCCCCTTCTTCCCACTTTCCTTATTTATTTTCTCTGTCACCTTTTTTTGTTTTATCATTCGTTCTTATTTAACTAAAGAATTCTCTCTCTCTCTCTCTCTCTCTCTCTCTCTCTCTCTCTAAATTACATAGAGCCTTCATTAATACCATCTGCTACTTGCAGACTCTCATGATCCTGTCCCCATTCCCTCACCTGTCCCCACGCCCTCACCTGTCCCAACGCCCTCACCTGTCCCCACTCGCTTACCTGTCCCCACGACCTCACCTGCCTCGCCCTTACCCGTCCCCACGCCCTTACATGTCCCCACGCCTTCATCTGTCCCCACGCCCTTACCTGTCCCCACTCCCTTAACTGTCCCCACTCCCTCACCTGTCCCCACGCCCTTACCTGTCCCCACGCCCTCACCTGTCCCTATTCCCTCACGTCCCCCCGCCCTTACCTGTCCCCGCCCTTACCTATCCACACGCCCTCACCTGTCCCCACGCCCTCACCTGTCCCCACGCCCTCACCTGTCCCCCCGCCCTTACCTGTCCCAGCCTTACCTGTCCCCAAGCCTTCACCTGTCCCCACGCCCTCACCTGTCCCCATGCCCTTACCTGTCTCCTTGGTGGTCAAGTAGAGACGTCGCCCCTATACAAGAGTGTCCTTGGCCTCCTCCCGTGACGGCGACGAGGTGGGCGGCGAGGTGGGCGTTGGCGTAGGCGTTGGAGGCGGTTTGACTCAGGGCGAGGTGGAGTGCGCAGGTTGAACGATTGTGTGGAGGGAAAGGGAGAGGGTCCTGGAGAATGAAGTAGGGGTATCAAATATAATTAATAAATAAAAAAGGGAAGGGTATAATGACTACCATATGTGGGTCATTTGTTCCTGAGGTGGTAGCAACAGGAGCAGTAGTACTTGTAGTAGTAGTAGTAGCAGTAGCAGTAGTAGTAGTTGTGGTCGCAGTCATCGTCGTCGTCGTCGTGATCGTCGTCGTGGTCGTCGTCGTCATAGCAGTAGTGGTTGTAGCAGCAGCAGCAGCAGCAGCAGCAGTAGTAGTAGTAGTAGCCATCCCAGACTCATCTGAACGTGAAGTAATGGACTCTGGGCTAAAGTTACCCTCAGTCTTGCAGTTCACCATCCTCCTTTCTGGGGATAAGGAGGGAACTGAAGGACATTTGTGTAACTGGGTAGTGAGACACCTTAGTTATATCGGTGCCACCACATGAAGGCGTCCCCCTCCAGCCATGACATGCGAAACAAAACTACTACACAGGCGAATCACACTGTCGAAAGACGAAGTTTATAATTATAACCATAAATGTGGCAGCTGTGTGACTCCATTTTTATTGATAAATTTTTGCTTATAACTTTACGAATATTTTTGCAGTACTTCATTCTGGACGTTAAAAATTCACTTTTTTTTTTTTTATTACCCCCAAACAATCACTATTTGCACTTTAAATAGCCTAACGTCCTCATAGCACTAAATTATGTTACATTTTCTGAAATATTAATATCTTTTACATGATTTTCTTACCAGTTTGTTAGAAAAATAATAGCTTATAATTCTCTCTCTCTCTCTCTCTCTCTCTCTCTCTCTTATACTTATTTGCATTCTGCTTTCCTCTCGCACTATCTCCAGATCTGTTTTTGACTCCATATCATACGTAGTAAAGGATTTTGGAACCGGATGTGTTAGCCTACATTAACTCCTTTACTAATTGATCTAAGCTGAAAAAATCAATCTGATAAACAGCAAAAAACAAAGTCAGGATGAGATATTCGTGGTGAAGTGGTCAGGGTTTGTATGGCGAAGGGGAAGGAAGCCCCATATGTAAGTGATCCATTGTGACAAGTGGAAGAGTTGGGTGCGAGAGAGAGAGAGAGAGAGAGAGAGAGAGAGAGAGAGAGAGGTTAGAGATTAATTTCTTTATTTTCTCTAATGTTTCAGGCTACACCAAACCCATCTTTAGTTTTTTTCCCTTCTTCAGTTTTCTTTCGTATCTTTTCTTTTCTTTTTTTCTTTTTTTGTTTCAGCCCCAGCGTTAGGGAAAATCAAGTAGGGAAGCTCTAACCTGTCTCTCTCCTACCCAACGTTTCCTCATGCCCCATATGTCCGTTCGATGTTTATAGAAGGCCTTTGATTAGTTTGTCAACGTGCATCTTAACATCAAAATCTGCTCTCGCCAATTATGCTTAGGGCCCAGACATGTTTCACTTTCTGTAAGCCTAAAATAGCTCTTAGGTAATTTTGCCTATTGGTCTGTTTTAGTTTTTTTTATGTAAAGAAAAAGGGATCAAAGGCAAGAAGTCCTCAAAATTTGCCCTTCAGACATAAAAGTATAGGGTTGCGATTTGTTTGCTAGGTTTCTAAAAGGTAGGGTACTTAGATTAGTTTTTGTCGGTGAATCTAAAAAAAAAAAAATAATAAATAATCATAGAAAAATAAATACATTGAATCAGAAATCATTTTGCTTAACGACCTTGGCCCCCAGTACTGATAGCCGAAAATAAAATAATAATAATGATAATAGTAGTAGTAGTAGTAGTAGCAGCAGTAGTAGTAGTAGTAGTATGTCAGTGCTCGAGGTTTCTGGACACGTGGGCAGAGGGCGTTCTTCGACATCAGGATATTCGATCCCATGGCAGCATGTCATCGTGAACTGTCTCTCAAAGCTACACACAAAAAGGAATGAACAAGAAAAAAATAGAAATTATCAAGAAAGGATCCAACATGTGGACCACGGTCGATTCACTCCCCTTGTGTTCACGAGATCAGGTGGGATGGGTCCAGAGGCAGTGAGATTCTATTCGAGACTACCAGAGGTTCATTCTGAGAAGAAACGTCAACCGTAGAGTTCTGTTATGGCCTGGATGAGATGTCGACTGCCATTCTCCCTCGTGAGGTCTGTACTCCTATGTCTCAGGGGCACTAGATCATCAGCCCTCAGGCCTGTCTCACTGGCGGGTATGGATTACGAAGCTACAGTGGTCGAGAGTCGCATAGACCAGCGACTCCAATAGTTTAATGTCTTTATTTACACTGTAATATCAATAAATATAAAATAAAATAATAATAGTAATAGTAGATGGTCGGTAACCACAGCCGTTGGCGTGCTTGGGGCCAACGGATTGAAATATGAGGGTTAGTGTTAATCTTCACATTACAACTCCAAATGGTGAACTGTATTAGGAAGGTTGGTTTTGATCTTCACAATATAATTCAGCAATGGATGGAGGTGATTAATAATAATAATAATAATAATAATAATAATAATAGCCACGGTGCTTCAGAAGTTATCATAAAATACTGGAGGGCTGCCTTTCCCTTCACGATTTTGTGTTTAAGTATACCGCCGTAAGACACACCACTGCCATTAAATCCCACTGAATGGTTTATAAAATTGGAGTGTATAATTCTGAGGCTATTTATTGCCAGACTACGCCATACTTCATCTACTTTTCCATAATCACCGGGAACATACATCGCTGCGGTAATAAGTGGCGGTAGTTACACTGTTGTTTATATAAGCTGCTCATTAACCCTGCTGCGTGTGTGTATTTATGAGTCGCCTTCATCTCCGACATTATCCTGTGTATTCTTAGAGCAGCTCCCCTCACAAGCGTGTTCTGGGGTCTATAAATACGCCTCGTTGTTTAGTGGGCTCAGGCAACAGTCGCAGGCATAGGCTCGTATTCTCATCGGTAAGAATAAAAACTCCCTAACACCTTTTCCTAAGTGATTTAGTTTGTTTATTATACCTTACTGTCCCATCCTGTTACATAAATACTTCAAACATCGCCATTTTTTGCATCAATAACGAGCAAAAGGGTATTAACCTGTCATATCTAAAAATAAGTCGCCAAGGGAGAGGTGTTAGGAAGCATCCTTACCCGACAAGATACGGGCTAAGGTCGTGTGCTGGATTCACACACAAACACTCGGGTTGAACTTTGACCTTGCCCTGTGACCCTGATCTTTGACTAATTCTCAAAATGGAATACCTTCGTTCTTGCTGTATCCTCAACCCTTCCACCAAGTTTGGTCTAAATCGGATAAGAGCTGTTTAAGTTGATCATGCTAGGTCAATTTCTTACCTAGCCCTGTGACCTTGATCTTTGACCTGTTGCTTGTAAAGTCATTTGGTAAACTCTTGGCTAATACTCAATTCTTCCACCAAGTTTGGCTTAAATCGGATGAAAAACATTTGAGTTATTTTGTTTACACACACACACACACACACACACACACACACACACACACACACACAGCAAAACATAGCGTCCTCTCGCATGGCAAGCGCGGGTATAATAATGATTTTTGATAGCCACATAAACACCAAGAAGACGAAATGTAAAGTTTCCTATGATAACAAGAACTGGGCCTACACAAGAAAACAAATACATAATAATAATTAAAGTACTAATTAATATGGCGTGACAGTAGTGATTGGGTGCATCATCATCATCATCATCATCATCATCATCGTCATCATCGCCACTGCCGTCATCATCATCCCTGTCATCATCGTCATCACCACCACCCCAACGAGGGATATGGCTGGGCTGGATGCATGGACAAGGAAAGAGAAGGTACACAAGGGGGAAGAACGATTAACATCACATCCAGTTAAACAGTCCACACATTCATTCACACATCATTACAGCCACCGGAATCCTGGCATCACCTCCTAATACGGCAGTTCATCATCATAATCATCATCATCATCGTCATCATCATCACACTAGCTCTCATTCCCACTTCATCACCTATGATTTATCGTATTTTATGATATACATAATTTTGCCTACTGTAGGAAGGAAGTCTATTAGTAAAGCCTTTCATTAAGACTATGATATACTCCTATCGAAAAACCTATCTTGATTTAAATTAAAGTTTTGTTGGATTGCAAAAAGAAAATAGAAAAGAAAATGTCTAAGATAGAGAGTCTGAGATAAGAAATAACTGCTAAGGGAAAAAATCTACCAAGACATGTAATTACGTTGGATAAGGAAGGTCCCTAACACCTCTACCTTAGCGATTTACTTCTGAATATGGTTGATATCCTTTCGTAAGTTATTAATGCAGAGTATGCGTTATTAGAATGATTTATATAGCACCGAAAAGGGTATTTAGATGCAAAGGTGTAATAAGCAAAATAAATCGCCTAGGAAGAGGTGTTAGGGAGGTTTCTTAACTGACGAAGGGTCCAAGTCCCCTGAGCATAGGAGGGTACAAGAGAGAGAGAGAGAGAGAGAGGCGGGGGGGTGCAGAGTATTTTTCATGTTTCTTGTCTAATGAGCTTTCTAATTTCGATTCTTAATTTTCCACGACTCATCCTCAACTTCCGCAGTGACTTCAGAGAGAGAGAAGGGGGGAGGGGGGGCGAGTTTGTACATGGCGCTCAACTAAAAACTCACTTTTCGGTCTTGTCGGTATCTGCTTGTGTGTGTGTGTGTGTGTGTGTGAGAGAGAGAGAGAGAGAGAGAGAGAGAGAGAGAGAGAGAGGAAATATTACCAACAGGCCCAAGGGAATGCAAGATGGTCTACACACAACTTCAATACACTGACATACTTCTGTGCAAATTGCCATGATTATTAATGAACATACAAGAACATAGGATCCCAGAATTTGTGGGTCTGTGTAATTTTAACTTTGACCCGATTTTATTCCCTTTAAGATCCCTAAAATAAAAAAAAAAAAATTCTAATCCCTTTTTCGATGCCTCCATAAAAACAGAAAAAAACAAATCTCTGAGGGTATTTGCCTAAAGGATAACTGTGGCATGTCTGAAGTGCATTAGTGAAGAAGTAAAGGAATTATGCTAAACTGAAAACTGATTGGATGAAAGAATTATGAAAGAAAGATAATAAGGGAATGCTGTGGGTGTAGACATTATGGTGCTCAGAGTGAATGAGTTATAACAGACAAGCAGCTCTACCGTACAATATATTAAGTCGTATTTTAATGACATAGGAAGCTTTGTTGCAGTTCTTCATTTGTGATTTATTTTGTATATTACACACCGACATTCTCTTCTCTGATATTTATATCGCCTTGTTATCGATATAGTTGGTTTTAATAATGCAGAACACGACACTGAGCTCTAATATGCAGAATAAATCGCTAAGGAAGGTGTTAAGAAATTTCCACAGCTGCGTAGGATACTCCGTGTATTGTTGTTGTTGCTTAACTCCGGTCTGTCTGGACAACCAGACCTGTTGACCGAAGGTAAGCAGCTGCTTCTGTGAGACCGTCCTACAGGTACAGTCTGGTGCGTTACCTACACTTTGTAGGGATCCGGTGCCCCCTTGTAAACAGCACATCACCAGGGTCCTTCCATAAGGAGGTGTAGGGAAATATGAGGATATTAGGTTCCTGTTGGACACTGTAGCTAAGTCTCTTCACCCAGTGTACAGTCAAAGAAATAACTATCTTCCCAGTTCCCTTTGTGGAACATTTACAATGGGCAAAGTACAATGAAAACCTTCCTCTACTGGTGGGTGTTTCAAATGGTTTGATTATTCCTATACGTATTCGTCACAGATTGGGAAGTTACTTATTTCTCTCTCAGTACACAGCGCCACCACGTGTAGGCTCCTCATCAGCGCTTGCACTCTGTATAAGGATAACAAATGTGCGTTACCTTGAGTCCTGCTGGTCTTGCGTATATTGCGTGGGGGGTGAGAGGGGCTGGAGGTCGAGGCTCACCTACCCCGCCCCGCCAGGCACCCCGCATCGCTGTACGTCCGCCTCCAGGAAAGGAAACTGCGAAGCATGTAGTTAGACTGTGGGCAGACAGGGTGATGGTGATAGGATGGTGGTAGTAGGTGGTACGACGGTGGTGAGAAGTTGTATGACGATGGCAATAATGGTATGTGGTGGTTGGGAGGAGGTGGAGTATGGTACTGGTGGTGTGGTGGTGGTGCTTGAATAATGGTACTGGTGGTGTGGTGGTGGTGCTTGAATAATGGTACTGGTGGTGTGGTGGTGGTGCTTGAATAATGGTACTGGTGGTGTGGTGGTGGTGCTTGAATAATGGTACTGGTGGTGTGGTGGTGGTGCTTGAATAATGGTACTGGTGGTGTGGTGGTGGTGCTTGAATAATGGTACTGGTGGTGTGGTGGTGGTGCTTGATTAATGGTACTGGTGGTGTGGTGATATTGGTTGTGTTTACACACAAACACACACACACACACACACACACACACACACATAAATACGAGTATATATATATATATATATATATATATATATATATATATATATATATATATATATATATATATATATATATATATATTGTGGTAGGTGGGGGTTTTCACCATCCTCTCCCTCGATGTAGTGCTGCTGCTCTCGGGTGTCTGCCCTTTCCTCTCCTCCCTCCATTCCTTCCTTCCTTTTCTGTCTTTCTTTACTTCATTCTTTCCACGTCCTTCTGCCTACGGGTGACTTTACACTCCCTCTTTTGTCTTTCTTTTCTTCATTCTTTCCTCTTCCTTCTGCCTATGGGTGACTCTACACTAAGTGACAAGCCTAATGGTTTCCTGTACACCAGGAAACCATTTAGTACGCTGGGTGGTAACCATTAATTATAGCGCTCCAATCGGATTGAAGGGATGAAGGTTTATATCCAAGGGGTGATTGGGGTTATTGCTCACGCAATGCCACTCAGCGATGAGTGAGGCTTAAATGGCAGGATCAAATTGCCTAGCCCCGTGCTTCTACGCTCCTTATGGGGCAACGCAGAATTGGATGATGGATCGATATATATATATATATATATATATATATATATATATATATATATATGAGCCTCTGTGGTACAGTAGTACAGTGTCAGTTTTCGTACACGGGTGAGCCAGGGTTCGCGCCCTGCCAGGGTAATAAACTTTGGGAGTGTTCATCCAGCCACGTACTGTTTTGGCCGACATAAGGGGCGCTGTGGTTGAACCAGTGTCGCTTACTATGAAGTATGCTTGCACCCAGTCGGCTTCAGCGGGCCGATTACACTTGGTTAACAGACTACACACTCATCCAAAGCCACTCCAACAATTACACTTACAAGCACTTCTCACCCTACATACAATCTCTACTAGACAACCTAAGTCACGTGGTAGAGATACATTGGCTGTATCGTCCCGACTTCGGTCGGGATAGGCCGGTCCTGCAGTGGATACTCAAACGGCTGATGATATATATATATATATATATATATATATATATATATATATATATATACAGTATATATATATTCCTGTCATATGCTTTCTTCCAATCCATGAAAGCCGCATACAACTTCTTTCCCTTCTCTAGAAACTTTTCCGCTAAAGATCTAAGAATGAATATCTGATCTACGCAACTTCTTCCCTTCCTAAAGCCTCCCTGTTCTTCTCCAACTAATTCCTCTGTTCTTTCTCTAACTTTGTCAATAAGTATCCTACCATACACTTTTCCTATGGTACTAAGAAGACAGATGCCCCTATGATTACCATACACTTCTTTTTCCCCTTTTCCTTCGTACAAGGGAATAATTATACCCAACTTCCAATCCTCCGGGACTCTACCTTCCTCCCAGGCCAATCTGTACATTTTCCACATCCATTCTACTACTATCTCTCCCCCATACTTCATCATTTCACCACAAACTCCATCAATTCCTGGGGCTTTCCCCAATTTAACTTTCTTCATTGCTTCCACAACTTCAATCCTACTGATTTCTTCCTGTCTTCTCACTTCCCTCCTTCTCCCAGCCATTCTCCAGCCACTTATACTCGCGTTACTTCCATCCTCTATGTTCAACTATGAAAAGTATTAAGAATATATGGAGTAGATGGGAAGTTGTTGAATGCTGTGAAGAGTATGTATGATGGTGATAAGGCTGCAGTGCGTGTGGATGGTGAAATGAGTGAATTTTTCTCTTTGAAGGTTGGGTTGAAACAGGGATGTGTCATGTCTCCATGGTTGTTCAATCTGTACATGGATGGGGTAATAAAAGAGGTACAAGGTAGGGTAGTGGATGTTGGAGTGGCCCTGGTGAGAGAGGGCAGTGTTTGGAAACTCCCTGTACTGTTGTTTGCAGATGATGCTGTGTTGTTGAGTGAAGACGAAGGAGAGCTGCAAGTCTTGGTGGATGAATTCGGGAGAGTGTGTAAGAAACGGAATCTAAAGGTGAATGTAGGGAAGAGTAAAGTGATGGTCCTTGAGAGAGGTGAAGTCAGTGAATGTACAGCGAGATTGGATGGTAAGGAATTGGAAAATGTGAGTACGTTTAAGTACTTGCGTAGTGTGATGAGTAAGGATGGAGGTTTGGAGGGTACAAAGGGTACAAAGGAAAGCAAACAGCAACAGACCTTATGGTCCTTTCGAGGCTGTTTGGTACAGAGTAGACTATGACTACAAGATCTAACTCTACATGTTGAAGGATAAGGATAGTAAAGCAAGAAGGCTCCCCCCACCTCCAAACCCTCCAGCCAAAACTGGTAAGAAAAACTGAGAAAAACCACCACGCAGCATGGAAAAACTGACATGGAAATTTCATAGGAAAGACTGAAAAGGAAAAGCTACATTCTATAATACATTATATAAGCTACCTGTATGAATAACCTGAAAGAGAAAGTAGTAAAGTACAATGAGTTATCTAATTGCATGTCACTGCACGGGTACGCTGAGTTGACGGGGCGTCTGCTGACACAGTGTGGAAATTGCACAGTGCACAGTGTGGATATTCAGGAGTGGTGTGGCAACCTTGCCTGGCTCTGTTAAGGTAGGCAGCAGTCAATCAGGCCCCAGCTCCGTTCATTCCACTGAGACTAGGAACTTTCCCATGAGGGACAAGCAAACAAGTCACCTCCTGAAGCAGTGACCCCTGGTACATTAAAAAATTGTACAGCAGGGAAGAAAGGTTGCTGGTTCTTTGAAAGCAGTGATAAGAAGCATTGAAGTGTGCATGGAAGTGAAAAAGTTACTACATGACAGTATTGTGATACCAACTCTAACGTATGGTAGTGAAGCTTGGACGTTGCTGGAAGGACACAAGTCAAGAGTGAGAGCAGTGGAAATGAGTTATTTACGAGGAGCCTGTGGAGTCACATGGAGAGACACTCTGACAAATGAGGATATAAAGGAGCGTTGTGGTGTGGATGTGGATGTGATAGGAAACGTTATGAGGAATACGCTGAGGTGGTTTGGCCATGTGGAGAGAATGGAGGGTGAAAGACTGACGAAGAGAGTGTATGTGAGTGAGGTGGAAGGGGGAAGAGGGAGGGGGAGGCCGAGGATGAGATGGAGGGATGGGGTGGAGAGGTATATGAGAGAGGGGTGTGTGAGTTGGGAGCAGAGGAGTGAAATGGCGGGGGACAGGGCGACATGGAGGCGATTTGTTTGTGGCCACCCCGAACGGGATTGAGGCGTCTGGCAATAGACAGATATATATATATATATATATATATATATATATATATATATATATATATATATATATATATATATATATATATATATATTAACAACGTAGAGTCTGATTACGATTCGTCTGTTAGAGACGCCTGGACACATTATGTTCATTGTGTCTAAAATGCTGGAGGTCATAAGCAAAGGTTATGGTGAAAAGAGCATAATGGATTAGCGATAATAGCGATAATTAGGAAAGACTGGTGATGATGGTAGTATGTTGATAGTGGTGATAATTAAGGGAGTGTGGTGGGGGTGACTGGGGGAGAGTGGGAAGTGTGGTGTTGGTGGTGAGGTGTGGTGACAGTGATGTAGTGAGTGTGGTGATAAATATGGAAGAACAGAAGTGACAGTAATGAGTTAAGGTGATTGTGGTGTGTTGATGGTGGTGTGGTGATTGTGGCGCGATGATGGTGGTGATAATTAAGGAAGCTTGGTGATGGTGGTATGATGACGGTGGTCTGATATGGGAAAAGTGGTGATGATATGATGATAGTAGTACTGTGATGTCGTGGCGTGGTGACGGGTTTGGAATGATAAACGTTAATGATGAGGGAAGTAGGTCAGACAGTAGGGAGTGGAATCGATCTACGTATAAGACGCCTAGAAAGAATAAGCCATGTTAGGAATTTAAGCTATGCAGGAAATAGTTTAAAGTCCTAAAAATCAACACCTAGACGATTTTTAAGAAGGGGGAAGGAATGTGAGCGTGTTAACTAAATTATATTGAGGTGAGGGAGAGGGTGGAGAAATTCTTTGAGATCGGTGAAAGAAAAGAATGAGGGAATGGAAATATAATGAAGCTTTGCCCTTTTATATTCTAACATGGCCTGCAATTGCTATCTTCTCGTATTAAATGCTGAGCTGTAACATTATAAACTAGAATATGGTGCTAGTCACGAGGAAGTGCTATTGCCTTATTCTGCCACTAAGCTATATCATATAACCACAAAAGGACGAAAACTTGGACCAGGTTAAGGTAGAGAAACTATAGAATGGAAGGAAGAGATGTGACATTTTGAGAAAATAGGAGGACGCGAATGAACAAAGCTGAGGTGGTGAGAGGAGGGAAGGTAAGAAAAGTATAAACAGAGAGGAAAACATCTATGAAAAACACCTGTAAGAATAATGCTTAGGATCCAATAAGAAAATACCGAGGAAGAGGAACGATGAGCCTGATATAAAAGTTAGCTGTGAAGGTGGAAGTGGAAGTGAGAATGGAGGGAGAAGAAAGAAGATGTAATAAAAATTGGTGAGGAAAAAGTTATTGGATACTGACCTAGCAACATTGAACTGGAAAAGGATGAGAGAGAAAGGATATAAGAGGAGTAAAAAAAATGAAAAACGGGGAAGGCGATGTGAAAGTGATCGATTGGGAGATTCTGCAGAGGAAACTGTCTGTATATTGTCTATCTGCCTGTTTGTTTGTCTATCTGTCCATTTATATATCTATGTTCATATGTCTATCCATCTGTCTGTCTATCTATCCATACATCTTTGGCCATCCATCTATCTCTATCTATCCATCTATCTGTCTACAGGTAAGGTCCTTAATCCCAGAAGGGGTGACTAGAAACGAATTGCCTCCATGTCATTCTATCGCCCACCATCAGGCTGCTCGATCTCCAACTCACACCTCCTCACTCTTTTGGGGGGGTAGAGAGGGGGTTGAGGGCCATTTGTACAACCAGTTAGTTGAGCTGCTTAGTCATATCGAAAAGAAATTAATCTGGGAATGTAAAATAATGACAACGATCAACTAAGGCATTGATAAGAAGGAAAACCGCTTATCAGTTGTCAAAGTAGAATTTTGTACGTCAGTGGTACCCATTTCTCTGGTGCTGGAAAGGGGCGCCTTCGTGTGGTGGCACCGATATGACTAGGTGGAGCTGCCCCTTGAAATAAATATCCCTCAATCCCCTCTCTATTCTTGAATGGGGGAATAGAGGTCTACGAAAGAGATTATGCTTTTCCCTTCAAGTCACCGGGGTTATGGTCAGATGTACAGTAGTGTTCATGAGTCCCGATACACATGTGGGCGTGTTGTCAGTTGTAGTGCTCACTACATTTGGAATATGGAACGTTTGGCTTACTGCCTGATACACTGAACATAATCTGGCCGGGTAGCAAGTGGAATAGTTCAACATCTTTTCAGCGGTGGACACATCAGTAGACAACACAACTTACATGTGTATCGAGACTCATGAAAGCGACTGTACCTGGCTTTTAAACTGCTACTTCCCACTGTGTGCGCGTCTTACCTAATTCCATTTTATGAGTTTATGGGAATACTTTATGAGCAAGCAAACTTTAACATAGTGCATACTTCTTTTAATTTAAGCAGGTAACTATTTTCGTCTTTCTGTGGCAATTTTTCCATAACAGAGTGGAAGAATAAGAAAATACTACGGCTCTACATCCTTTTGAGAGAGCTTTTTCGTGACTGGCGTTGTATACTGGTGTTAATCTTTGGCCACTGCTCAACATTCAAGATGGAGAGACCTGCAATTTTACGCCTAGGCAAAGTTAACAGCGTATAGATGTGTACATTTAATCTGCGGTTGGTGCGGCGCGATTAATGAAAGTGTTTTGCTGAAGTTGATGTCTTGTAATAATAATAATGATAAAAATAATAATAATAGTAGTAGTAGTAGTAGCAGTAGTAGTACTAGCAGTAGTAGCACTAGTAGTAGTAGTTGTTGTTGTAGTAGTAGTAGTAGTAGCAGCAGCAGTAGTAGTAGTAGTAGTAGTAGTGGTAGTAGTAGCAGTAGTAGTAGTAGTAGTAGTAGTACTAGCAGTAGTAGCACTAGTAGTAGTAGTTGTTGTTGTAGTAGTAGTAGTAGTAGCAGCAGCAGTAGTAGTAGTAGTAGTAGTAGTGGTAGTAGTAGCAGTAGTAGTAGTAGTAGTAGCAGCAGTAGTAGTAGTAGTAGTAGTAGTAGTAGTAGCAGCAGTAGTAGTAGTAGTAGTAGTAGTAATAGTAGCAGTAGTAGTAGTAGTAGTAGTAATAATAATAATAATAATAATAATAATAATGAAGCAATAACAATAATAATAATAATATTACTTCTTTCCACCCAAATCGTCCACAGAACCACACCCTCCCACCCACTCTCGTAGACTCGTGGAAGGTGTGTGTGAAATTTACGTATACTTATAAACAAAGTACAGTATATGACCTGAATCAATATATTAAAATTACCTTAGTCAACAGAGGGAAATGTTAGGTGTCAATATACGAACTAGATGGAGAGTACAGAGTATAGTGATGGAGGAGGGAGGATAAGGATGGTGATGGAAGAGAGAGAGAGAGAGAGAGAGAGAGAGAGAGAGAGAGAGAGAATGAAGGAAGTAAACAGTTTTACAAGGACGTTGTAGCAGTAGTAGTAGTAGTAGAGGTAGCAATAGCATTACAAGATGCAAGTAGTAATAGTAGTAGTAGTAGTAGTACAAGGTGCTAGTAGCTTTTTATTTATTTATTTATTTATTTTTTGTGTGTGTCCAACTCTGGACAAAGGCTTCAGGACCTATTTCTCGGGGGTAGTGACCTATCCCAAGGTCCAGTAGTCCTCCTACACCTCCTCATGTCATGTAGTGGTAGTAGTAGTGGCACAAGGTGCTAGTAGTAGTAGTAGTAGCAGTAGTAGTACCAAGAACAACAGTAGCAACAGCAGCAATAATCGTAGCAGTAGTAGTAGGAGTAAGAGTAGTAGTTGTAGTAATAGTAGTAGTAGCTGCTGTAGTTAGTAGTAGTGGTAGTAGTAGTAGTAGTAGTAGCTACTGCAGTTAGTAGTAGTAGCAGTAGTAGTAGTAACAGCAGCACCAGCAGCAGTACCAAGAACAACAACAACAACACCAGCAGCAGCAGCAGCAGCAGCGATAGTAGTAGTAGTAGTAGTGGTAGTAGTGGCAGTAGTAATAGTTGTAATAGCAGTAGTTGTAGTAGTAGTAGTAGTAGTAGTAGTAGTAGTAGTTGCTGTTGTTGTTGTTGTTTTAGTCCCAGGTTCATCTGAAACGTGAACCCAGTGGACTTCAGGCAGAAGGTTCCATCTCCTGCCGTCCACCATCCTTTTTTTGGTGGATGAGAAAAGAAGTTAAGGGACATTAATATTGGGGCAGTGATGCCGCGCGGCAATATCAGTGCCACCACGTGAAGGCGTCCCTCTCACCCACGGAAGAAGAGATGTGGGGAGATAGGAAAAATGTAATTAGGTCATTAAGAGATACTTCATGCAAAAAAGGAGGTATGATAAGGGGCAGTGCAGGACGGGGAAGCCCTGATGAGATAAGGGAGATGATGCTTTGGGGTGAGATTAAACGAGCTGGGAAGTGGACAGCAGTGTGATGTAAGAAAGATGAAGGTGATGAGGAGGGAAAACATGTGTGGTTGGAACGGCACCAGCTTGAGAGGAATATTTAGTGGAATAATATCACTATGAGAGACGAGGAAAAAAAGGAAAAAGAAGCGAGCGAACACATGACATTAAATTAATATATAAGATTCTATTAACATATTTAATTAGAGTCCAGCAAAAGGACAAAACTTAATCAGTCATGCAAGTACAGAGTAATGTACTATCAGCACACACACACACACACACACACACACACACACACGTCTTGTGAGGTGGAGGTCTTTACTTGGTAATAATGTTTAGCTCTGATCATCTTTATTAAGTTACTCAGTTTGATAGCTTCATAAAGCTCGACAAAGGAAAACGTTGTTACTCAGGAATGACCTCCACCTCACTGTGTGTGTGTGTGTGTGTGTGTGTGTGTGTGTGTGTGTGTGTGTGTGTAATGCATCTAAGACTCAGTTCTTACATCTATCAACCTGACAAAATCTTCCACAGGTATACCCACTAATGTTTAATAATATTCAGCTTAATCCTGCATCATCCTTGAACATGCCTGGGGTTTCATTTATTCGGGACTTATCTTGGAAAGATCATATTACATCTCTTGTAAAATCTGCTTCCAAGAGATTGGGTGTGCTAAGCCGACTCCGCTCTTTCTTTACCCCTGCACAATTGTTGACTCTATACAGAGGTTTTATCCGCCCCTGTGTGGAGTACAACTCTCATGTGTGGGGAGGCTTCCCACATACAGCTCTTCTCAATAGGGTGGAGTCAAAGGCTTTTCGTCTCATTAACTCTCCTCCTCTTACTGACTCCCTTCAACCTCTGTCTCTTCGCCGCACTGTTGCATCTTTATCTCTTTTCTATCGCTACTTTAATGGTCACTGCTCCTCTGAACTGTCTGCTTGCATTCCTCCACCTCTACGACGGGCGCGTAGCACCCGTCTGGCAGCAAACTCTCATCCCTTTTCTGTCCAACGCTCTAATGCAAGAGTTAACCGTTACTCCCAGTCTTTCATTTATGCAACAGGTCAGCTCTGGAACTGTCTCCCTCTGTCTGTATTTCCTGCTGCCTATGATATCCAGTCTTTCCAACTCAGTGTGTCCAGGCATCTCAAAATGATCGGATCTTGAATTTGGCTCTCTATTGTATTTTGTTTTTCTCTTGGAGGGAACTGTTACTGCGGGCTCATGGCCTTTGGTTCCTTCTTTCTCGCTTAAAAAAAAAAACACACACACAGAATTATTGATGTCACCACTATAAATGCAAATGACGAACATCTGATCATCCCTCAGCTCAGGAGGACTCCGGGTGACGCTGTATAAATGTACCGTCATATTCCAAGCTCTGCCTCTCATGCCTCTGTTTCACGGCTGGACTTGCAGACGTTTTAATGTGACGTACTGAGATGCATGTTATCATTTCTCTGTGGGTGATTATACAGCACCTTTGTCCCCTACGCCACACTGAAGTATTTATGAAGCCAGCGTTGTGAAAGACAGGGGAGGTGTATGAACATTTGCATTTGAGTGTACATGGCTATATAGAAAGAAGTCCTAAATATAAGACCTCGTTATATGTCACCCAATTGATGTCTTCGCTCAAAATCCACAACATATGAAACAAATATTGCCTATTAACCCATACAGTGAGGAAACGTTTACTGCTCCTTTGCTCAGTCTGTTTCTATATTACCGGATATTTTATCTCGTAAGGGATGGCTACCTCGCTTCGACTCACCCCCTCCTCTCCCAGGTATCTTTTCACCCCATCACTCCATCTCATCTTTGATCTCCCTTTCCATCCTCAGTCTCCTTCTTCCCCACCACCTCACTAGCGTTCACTCTTCTCGTCGGTCTCCCATTCTCCATCCTCTTAACATGGCCATACCATTTCAGCGTATTTCTAACTCTTTCAGTCATGTTAATAAACAATATTGTTTAGCTCAGAGGAGAATTTTCAAGCTAGAGGGATGACAAACACCTTCATTATTACCTCATTACTGTGTTGTTCTGTTATACTGAATAAAATCGATTAGGTTTCAGAGATCCAAGAAAGTAATAAAAAAAAAAAAGCGTTACCGAATTTCGTCACATTGCATTCCTACCTACGAAGCTGATTTGCAAGCCTCCCCCATCTATATTAGCAAGTGTATAGAAAAGGATATAATATTATGGAACAAATTTCTGGATTATGAAGAGTATTGCCTGCTGATATAAAGTGACTGAAAGTGCAAAATCAGATGCAGTGATAATCGACGGAGTTACCTGACGTCCACACCAAATGCTTGCTGGTACGGCCTGGAGTTGTCTATCACTGGAACCTATAGAAGTTCTCGCCCGCACCCGCCCTCATCCAGTGGGGCCGTGTGTATGGGTTAAAGTGATATAAGAATCCCCCGCATCCGCCCGCTCCAGCACGCTTTTGGTGAGGACGTGTTTAGGATTTGTTATAAGGAAATGTACAGCCAAGATTGCCTATAAGCTTAAGGTGACTACAAGCAAAATCTTAAGTAACGAAGTCTGATCTCATAAGAAGACTGCCTACAGGTTATAACCGTATTCTTGTTAGCATAGGAGACACATTGTGGCGCCTTTTCCGCGGCGATTTGTCTTACCGGTCACAGTTTTTTATACACATACAGAGGCACCACATGTTCTGCCGCCTCCCCTGCCTCTCTGCCCATGTGTCTTGAAAATTCAGTTGAGTAATTCTTCAGCAACCAGCACTTATGAGTTTATTCAGCTGTGGATAAGTGTTCATAAGTGCTAAGTGGTGTGGTTTTACGACCCTTATTTTTCGAGTCCATGGAGAAAGAAGCCGAAAAGACGACAGGATATTTGGTGGATATTATACGTTGCGTAGTTCAACCATAAGAAAAAAAAAAGTTATATCTAAGAGAATGTCATGGTATAATATATAAAATAAATTGCTACTGAAAAATGCTACATAACCTCCTATGGCACTTAACATATCAACCTTCCACCAGTTACTTAAGGGTCAATAAGGAAGTTAATCTATTTTGCAAAGTTCTTATTTTCTCTTATAGAATGGCATGGGAGGATATAAACACTGCAATATAAATGCTCAGAGAGACAGAGAAAGATAGATAGACAGACATATACATAGATAGATAGATAGCTAGGTAGATGGACTGAAAGACGGACGACATAGATTAGAGGGTGGGAAGGAGGTAGACAGGTAGGTGGACAGGTAGAGTGAAGATAAAGAATGCACATGAACGAACTGAACTATGGCTTGAACCGAAACTGGCTGCTCGTCTCAATGAAGCAAAAATGTGATACCAGTGAAACTATATTTTTGCCTGTGACCGCCCGCAGTTGTTTCAGTGGATGTCGAAACTGGGTTAAATGTTTTTCTGTTTTTTCCCTTTTCTTCAAGGTGGAATTCAGTTTTTTTTTTTTTCCAGTGAGAATTGGTTTATTGTGAATCATTGTGTGTGTGTGTGTGTGTGTGTGTGTGTGTGTGTGTGTGTGTGTGTGTGTGTGTGTGCGCGCACACACATGTACGTGTGCGAGTGTGTGTGTGTGTGTTTGTGTGTGTGTGTGTTTGAGACATACAAACAGACGGATAGGTATAAATAGAGACAGGCAGGCACATGGACAGATCCATTCATCCATCCATACATATACACACACACATAGAGAGAGAGAGAGAGAGAGAGAGAAAGAGACAGACAGACAGAGACAGAGACAGACAGACGGAGAGAGAGAGAGAGAGAGAGAGAGAGAGAGAGAGAGAGAGAGACAGACAGACAGACAGACAGAGACAGAGACAGAGACAGACAGACAGACAGACAGAGACAGACAGACAGACAGACAGACATGCAAATCCATCCATCTACCCATCCATATATAAAGGGAGAATACATCCATCCATTCATCCATCCACATATACAGAGAGAGAGAGAGAGAGAGAGAGAGAGAGAGAGAGAGAGAGAGAGAGAGAAGGCTTAAATTTTTTATGCTTTCCTTCAGGGCAGTCCCACCACGTATCACACACCTCCATATGTCACCATTTCAGCGCAAATACTCACCGTCCATACTGAATACAAGGTAGGGCTGTCTCATACAGGACTGGTGTACTGATATTAACAAGGGTGTTTATACGACATGACGAAGGGTCTTACGGCATGTCAGTCAAGTCTGTTTTAACGAAAGTCATATTCCTAAACTATTCCCTACTCCAACCGGGATTTTAACTCGCGTCCATTACGACAGCAGTCCACCTCTCTACCAAATCGGCCACCACGTCACCCACAGAATACACTGAGGTCACTTGGACATACAATCGTTAGTATATCCCAGTCTTACCCTGGAATACCACCCACAGTATATCAGTGTTACAGCCAGGTCCCTAACTGAATTGCCTGGTGAACAGAGGCAAGGGGGAAGCCAAGTCTGGCCAGTGGTGTGATCGGTGGGTGAACTGATCTCGGGTTCTCACAGTTGCGGGGTGAATGTTCTTACCAATGCATCCCTGACTGCCCTGCTTGAGAGAAAAAAAAAAAAGCTGAGGTAATTAATGGAAGAACGAGGGAGATAGTGCTGGAGAGGGGCGCCTTCACGTAATGGCACTGATATGAAGAACGTTGGAGCTGCCCGGTAATAGAAACTTCCCTGAAATCCATCCCTGTCCCCTGAAAGAAGGATCGTGGCATTAGAATGAACAGCAGCTTCAGGCAGTAGTCCACCGGGTTCACGTTCAGATGAGCCTGGGAATATATCATGAGAGAATGTATCGTGTCTGAAGAATATAAATAAGAACCATTAATCTTAGATCCGAATTCTCGTCATTTAAGGAGGCTCCCTAGCACCTCTTCCTTAGCGATTGATTTTATGGATACAGCCGATTAATATAATTTCGTGCGGTGGTGCAGTATTAGAATGATTTAATATTACTGTCAGCATAAGATGATCACATGTACACCTTCGAGTAGTGGTGTGCAGGGGATAGGGCTGAGTTTTATTTTCCTTTGTGTGTGTGTGTGTGTGTGTGTGTGTGTGTAACCATTTCTGGGCAGTGGTATCTGATATCTTTGAATGACAGTCCTAGTGCTGGGAATATCGCTCCTTGTATGCTAAACAGACAGGATAGTTACAGGCAGGACACACACACACACACACACACACAGATAGTGACACAGGAAGAGACAAAGACAGAGACAGAGACAGAGACAGGCAGACAAACAGACAGAGACATAAGATATGGAGGAACAAAAACACCTTGAGAGAGAGAGAGAGAGAGAGAGAGAGAGAGAGAGAGAGCAAACTCAGCATCACTTCGTACCAACACCCAAATTCCGATCTTGCAAATGCGCGACAGTGACGGACGGGGAGAGAAAGGATAAAGTACGCAAGTGACACATACCCTCTCTCTCTCTCTCTCTCTCTCTCTCTGTTCATTGTTGATATAATTTTATTATGTATTTTTATAAATCTTCATTCTCCATACCTCTCTCTCTCTCTCTCTCTCTCTCTCTCTCATGCACCTCGCTTCGGCCAAAGTCTGGAGTCTGGGTAAATTTGCAGATGATTCGGATGAAGTACAGTGACTCTAGCACTTTGACTTCGAGAGAGAGAGAGACAGAGAGAGAGAGAGAGAGAGAGAGAGAGAGGGAGGGAGGGAGAGAGAGTATAATAGTTTGTGTATGAAAGACAGAGAGAATTCGCGCCTGTGCATGAAAATTGTGAGTATTGTTCAAGTAAAATAAGGAGAAACAGGAAAAAAAAAAGACTGTGTGTGTGTGTGTGTGTGTGTGTGTGTGTGTGTGTGTGTGTGTGTGTGTGTGTGTGTGTGTGTGTGTGTGTGTGTGTGTGTGTGTGTGTGTGTGTGTGTCGTTTAACGCAACAAAGAACCTGACAGTCCACCGAACAATGCACGTGCCTGAAGAGTATTGTTCATCTTTAAAAAACGAGAGTCGGCTGAGCACCCAAAGGTTCAGAATGTAGAAGCTGAAGACGACCTGCTCAGATCGACGATATCAGATAGGTATGAAAGCACAACAGAACGTAGACAATGTCCAAAAACAATAATATGCTGCAACATCGAAGGTCTTGTACCTTGAAAGAAAACGTACAAAATACAAATGCTAGAAGAATTAGCCACAATGTACAATAGCGACTTGATTAGCATAACAGAATCACATTAAAGAGCTGAAATCCGCGACGCTGAAGTGAAGATCAACAGATACCAAATCTTCGCTGAGACCTCACCGAAGGCAAGTTGAAAGGTGGAGTAGTTGTGTATGTTAGTGAACACTTAGCGCAAAGTACTCATGTAGTAGCCACGGGATCTAATGGCGAGATGGAATACGTTATACTGTATGTGGCTAAGTTGGAAACCATGGTCATTACTATGTATCGACCACCGGGCTGCTCAACAGTGAATTTCCTTAGTATTCTAGATGTTGTTAAGTCAGAAATCCGGAAAATTGGCCCACCAGAACCCACCATCGTTTTAAACGGAATCTTTAATTTCCCTATAATAAACTGGAGATCACTCTCGGCATATGGAGGATCAGCAGCTGATAGAATGCAGTCTGAGTTCCTACTGCAACTAATGGAAGAACTTATGCTGCAACAGGCAGTAACGGCTGCCACCAGGGGATCCAATATATTAGACCTTTTCCTAACCAATAACGAAGAGCTGGTTGCGGGAATCAGGACTGAGGATACCAGCCTATCGGATAATAGACTTGTAGTGGTAGAAACTACAATGAACGTAAACAACAACACTGAATTTCTTCCACGAAGACAAACTGGATAACCATCAACGACGAATTGCACAAAATACAGTGGAATATAGAAACGGATAATATGAACAGCGAACAGATATTTAACCTGATTCATTCTAAGCTTCTGGATATCTGTCAAAGGTACGCCAATAAATAGAAGCAACGACGACAACATCGTAGTAAAATTTCACGCTATCGCAAAATCCTGATGAGGAAGAGAACGAAGCTAGTTAAGCGGATGATTGAGGATTCAACAGAGAGCAACGAACTACGTCGGAAGTTTGGTGACACTGAAAAGAAGATAACAGAATCGTATGAGAATGAACTACAATTAGCAGAGCAACAAGCAATATCAGCCGTCAAACAGAACCCCAAATACTTTTTTCGCTACGCAAAATCAAAGGCCAAATTTCAAAGCAGGGTTGGCCCTTTAGAAGTCAGTGGAGAGCTAATCACCGAGCCGCAACAGATAGCTGATGCCCTGAATTATCAGTATAAGTCTGTGTTCAATCACAATGAACAAGCCAGCGAATCAAACGAACAGGAGGAGAGGGATAATGATAATACACTAGGGGACATTGATTTCGATCGGTCAGACATTGAGCATGTCATTTCAGGAATCAACATGTATCCAGCTATCATACTGAAGAAAGTGCGCGGGTGCTATCTCATTACCGTTGCTGCTGCTCTGGGGTCGTCTGTACACACGGGAGAGATACCTCTTATACTCAAACAGGGAATCATCTGGTCTATATATAAAGGAGGTAACAGACTGAAGACTTACAGACATGTTGGCTTAACGTCACATGTTATAAAAATATTTGAAAAGATTATAGTTAAAAAGCTATCGACGTTTATGGAGAACAGTTCACTCCATTACAATCAGCAACACGGATTTCGACAAGGCTGGTCGTGTCTTCCACAATTCTTACAGCACCACATAGAAATACTGAAAAATCTAGAATCCGGACATGGAGTTGATGTTCTTTACCTGGATTTCTCCAAGGCATTTGATAAGGTGAATCAGCAAACACTGCTAAGCAAGCTCTACCGAAAGATACTGGAATGGTTTAATAATTTTTTCACTGACAGAAGCCAGCCAGGAATCGTGGAAGGAATTCAGTCTGACAGTACTGAAGTGCTCAGCGGAGTGGTACAGGGCTCTGCGATAGGCCCAGTGCTTTCTCTCATTTATGTCATAGATATAGACCAGGATATGAAATATTGCAGAGCAAGTTCATTCGCGGATGACACTAGATTGTTAGCCAAAATATCGAATGAACAACACTGTACCAAAATGCAAGAAGACCTTAATTCGATGTTTAAATGGGCGAAGAACAACAACATGGAATTTAACACCAGCAAATTTGAGATGCTTAGGTACCGACACCCGAAAGCTGATGTGGTCAGCTATGAGTACAGAACCCCAGAACATGAGACCATTAGCTGTCACATGAATACAAAAGATTTAGGAATCATTATAAGTAACAATGCCAGCTTGGAACTACAAATAGACGAAAATTTGGTCCCCAAGGTCAGACAACGGATAGGTTGGAATCTCCGTACATTCAAGACCCGGGAACCAGATGCGATGCTGACTCTGTATAGAGCAATGGTTTTACCCATCATCGAATATTGTAGCCATTTGTGGTATCCTGTTACCATCGGGCAGATAAGAAAAATTGAATCGTTGCAGAGAACATTCACATCTAAAATACATGGCACTAATGCAATCGACAGTTGGCAGAAATTGAAGCATCTGAAGCTGTACTCTTTAGAAAGACGGAGAGAAAGATACATCACCATATATATTTGGAAAATCATCAATGGCATTGTCCCTAACCTAAATTACATCGGAGAAAATCTTATCATAACGGACTACAACTCAAGAAGGGGAACTTTATGCAGAATACCGCCAATAAAAAGGACGTGGCGACGAATACAGACACAGACAGAAGGATCAATTATCGTGAACGGACCAAGGCTCTACAACTGCCTTCTTCAATCCATCAGAGACACGAAACACAAACTGACATCATTCAAGAAGGCTTTGGATAAATTCTTAGCAACAATACCGGACCAGCCATGTCTTCCCCACTATCATCAAGTGGCGGAGGGCAACAGCATCCGGCAACAAGAAACAGAAACGCAACGGCGGCACACCAGTGTGGCTGGGGACTGATGTCCCGAACCTCAACCACAGGAACCACAGAACCACAGATGTGTGTGTGTGTGTGTGTGTGTGTGTGTGTGTGTGTGTGTGTGTGTGTCATGGTTGAAAAGGTTGGGCGGAGTGGAACAAGGAAAAGAAAAATACAACTCTTAAGAAGAGGGGAGGGAAGTGCAATTACAGGGGAGAATATAATAGAGCAGATTATGTAGCAGAGATAAAGGGCAGGAGGGAGGAGAGGACGATAAGAAAAATGCAGCTGAGGGGAGGGGAAAAGAGATAAGGGAATACAATACAGATAAAATATGAAGAAGTTTGGTTAATATGAGGGTTAAAAATTGGTAGGAGAGAGATAAATGGCTTGAGTATGAAGAATGCTTGTGTGTGTGTGTGTGTGTGTGTGTGTGTGTGTGTGTGTGTGTGTGTGTGTGTGTGTGTGTGTGTGTTGTGCGAGTTAATAGTCCTCTACGTGCCACAAACCTTCACATGTCACCACCACGACTTTAATACGCACTGTCCACATTAAAATCATAACAGGGGTGTCTCAGTGAGGACTGGTGTACTGGTATTGCCGCAAGTGTTTTTACGACATTTTGGTGGATATTGTGGAGGAGCAGTAAAGTTTGCTTCCCTGCTTCTTCTTGGAATTGAACTCACGTCTTTTCAGACAACAGAAGACCTCTCTAAGCAATCGGCCACCAGTACTCTGATCACATAGCATTGCCTAATATGGAGCCTGATTTGCATGCAGGAGTCGGCTACTGGAAGGAAGAAAAGGGTTGAAATACTGAAAGCAATATAAAGAAATGGGAGAGTAATTTGAGAAATAAAAAAAGTTACGCGATGCCTATACTTATTCAGACACTAACGTGTAATATTGAAACGTGCATGATGCCTGAGGACACATGTTCGACCGCAAGGACATTGGATTTGCTGTTGCTGAGTAACTGGTTTGTCTGACCGAGCAGACCCATCAACCACAGGCGAGCAACCGCCCCTGCAGGGCTGTCCCGTGCAGTGAACCAATGTTCCTTTGTGGTAGACAGCACATCGCCACAGCAAGGTGAGGGGAAGTGTGTGGAGCACTGGTAAGCGGATGGATGCCATATTTGCGTCTCTCCACCCAAGTTAACAGGGACACCATTGTAGGCTTTACATCACCCCAATTTTTAGCTATTTGGTTACCACTCAGCACTGAAAACAATTTTCCGAGTAATAGGAAACCATTTGGTTTGTCACTCACTGTAGAGCCAACTAAGGTGGAAGGAATAGTGATAAAAGGTGACAGAAAAGATGGGAGAAACAGGACGAAAGGAGGGCAGACAGATAAAAAAAAATGGTAAAGGTTAAGAAAGAAGTAAGCAGCACTACACCAGTGACTGGATGATGGTCGACAGCAACGACCACCGGGACAATGGCGTGAAACTACTATTTCATCATTTGAGTTACTTGGAAGGATGATGGGAAAATGTTATGTACGAGAGGAATGTGACAGGAGAGATAATGAGACTGAGAAGATAAAAGTGAACAGTTTGAGGTATTTGGTTATTTTGAACAGTGGAGGTGTGAAGGTCTGACTAAGACAGGGCGTGATATATATTTTTTTCCTTGATTCGGTCCAAATTTTTATCCACCCATAGTTTATTTCACGTAGCTCAGTGGCAGAAAAGGACAGTACTACAGCTCCGCATCCCTTTCATAACACTTTTTCGGGACAAATTTCATATTTTCCTGTTAATTATAAAGAAAGACTACTACAGCTCTGCATCCCTTCATAGCATTTTTTCGTGACTAGCATTATATTCTTGTTAATCTATTACCACAACTCACCATTCAAGATGAAGAGACGGCAATTTTGCGTCAAGTGAGTGTAAAAGGTGTACAGTGATGTGGCTGGAAGGAGAGAGATACAGAGAGGCAAGGTGAAGGCACATGTAGGGCGAAGGAAGAGAGAAGGGGTTGTTAATGAGTCGGGAACAAAATATCTTAACTCTTTCCAGATTTTCGTCCTCTTGCGGCCAATTTCACTTCGTTGGACAGCAGAAGAGAACAATGCTGTATCTCTACATTAGTTCCACGGCACTTCTTCGTGACTTACCGAGTATTATTGTGTTTATCGTTGAAATTCAGCGTTGTTGATGGAAATAAGGCAGTTTTAGCCCAAGTTACTGTAGATTTTTTTCGGTATAGTTTCTCAGTCGCCGTATCCAGCGCTTTGGAAAAGGGGGGAGGGGAGCGTGGTTCCTGGCTGAATTACCATTAGTTTGAATTCATGTTTATCCATTACAAAATACCTCAAAATTTTTCGTATCTCTCGTTTCACTAAAATATTTCTGTGATAGCGTAAGAAATTTGTTGCAGTTAGTAAATGACAGGGGAGAAGGGGATAAGAGGAGAGGGAGGGGATGGGAAGGGAGGGAAGGAAAGGGAGGGAGGGGGGAATGGGAGGGAAGGAAGGGGAGGGGAGGGGGGAGGGGAAGGGAAGGGAAGGAAAGAAGGGAGGGGAGGGAAGGGAGGGGAGAGGAATGGGGAGGAGGAGGGGGAGGGGGAGAGAAGGGGAGGGGAAGGGAGGGGAAGAGGGAGGGAAGTGGAGGGGACGGGAAGGGAGGGAGGAGAGGGGAAGGGGGAAGGGGGGTTTGATTAGCCTGCGTCCCACATTACACAGTCCAGACAGCAAGGAAAGATCAAACTTGGTCACTCATCCTCACAGCCGTTAAGAAATGAACGCTTCTTTCCGGGGGCAGGGAGAGAGTGAGGGACGCTTGTATAACCAGACAGTAGAGTTGCCCGGTGCCACCACGTGAAGGCGTCCATCACTGCCACGAGGGGATGATGTAAAAACTAAGGTACCGCAAGAAGAAGAAGAAGAGGAGAAGGAGGAGGAAAAGAAGAAGAAAAGAAGAAGACATGGTAGTAATAGTAGTAGTGATGGTGGTAGCTGCGGTAGTAGTAGTAGTAGTGATGGTGGTAGCTGCGGTAGTAGTAGTAGTAGTGATGGTGGTAGCTGCGGTAGTAGTAGTAGTAGTAGTAGTAGGCTAGTAGTACTAGTAGTAGTAGTGGCAGCAGCAATAGTTGTAGTAGTAGTGATGGTGGTAGTAGTAGTAGTAGCAGCAGCGATAGTAGTAGTAGTAATAGTAGTATCGGTAGTAGTAGTAATAGTAGTAGTAGTAGTAGTAGTAGTAGTAGTAATAGTGGTAGTAGTAGTAGTAGTAGTAGTAGCAGTAGTAGTAGTAGCAGCAGCAGCAATAGTAGTAGTAGCAGCAGCAGCAATAGTAGTAGTAGTAGTAGTGATAGTAGTAGTGGTAGTAGTAGTGGTAGTAGTAGTAGTAATAGTCTCCACCACCCTCACAAGATGCAGCGTCATCCAGTACAGATATAGGCAAAAATACGACGCGAAAACCGCGCGAAGAGTTTACAATAGTCGTAAATCTGGAATGCCGAGGAGTGAAGAAATAAAAACTTTTGGCCAATACTGTAGCAGGAAGTAACACGCGTGGCAGTAAAGATGGAGAGGGTACTGTGGTGAAGGAGGAGGAGGAGGAGGAGGAGGAGGTAAAGGAGGAAGAAGAGGAGGAAGAGGTAAAGGAGGAAGAAGAGGAGAAGGAGATAAAAGAGGAAGAAGAGGAGGAGGAGATAAAAGAGGAAGAAGAGGAGGAGGGGTAGGAGGGCGTTGATGATGATGATGATGATGATGATGATGATGATGATGGTAAAGTTAATGATAATGATGAGGAAATGAGAATGATGACGATGATGATGATGATGAGGAGGAGGAGGAGGAGAAAAAGAAGAAGATGAAGAAGAAAGAAGAATATGATGATGATGAAGAGGAGGAGGAGGAGGAGGAGGAGGAGAAAGAATAGGTACAGGTAAAGGAAGAGAAATAAGAGGAGAAAAGGTGCTAGCTATTGTGTGCGAGAGGAGGTGAAATATTACTGCTTGTTGGAAGGAGAAAGTATTGGTGTGTGTGTGTGTGTGTGTGTGTGTGTGTGTGTGTGTGTGTGTGTGTGTGTGTGTGTGTGTGTGTGTAAAGTATTATTTTGTATTTGTGTGAGTGAGGTACCAAAAGGATAAATATTACTGTGTGTGCAAGAGAAGAAAAGTATTAATTTTTGTTGGGAAAAAGGAGGAAAGATAATATTGTGAGTGAGGGAGACAAACTATTACTGTGTGTGAGGGAGGGAAAGTATTAATTTGTGCGAGGGAGGGAAAGTATTATTGTGTGTGGGGAGGGAAAGTATTATTGTGTGTGGGGAGGGAAAGTATTACAGTGTGTGTGGGAGGGAAAGTATTACAGTGTGTGTGGGAGGGAAAGTATTACAGTGTGTGTGGGAGGGAAAGTATTACAGTGTGTGTGAGGAAGGGAAAGTATTATTGTGTGTGTGGGAGGGAAAGTATTACAGTGTGTGTGGGAGGGAAAGTATTATTGTGTGTGTGGTAGGGAAAGTATTACAGTGTGTGTGAGGAAGGGAAAGTATTATTGTGTGTGTGGTAGGGAAACTATTATTGTGTGTGTGAGGAAGGGAAAGTATTATTGTGTGTGAGGAAGGGAAAGTATTATTGTGTGTGAGGGAGGGAAAGTATTATTGTGTGTGAGGGAGGGAAAGCATTACTGTGTGTGTGTGTGTGTGTGTGTGTGTGTGTGTGTGTGTGTGTGTGTGTGTGTGAGGGAAAGTGTTCTTGTGTGTGAGGGAGGCGAAAGTATTATTAACTTTTGGCCCTGATTTTCGTCCTTCCGCAGTTTAGTTTACGTAGCTCAGTGGCTGAATAAGACTGTACTATGGCTCTACATCCTTTCCATAGCATTTCTTCGTGACTAGCACCATACTCTAGTGCTACTCTCTTGTTAAACTCAGCATTCAAGATGATATGATGATAATTCTAGGCCTCGTTAGAGTAAGAACGGGATTGTGTGGATGAAGGAGTAAAGAAAACGGTTAGTGCTTAATGCGGTGGAGGGCCTCTTGTATATAAATTAGGGGGAATTCTTACAAGTTATTCATTTTTTTCTACCCACTTTCTGACGCCTTTTTTCAGCTCACGGTAGGCTTTTCAAATTGTAAGGGTTAGATATAGCAGTATCGAACCGCTTAAGCACGAGAGGCATATCCTAAATTGAATAAACTGGTCTTGTTGCAACAAAAACAGATTAAAAACGACATCACGTGCTGTATACAGAGAAAAACTAGTCACGAAGCAGTGTTCATCGCTCCAGAGCTAAAGAGACTGTCGGCCTAGAAGTGGTGGAATTAGAAGTGAGATAGTGACGTGGGGAAACAAGAGTACCTAGATAGAAGACTACGTTATGTATTGTGAAAGAGTACCTAGTTTCTCCTGTTTTATTGTTTTCCTGGTGTTGGGTACTGTCAATAAAACAGTGCTAGAAACTAGGGTGATGATGATGATGATGATGACGATGATGATGACAGACATAACACCGATGCTATTGATGATGACAGTGATGATGAAGATAACGATGGTGATGCGATGATGATAATGGCTGAGATAATAAAGAGGGTAAATTAACGTTGTTGATAATGATTATGATGATAGATAAAGGAGCTGGAGAAATCGTTATTAATATGGAGAAAGACTACAAAAATGAATAAGTAAATAGATAAGTATAAAAAGTAAAATAAAACTGAGAATGAGACAAAATAAGAAGGAAACTGATGTTTAGAACTAGAGGAACTTTACAGGTGGTTTTACGTTGGGTGACAAGCCAAATGGTTTCCTGTAAGCCAAGAAACCATTTGCAACCCTGGGTGGTAACCATATAACCAAACCATACGTGCTCCCTACGTGTCAACAAGTGGGTTGGTGAAGGGTTAGTGCCCCTCCCCGTAAAACAAATAACTCAAAGTCAAATGGCCACCCCTTATGGGATTATAGCGTCTGGCAATAGATAGATAGAGATAGAAAGGAAGCCATCAGAAAAGGACGGGAGGAGATAAAAGAAGAAAAAAGAAGAAAATCGAAGGGAGAGTACCAACAAGGGACACACACACACACACACACACACACACACACACACACACACACACACACACACACACACACACACACACACACACACACACACATACACAGATTGGGATTTTCGAGAGACGTAAAAAATTCATTTCCCTGGAGAGAGAGCGAGGGAAGAAGGAAAATTCGAGAAGGATGCAGGGAGCTTAACATGCAGAATTAGAGAGAGAGAGAGAGAGAGAGAGAGAGAGTCGGAGCAGGATAAATTATTAGTAGAGGGGAAGGAGAGAGAACAATGAGTGGGAATGAAAGGCAGCATATATATAATACGGAGGAAATAAGGAAAGGAGGGAGGGAGGGAAGGAGAGGGGAAGAAAGAATGGATGTAATGGGAGAAAAGAATAAAGAAGGTGAAAGGAGGGAGAATAACACTATAGAAGGGTGGAACTGACGATCGGGGGGAGAAAGAAGGGAGAGAGGTCATAAAGGGAGAATAACACTGAGATAAGGAAGGAGAGAAGGAGGGAGGGAAGGGAGTAGCAGAGGGAGGGCGAGAGTGAACAACGCTAAGAGAGAGAGAGAGGGAGAGAGAGAGAGAGAGAGAGAGAGAGAGAGAGAGAGAGAGAGAGAGAGAGAGAGAGAGAGATGAAGAGGATGGGAGATGGAGTGATGGAAAGCGTAATGTAGAGAGATGAAGGAGGAGTAACTGTGAGACTGAAGGAGGGAAGGAAGGATGGAGAGAGCGAGGGAGGGAGGGATCGAAGGAAATGAGCAGTAGAAGGAGATGAAAGAAGAGTGAGAGTAAAGGAAGGAAAAAAAGAGGGATATACAGATGAAGGAAGGAAGGAAAGGGAAAGGGTAATACAGAATAAAGGAAGAAACTGAAACGGAAGAAGGGAAAGAAGGACAGAGGGAGGAAGGAAAGGAGGAAGGGAGGAGGGGAGAGGGAGGAGAAGGAGAAAGAGGGAGGGAAGGGAGGAGGGAGGGAGAGAAGGAGGGGAGGAGGGGGAGGGATGGCAGACTGTAGCATAGAGAGTGAAGAAGGGAGGAACGGATAGAACAAGGAAGGAAAGGAAGGAGAGAACGATGAAGGGAAGGAAGTAAGAGAGGGAGAAGGAGGTAAGATAGCAGCGCTGGACGAAAGGGTGGGAAGAATGGATGGAAAGCGAAATATAACAAGTGAAGGAGATTAATAATGAGGAAATGAAGGAAGGAGGTAAGGACAGAAGGGAAGGAAAGGAGAAACAAAGTGAGAGAAGGAGGGAGAATAGCACTGTGAGAGTGAAGGAGGGAGGGAAGGGTAGAGCAAGGGAGGGAGAGAGGAAGTGACGGAAGAGAGAGAGAGAGAGAGAGGGACAAAAACGCTGACGAGGATGAAATGGAGAGAGAGAGAGAGAGAGAGAGAGAGAGAGAGAGAGAGAGAGAGAGAGAAGGGAGTGATAAATGGAGACAGAGTGAGAGTAACTGAGAGATTGTAGGATGGAGGGAAGGATAGAAGTACAAAGGAGTACAAAGTACAAAGGAAAGCAAACAGCAACAGACCTTATGGTCCTTTCGAGGCTGTTTTGTACAGAGTAGACTATGACTACAAGATCTAACTCTACATGCTGAAGGATAAGGATAGTAAAGCAAGAAGGCTCCCCCCGCCTCCAAACCCTCCAGCCAAAACTGGCAAGAAAAAGTGAGAAAAACCACCACGCAGCATGGAAAAATTGACATGGAAATTTCATAGGAAAGACTGAAAAGGAAAAGCTACATTCTATAATACATTATCTATAAGCTACCAATATGAATAACCTGAAAGAGAAAGTAGTAAAGTACAATGAATAATCGAATAAATATATAACTAATGCATGTCGCTATGTACGGGTACGTTAAGTTTACGAGGCGTCTGCGGACAGCGTGGAAATTGCACAGTACACAGTGAGGATATTCAGGGGTGGTGTGGCAGCCTTGCCTGGAGCTATTAAGGTAGGCAGCAGTCAATCAGGCCTCAGCTCCATTCATTTCACTGAGACTAGGAACTTTCCCATGCGGGACAAGCAAACAAGTCACCTCCTGAAGCAGTGACCCCTGGTACATTAAAAAAATCCCGATATGGCCACGTAACTAACAGGGACCCTCAGTGATCCACAGCTCATCACAGGTCGAAAGTATGAGTAGTGACCGTTAAGGAGAGAGGAAATGTAGCAGAGGGAGAAAGGGAGAGGAAAACACCAAGGGAGGAAGGAAAGTAAAAAAGGGAGGAGGAAAATATGTAGCAACGGGAGAAAAAGGGAGGCTAACAGTAAAGGAGAGAATAAAGAAACAGCCATTAACACACACACACACACACACTCTCTCTCTCTGTGGTAACAATATATTTCACTATTCCTGCCACCCAAAAGAGATATTATTTCCTTTATTAAGAGAGAGAAAACGATATCTCGTAGTGAAAGGGAAACAGTGTTCATAAAGCGACGAGGAGTGAGGTAAGGTGGGGGAGAATTGATATGAGAGGTAGGGAGGGAGAGAGGGAGGAAGGGAGGGAAGGAGGGACATAGGCAGATGGAGAAGGGAGGGAGAGGGAGGGAGGGAGGGAGGGAAGGAGACAGAGGGAGGGGGAAAGGTTAGAGTGTAGTAGGTGCAACTCCAGACTCATCAGAGCATCCATTTTCTGCAGTCCACCATCCTCCTTTGGGGGAATAGGGATGGGGGAACTGAGGGACGTTCCTATAGCCTGGCAGCTCCACCACCCTGTTATATCGGTGCCACCACGTGAAGGCGTCCTCGAGAGAGAGAGAGAGAGAGAGAGAGAGAGAGAGAGAGAGAGAGAGAGAGAGAGAGAGAGAGAGAGAGAGAGAGAGAGAGAGAAGGGCGCATAAAGAGAAGTGAGGTAAAGTGAGGGAGAATTTATATGGACTAAAGCCAGGGGGAAGGAGGAGGAAGAAGGGAGGGAGGTAGGGAGGAAGGGGAGACTAACACCAAGGGAGAGAATAATACCAAGGGAGAAAGGGAGGGAAAAAAAACAACATTAAGTGTAAGGAGTGGTGTTAACTGAGGGACAAGATATGTATGGGTTGGAAGAGAGAGAGAGAGAGAGAGAGAGAGAGAGAGAGAGAGAGAGAGAGAGAGAGAGAGAGAGAGAGAGAGAGAGAGAGAGAGAGAGAAGGGGGGAGAGGAAATATCTATGTAGGTTTAAGAGTAGAATGAAGGAAAGAGAGAGGGAAGGAAGAAGTGAAAGAGAAAGGGGAGAAAGGTAACAAGGGAAATAAGATGCAAAATGACATTAAGAAGGGGATGGAGGGAAAGAGGTGAACATTAACCAAGGGAAATTATATCATGTGAGGGGAAACTTATGTGGGCTGGAGGAAAGAGGGAAGGAAGAAGGAAGGTGTGAGATAAAGAGGGAAGAGGGGAAACAGCGATAATGAGAAAAAGAAGAGGGGCAAAAAGGAATATCAGACGAGAGGAATTATATAAATTGATCTGATACCGACTGGAGGGCAAAGGGAAGAAAGGGAGGAAGAAGAGACTAAGGGTGGAGGTAAAGAGAGAAGGAAGAATTTAAGACAGAGAGAGAGAATATCCAGGGAGGATGGAGGAAAGAGATGTGGGTTGGAGACGAGAGGGAAGGAAAAGGGGGAGAGAGGAAAGGAGAGAAGGAAGGTAAGGGGGGAAGAGGACAAAGAGGTAAAAGAATAAGAGAGAAAGGGAGGACAGAAAGCAGCCATTAAGCAAGAAGAGTGGTGTTAGATGAGGGTAAATTAATAGGCAGGATGGGAAAGGGAAGAGAGAGAGAAAGAAGAGAAAGAGAGGTGAGGAAGCTAATAAAGAGAGGATAGAAAGGGAGACTAAGGCCCAGGGAGGATAGGAATAGAGGTTGTAAAGAGGAGAGAAGAAAGAGAGGAAAAATGAGGGAGGAGATAAAGAATCTGAGAAGTGGATGCAGAGAAGAAAAAATATCAAGGAAAGGATAGAAGAAAGAAAAAGGAACATTAAAGCTGAAAAGTAAATGCGAGTCAGAGGCGGAAACGAAGAAAGACAGGAAGAAGAAAGTGAGGTAGAAAGGAGAGAAGAGAGATAATGATGGAGGAAATCTAAGAGACGGAAAAATGGACGAGAGAGAGGAGCATTAAGCAAGAGGAGTGGTGAAAAGTGAAGATGAATTCACGTGTGCTGGAGAGAATAAGAAAGAAAGGCGGAGGCGAAGGGAAAAAGGGAAGGTAGAGAGGAAAGATGGGAGAAAAGGACAGGAAAGAAATGAAAGTTAGGGATGGAAAAAAGATAAAAAACTAAAGAAGACGAAGAGTGTAAAGTGAAGCGAAACCAATGTTAGTTTTAGGCGGGAGGGAAGAGAGGAAAATGAAAGATGTGATAAGTAAGTAAAGAAGAGGAAGGTCTATCTATCTTTCTATTGCCAGACGCCTCACTCCCGTTTGGGGTGGCCACAAACAAATCGCCTCCAAGTCACCCTGTCCCCCGCCATTTTACTCCCCTGCTCCCAACTCACACCCCCCTCTCTCATATACCTCTCCACCCCATCCCTCCATCTCATCCTCGGCCTCCCCCTCCCTCTTCCCCCCTCCACCTCACTCACATACACTCTCTTCGTCAGTCTTTCACCCTCCATCCTCTCCACATGGCCAAATCACCTCAGTGTGTTCCTCATAACGCTTCCTATCACATCCACATCCACACCACAACGCTCCTTTATATCCTCATTCGTCAGCCTGTCTCTCCATGTGACTCCACAGGCTCCTCTTAAATAACTTATTTCCACTGCTCTCACTCTTGACTTGTGTCCTTCTAACAACGTCCAAGCTTCACTTCCATACGTTAGAGTTGGTATCACAATACTGTCATGTAGTAACTTTTTCACTTCCATGCTCACTTCCCTGTTTCTTATCACTGCTTTCAAAGAACCAGCAACCTTTCTTCCCTGCTGTACTCTTTCAAGCACTTCACCCTCCAAACCTCCATCCTTACTCCTCACACTACCCAAGTACTTAAACGTACTCACATTTTCCAATTCCTCACCATCCAACCTCGCTGTACATTCACTGACTTCACCTCTCTCAAAGACCATCACTTTACTCTTCTCTACATTCACCTTTAGATTCTGCTTCTTACACACTCTCCCAAACTCATCCACCAAACCCTGCAGCTCCCCTTCGTCTTCACTCAACAACACAGTATCATCTGCAAACAACAGTACAGGGAGTTTCCAAACACTATCCTCTCTCACCAGAGGAAGGTAAGGAGGAGAAAAAAGTAATAAAAGAGAGAAAGTGTGTAAGAGAGAATAGAGAGAGGGAAGAAATTAAGAGAGAAAAGAGAGAGGAAAGAAAGCAAGAGAAAATGGAGAAGGAAGAAAGAAAGAAAGGAACATTAAGGAATAGGAGTAAAGTAGAATGAAGTGAAATTCATGTAGGCTAGAGGAGGGAAGGAAGCAAGGGAGGCAGGGAGAGAAGGGAGGTAAAAAGGGAGGGAAGATGAGAGAGAATGAGGAAGGAAGAGAGATGAAAATGGAGAAGAAAAGAGAGGCAGGAAGGGAATAAAGGTACATTATGCAGCTGAAGTGATGTATGGTAAGGGTGAAGTGATGTGGGATGAAGATGAAAAACCAGAAGAAGAGACTGAGAGAGGGTAGAGAATGAAGGACAGGAGATAGAAAGAGAAAATAAAAATGAGAGAGAGAGAGAGAGGGGGGGGGGAGAAGATAACATTAAGTGAGAGAACTGAAATAAAGTGAGGTAAAATTATGAGGGTAGGAGATGAGAAGGAAGGGAGAGAGAGAGAGAGAGAGAGAGAGAGAGAGAGGGAGAGAAAGGAGGTAGAAAAGGAGGGAAGAAGGGAGGTAAAGAGGAAAGAAGAGAGAAAAAGACAGCAAAAGATAGGCGAAGTCTAAGAGGGGTGGAGGAAAGAGAGGAACATTTACCGTGGTGAAAAGTGAGTGAGAATTGATGTGGGCTGGAGATCAAATAGAATTCAGGAAAAAAGTTATGAGAGAAAAGGTAAAATGTAGTGAAAGGGAAGAAGCAAAAAGGGAAAAGAAATAAAAGAGAGGAGGAAGAAAGAAACAAGAGGATGTATAGAGACGTAGGAAGAGAATGGAGGGAAACAGTGAGGGGAAAAAAGAGGTTTGAGAGTAGAGAAGAGAAATAAAAAGGAAGCATAACACCAAGGGAAGGACGAAGGAAATAAAAAAAACATTGGGGTAGAGGAGCAGTGCACAGCGAGGGAAAATTTGTTTGTTTGAGGAGGAAGGGGCTATTGGTTTTTGTTGTCTGGCTGGGATGGGACTTGATAAGGCAATGGCCGAACGGTGATTTTATGGCAGGAGGGGAGAGAGAGAGACGGGACAGAGACGTAGGGAGATGCAGGGTAGAAGGGAAGGAGAAGGAGACGAAGGAAGAAGAAGAAGAAGCGTGGAAGAGAAAGAAGAAGGAGGGTTTTATATTTATTTAAAAGGTGCTAAGGGAGCGCCGTTGCCCCCCCACCCACCCACGCACCCTCCAAGAAATAAGCTTAGTGCCGGAGAACTAAATGGCACGAGAATATTGTGTGTTCATCTGGCCAAGTTCTAACAACAGGAAAGGTAGAAGCTGGTGCTCCGCAATTAGCTTTTCCAGCTCAGAGGGAGGTGTGTGTGTGTGTGTGTGTGTGTGTGTGTGTGTGTGTGTGTGTGTGTATTATGCAGGTAAGTGTTCGTGTTTCTCCACTTAAAGAATGGACCAAACTTGTACTCAAAATAACTAACTCTTCAACTTTGGCTCACGCAGGAACACCAAGCTGTCTGAATAATTGAGAGAGAGAGAGAGAGAGAGAGAGAGAGAGAGAGAGAGAGAGTTAATATTCGGATTTTACTGCCTTAGGTCTTAACGGGATTGGCTCTACGTAATCCCTTCATAAACTAGGGATTCCACCTGATCTCAGTATAGTGATCTGTTGACCGCTGGAATTCAGTTAAATCGCATCAGCCCAATATAATTTTTTCTAATTTAATTCTTACTACCATCACGCGATTTTATTCATCTTAGGACACATCAATGGTTGCCAATACGTTAATAAAGGCTGTAATAACTCCATCAGCTCTAAAAGTCTCTCCACAGCTGAATAAAATCTCTTGGTTTTAGAAAGAGTGGATTATAAAATAAGTAGTGAGTCTTTGTTGGTGTGTTCTTGCTTAAACGTGGTCTGTGTGGTCGAGTATGCCCGTCGACCACAGGTAAACAACTGCTCCTGTGGGTCCATTCTACAGGTACAGTTCATACACCGTGCAGGGATCCGGCGCTCTCTTTTTGCAGCGCCTTGCTAGGGTCGGAACAGGATCCTTCCCCATGGACAGGTGCAGGGAAATATGAGGAGGTTTGGCTCTTGGGTGGACGCCGTAGCTGCAGCACCACGATGTGTAGGCTCCTTGTGAGCGCATCGTCTTTGGTGTGAAGAGGTTATGTCATAGCAGATAATGTGTTAATGGATCTAGTTCCCACCCTCGTCACTACGAGATGTCTCATGACCGGAATTAAACATTGGCAGATGAGAAAATAAAATACAATACTATACTTATTTCACTCTAACTTGGCCGTAATATTTGTCCTTTTGTGACTTACGAGTGTTTCACGTTCCTCAGTGACAGAAAAAGACAATACTATGGTTCCACATTATATCAATAGCACTACTTTGTGACCAGCATCATATTCTTGTATTAGTCTATTGCAACAACTCAGCACTGAAGGTGGAGAATTTTCAATTTTAGGCCAAGTTATAATAAAATGGTGTACCTCCCTGACCTCTGACCTGGAATACAGACGAGATACCCTGTTCATAACCTTTCCTTTGCGGAGGCAGAGCACATGTTTCTTATACTCCCTTTATCTAACCCTGGTCCAGATTTTCGTCCTTTCGCAGCAGAGTTCTCGTAGATGAATGGCAGACACACACAAAAAATACTACGGCTCTACATCCTTTCTACACACCTATTTCGTGACTAACACTGTATTCTAGCGTTAATATATTGTTTTAACTCAGTATTCAAGACCGAGAGATGGCCAAATAAAGTCAATTATAGAAAGCATACTGTCGTTGCCGACTGAACTCTATAGTGTTGAGTAAAGGCTGATTACATTTAGTAACTAGAACTCATCTAGTGAGCACAAACCTAGGCCATCGTCAATAAAATGTATGAATGACTGCTGAAATTCCTCTTCCATACCAGACAAATACTTTTACTGTCTCGCACAATCATTTAATTTTACGGTCTGTC
Source organism: Coenobita brevimanus (assembly GCF_032717465.1). NCBI lineage: Eukaryota > Metazoa > Arthropoda > Malacostraca > Decapoda > Coenobitidae > Coenobita > Coenobita brevimanus. The sequence goes on from NC_136981.1 coordinate 25,704,876, forward strand.
TGGTTACACAATATCAGAGAGCGCATACCTCCAGCAGTGCTAACAGAAAATATGATGTCCTGCAGCCCGGTCCGGATCCACCTCAAAATCTAATCAATGCTTCCTTGTACCACTGTCCACTTATCAACGAAATTTTAATTCGATAAAAACTTTTTGAAATATCTTGTTCACAAGCGGAAGCAGAAAAACAGACACTAGTGAATATGTAACCTCCTCCGACTTCGTTAGCAGAGGTAACTTTAAGCATGCCATAAACTTTCGTCTGAAATTGAATGATCAGTTTCCTTTTGGTGTTGAAAGAATAAGAACGAGACCTACTGCCTCATCAAAATATTAACCCGTCCTCTTTAATTTATTTCTGTTTTTACAATTATATTAACCTTTGGAGAGGCAGTCAGTAGTGAAGAGGCAAATGAAGGCTTTATCTAGCTGATCCTTTTCCAAAAGAGTATCCTCATCTTAATCATACCCACCTTGAAATGAGAAAAACATATTGCAGTCCACGCCACTGCACTGAAGAGATTTATGTGACCGAAGATCCACCACACTTCACTGCTCAGGTCAGAAGAACGGAAGCTGAGAGATTAGGAGCCCGTCTCGATGGTGCCCCCTGTGACAACACTTCTGTTCCCCTGTTTGTTATTGGCGAAGTTGTGACCCCGACGAGATCTCCAGGTGAAAATATGTGAGGGCGGCGTCAGCAGATATGTGGGCGGGACAGGAAAATATGGACGGGCGGGAAAATATGGGCTGGGAGAATTCAGTGCCATTCGGGGATAAAGAACTTGGTTGGCTTGTGAGCTATCGCTGACGTACATGCAGGGATTTATGCTTCTATGCCTTCTGAAATTGTTTTTGTTGAATGGAGCGATTTTTATGTCTACCTTCTGAAATTTATTCTTTGTTGAATGAGGGGATTTTTGCCTCGTTGCTTCCTGAAATTGTGTTTGTTTAATGAAGGGATTTTTACTTCTATGTATTCTGAAATTGAATCTGAATGGAGTTTTACTTCCGCCAAGGAGGTTATGCCTTACCCTGCGTTGGTTGGCTTGTCTGTTTGTCTGTCTGTTAGCAGGATAACTCAAAAAGTTTCGAAAGGATTTTGATGAAATTCTGTGGAACGGTGGATCATGGGCTAAGGAAGAAATGATATAATTTTGGGCTGGATCCGAATCCGGATCCGGAGTATACTGCACAATATCACCAAAAGTTCTCAATGAATTTCAGTGAAATTTTGTGGAAAGGTGGGCCACGGACCAAGAAAAAATTTATTAAACATTGGGATGGATCCGGATCCGGATCCTTTTTAATGGGAATGACACTAACGAAGGTATACACTCTCTGCGCTCTTTCTAGTTCTTTTTGCTTCCTGAAATTCTTTGTTGAATGAAGGATTTTCTACTTCTGAGCATTTGAAAATGTCTTTGTTGTATGAAGTTTAAAATTCTTCTCTTCATCCTGAATCTGTCTTTGTTGAATGAAAAGATATACTGTATTGCTCATTTGCTTATAAAAATTTGGTTTGTTAAATGGAGTGATTTGTTCTTTGGTTTGTACTGAGTTAGTAGGATTCGATTGTTTGCTGTCAGATATTATATTTGTTGAATTAAATACTTTTTTTTAAATCAATGTCTTCTAAAACTGTGATTGTTAAATGAGGGCATATTTACTTCTTTACCTTCGGAATATTTTTCCTCCCTGAACTGGGTATATAATACGTTCTCATCTGTTTGAAAAATTTAGTTTCAAAATATTGGAGAAAAACTGCTCGTGTTTTGACTGCTGTTGTGAATTGTGAACGCGAGAATTTTGATTATGCCTTCAGAAAGGGTCTCTCTCTCTCTCTCTCTCTCTCTCTCTGTCAGTCCATACATATCTTCTCCCAGGGGATGGCGACCACCCAATTTCTGAGGTCATTTTTAAAACCAATATATAGTTTTCATGTGTGATATTGCACAGTGCACGCGGCAAAATGATAAAAATACCAATCTTGTGATATCATAGTCACCTGCTTCAGAAAAAAATAAGGAAAAATTCTATACATCCATTCACTTATTTGTGTGTGTGTGTGTGTGTGTGTGTGTGTGTGTGTGTGTGTGTGTGTTTGCATTACAATGCTGTGCTGTAACACAAGGGTCCAAATTCCCGTCGGTTAGTGAAGCTCCTTAACACCTTTTCCTTGGCAATTTATTTTCCTTATAACACCAAACTCTCCTCCTCTGTGTTACATATATATCCTTCAAACATCGCCAAATTCTACATGAATTAGTACAAATGGAATATTAACCAGCCATATCCAAACCTAAATCGTTAAGGTACAGGTGCTAGGGCGCCACCTTACCCGACGAGTATAGGGGCCTAGAAAATGGTGCTAGCCACGAAGAAGTGCTACGAAAAGGATGTGGAGCCGTAGTATCGTGCTCTTATGCCACTGAGCTACTTGAAATAAGCTGCAAATGGACAAAAATAGCAACTTAGGTACAATGACTGAACTGTACGTGTTTGTCCTTATTTGTGATATTCAGATTAATTATACAAAGTATTTTCTTTTTTTTAAATATGACTTTGACCTTGTGATTATCTACTTGGCTAGCGTGTGGGTTTGTCTGCCACTTGAAAACAATGATTTTTATTTTTTTTAAAGACTTTAATTCCCCAATTATCATTATTATTATTATTATTATTATTATTATTATTATAATCAATAGTAGTAGTAGTAGTAGTATCGATATTATTATTATTATTATTATTATTATTATTATTCATACCATTATCGTGAGCAAGACGAGGCAATACAGTTTTTGTCGGTGTGTGTCTGTGCTTGTGTATGTATCTACTCCCAAAATATTTCGAAAAATTTGGACGAAATTTCACGAAACCTTCAAGAAATAGCAACACTGTGGATGTGAAGAAGTCTACTACTTTTGCGGAGGATTTGATCAAAGATGACCGAATGCCAGCCGCTATATATATATATATATATATATATATATATATATATATATATATATATATATATATATATATATATATATATATAGCCCGACGCCCTAATCCCGCAAAGGGTGGTCGCAGACAAAACGCCTCCAAGTCACTCTGTCACCCACCATTTGACTCCCTGATAAATAAAAAACCTTAGGGACTATTTCCTCATTAAAAAAAAATGTTCCTTGCGGCCATGTTTTAAACGGCATATATATATATATATATATATATATATATATATATATATATATATATATATATATATATATATATATATATATATATATATATATATATATATATATAATCTCATCAGCCGTTTGATTGTCCACTACAGGACAGGCCTATTCCTACCGAAGTGGGGACGATACAGCCAATGTATCTCTACCAAGTGGCTTAGGCTGTCTTGTACAGATTGTATGTAGGGTAAGAAGTGCTTGTAAGTGTAATTGTAGTATTGGGGTGGCTTTGGATGTGTGTGTAGTCTGTGAACCAAGTGTAATCGGCCCTCGCAAGCTGACTGAGTGCAAGCCTACTTTATAGTATGCGACACTGGTTCAACCACAGCACCCCTTGTGTCCGCCAATGCAGTACATGGCCAGAAGAACGCTCCCAAAGTTTATTACCCTGGCGGGGCGCGAGCCCTCGTTATTCAGAGAACGAAATCGCACACTTTACCACTATACCACGGAGGCTCCATATATATATATATATATATATATATATATATATATATATATATATATATATATATATATATATATGTATATATATATATATATATATATATATATATATATATATATATATATATATATAGATAGATATATATATATATATATATATATATATATATATATATATATATATATATATATATATATATATTGTTACATACTGTAGCCTATGATTTCATCATCCTTTGTGTAATTTTAACGCACAGTTGCTGCATGTTTGATCACGAGCGTGTTCTGCCTCAGTCCCCCCCTTCTACCGTTATAGTAGAGTAAGTCGTCCTTTCTGTTATTCAGTGCGGGATTGTCGACCGTTTGTCCCCATCGCTTCATTTGCGCGTCCTTATTACAAGTTGTATCAAGCTCTGCTGGCCCCTATATAATGAGCTCAGTCTCTGCATCATTGCCACTTAGATCTGCTCCTCACTTTGTTCACATCTCTGTCCTCCCCTGTACAGATATTATTATTGTGAGTGCTCAAGAAATCTCCAAACATCTAGCAGCTGTGTGTAATTTGAGTATAACTGTTGTATTTTTTTCTTGTACTGTATAGCATAAGTTTAATTTGTAGGCCTGGTGAAGTTTTTGTGATTCGTGTGGGGTTCTTTATGTCAGTCATTTTTGATAATAGTTTGTATCTGTAATTATTTATCTGGCATTCACTGAGTATTATCTGGTATCTCATTTTATCAGGGCTGACTTAGATAAAATTTACTCTTGCTAATTTCGTGTTAATAGAGGCTATTGCAGTTAACCATATATTTAACCTGTTTTTGCCATTACATTATCCTTATGAGTCCTGAATGTTTTGTTGTTAATTTAAGCATTAAACTTTAACTTGTAATTTTACCTAACTCTTTTGTTTTGAACCTGGAACTTTACGGGACAGTAGTGACTCTTCGTATTCTCACTTAAAGTGTACATTATCTTTCTCTGTTCCGTAACATAAATTTGGCGACCTCATATCAGGATATTCAGGATATTATCATAAGGATATTGTTTGATATTTTGTGACTATGATATATTCATGATGGCTACTATTTCTACACTTGATGAAGCCAAAGATTTTTTGTCAAATGTGCAAACAGTGTGTGATATAGAAAACAGAACAAAGAATGAACTTAAGCTTGTTGCTCAACAATTGGGAATTGCAGTTCACTCTCATCATTCTAAAGATCAAATTGTTGGCATGATTAATAAAAGCTTGTTTAATGTAACTCCTCCAAATGAGCAAACGCAGATTGAATTAGCTAAGTTACAGCTAGCTCTGCAGGAGGCTAAGGCTAAGGAGGCGGAGTCTCGTGTTAAGGAAGCAAATGCTCGTATTGAAGAGGCACAGGTACAGGCTCAGGCACAAATTGAACTTGCCAGGATTCAGGCAGACCATGAGTATCGCATGAAACAAGGTGGAACTGGATCATCTAGCTCTGATGATTTTGATGTGGCTAAAAATGTTAAACTTGTCCCTCCTTTTAATGAATCTGATTTAACAAAGTATTTTCAGTTGTTTGAGAGGGTAGCTACAGGTTTTAATTGGCCTAAGGAGTATTGGCCAGTACTCCTTCAAACTGTTCTCACCGGTAAAGCTCAAGTAGCTTATGCATCTTTGCCTCAGGATCAGTCTGATAATTATGATGTAGTTAAGAGCTTGATTCTTAAGGCCTATGAGCTTGTTCCTGAAGCCTATAGAGTAAAATTTAGGACAACTTACAAGCAAGATAAGCAATCCCATGTTGAGTAAGCAAAAATCAAAGAAGATTTGTTGGAGCAGTGGTTAAATTCTAAGAATGTGGATTCTGATTTTGACAAATTTAAGCAGATGATTTTGCTGGAGGACTTCAAAAGGTGTATTTATAAAGATGTAAGCCTATATCTTGATGAGAAAAGAATAGATAATTTGTCTGATGCTGCAGTTTTAGCTGATGAGTATGTTCTCACTCACAAGAGATATTCTAGAGAAAAAGGGAAAGCTGAGAGTAAGTACGTTGCCTCTACTCAGAGTACAGGTAACAGGAAAGAGAATAAAGATGATGTTTCTCAGGAAGTAAATACCAGCTTCACCTCTAGATTTCAGAAAAGTAAATGTACTTATTGTAGTAAGCTTGGTCATACTACGGAGAGATGTTTCAGGAGACAGCGTGATGTGAACAAAAAGGAGTCTTTAAATATTCAGTCAATTGGTCTAGTGTCCACTCTTGAGAGTTCCCAGAATTCTTTAACTGAGTTAACTGAACCTGCTTTGAGGGGTAACTTAAATTCTCATGATGGAGCTCCTCTTTTGAGCAGTAACGTGGGTGACACTCTCAAGAGTTCATGTGCTAATTTCCTGTCTGATGGTTTTGTCAGTCCTCTGGACAGTAATGACAGGAAATCAGTTAAAATATATCGTGATACAGGTGCTTGCCAATCCCTTATGCTGACCAGTGTTCTAGGCTCTAATGTTAATTCCTCTGATGAAACTGTAATCTTACAAGGTGTAGGGAATAATTACTTCTCTGTTCCTCTGTCCAGAGTGAATTTAGAGTCTGGTTTTGTTAATGGTTCTGTTATGGTTGGGTTGGTTGAGACACTCCCAATGTCAGGTGTAACTTTCTTACTTGGAAATGATATTGGTGGAAGTCAAGTGTGTCCAGCTCCTCAGTTGTCTAGTGAGCCAGTGGCTGCGGCCCAGGATTGTGGTGTCCCTGATGTGTTCCCTGCATGTGCTGTCACTAGGGCTAAGTCTAAAGTTACTGGTGATTTAGAGGATAATGATGATGATGATGTTATCCTAGCTGACACTTTTCTTGCTAATTTGGACCACTCACCAGATGAGGCAGTACCCCGTAGTGTTGATAATTTGTCTCGTCAAGAGTTGGTTGAGTTGCAGGTTGCTGACCCTGAGTTGAAAGGTCTAGCTAACTCTGCTTACAGTGAAGAAGAGTCAGCCGGTGCTTCTACTTGTTATTATGTAAAGTCAGGAGTACTTATGAGGAAGTGGAGACCCCCAACAGCATCAGCCGACTGTGAATGGGAGGTTGTACATCAAGTTGTCATCCCTTGTGTTTGTAGGCAGGATATCATTAGAGTGGCTCATGATTCCAGTTTGGCAGGACACCTTGGAGTGAGGAAGACTGTGGCACGCATTTTGAAACACTTCTACTGGCCAGGTATCTTCAGGGATGTTTCCTGGTATTGTAAGTCTTGTCACACCTGTCAAGTTGTGGGGAAGTGTAATCAGACCGAAAAGGTTGCACCTCTAGTTCCCATTCCTCCTTTTGAGGCGCCTTTCACCCGTGTGTTGGTGGATATTGTGGGCCCTCTTCCTAAGACTTCTTCAGGATTTTCTTATGTGTTGACCATGATTGATATGGCTACTCGTTATCCTGAAGCCATTCCACTTAGAAATATCTCAGCAAAGAACGTGGTTAAGGAAATGCTAGGGTTCTTCACAAAGTTTGGTCTGCCCAAGGAGGTACAGTCCGACCGGGGAAGTAATTTCATGTCAAATGTTTTCAAGCAGTCTCTGAAAGAGTTGGGCATCTCCCAGATCACGTCTTCAGCTTACCATCCCCAGACCCAAGGAGCGTTGGAGAGATACCATCAAACACTCAAATCGATGCTCAAGAAATACTGTTTGGAACATCAGAAAGACTGGGATAAAGGTCTTCCATTCGTTGTGTTTGCTGCAAGAGAATCTCCAAATGAATCACTGGGCTTCTCACCTTTTGAACTACTGTTTGGCCATGAAGTAAGAGGACCCCTTAAGCTACTCAAGGAATGCTGGCTGTCGGAGGAAGATGACGTCAACCTACTGGAGTATGTGATGAATTTCAAAGAACGGCTGTCCACTGCTTTACAGCTGGCGAGAGAGAATTTAGGAGCTGCTCAGGAGAAGATGAAGACTTGGTATGATAAGAAGTCCAGGTTACGCCACTTTCAGCCAGGAGATCAGGTTTTGATTCTGCTACCAGTTCATGGGCAACCTCTTCAAGCCAAGTTTAGTGGCCCTTATTTCGTGGAGAAGAAACTCAGTGATGTCAACTATGTCATCGCCACACCAGATCGTAGAAAGAGCAAGCAACTATGTCACATCAACATGCTAAAGTTATATCACAGGCGGGACGAAAATAATCCAGTCTGCACTGTAGCTGTTCCACCCGAGTCTGCAAGTGAAGCTCTCCCATGCAGTATGAGCCTGAGTGATAGTTTGGGGAAGAATCCTGATATCATGAATGATCTCCAGACTAAGCTTTCTCATCTACCACCCAAGGAAAGGCAGGAGTTTTCGGCATTACTGCAGGAGTACCCGCAAGTGTTCCGTGCCACTCCAGGAAGAACCACTGTGTTGATGCATGATGTCGATGTTGGAGACGCAAAGCCAATTAAATTGCCTCCTTACCGTGTGAACCCAGTGAAAGTTCCTCTCATCCAGAAGGAGCTTGGCTACCTGTTGGACCACAAGATGATTGAGCCCTGTCAGAGCGAGTGGAGTTCTCCTGTCACTCTAGTCCCTAAGCCAGGTGGGTCACAGAGGCTTTGCATTGACTACAGACGTGTTAATCAGATAACCAAAACAGACACTTACCCTCTCCCTCGTGTGGAAGATTGCATAGACAAGATCGGAAAGGCTAGGTACATAAGTAAGTTTGATTTGTTAAAGGGATACTGGCAAGTACCTATGACTGAACGTGCTAGGGAGATCTCATGTTTTGTAACATTAGGAAAGACCTTTGCATGGTCTGTAATGCCATATACAGATTGTTTTAGAGTAATAAGAAATTTCCTTTGTAAATTTCTTTTTTCTTTGTGGGGAGGTGTTACATACTGTAGCCTATGATTTCATCATCCTTTGTGTAATTTTAACGCACAGTTGCTGCATGTTTGATCACGAGCCTGTTCTGCCTCAGTCCCCCCCTTCTACCGTTATAGTAGAGTAAGTCGTCCTTTCTGTTATTCAGTGCGGGATTGTCGACCGTTTGTCCCCATCGCTTCATTTGCGCGTCCTTATTACAAGTTGTATCAAGCTCTGCTGGCCCCTATATAATGAGCTCAGTCTCTGCATCATTGCCACTTAGATCTGCTCCTCACTTTGTTCACATCTCTGTCCTCCCCTGTACAGATATTATTATTGTGAGTGCTCAAGAAATCTCCAAACATCTAGCAGCTGTGTGTAATTTGAGTATAACTGTTGTATTTTTTTCTTGTACTGTATAGCATAAGTTTAATTTGTAGGCCTGGTGAAGTTTTTGTGATTCGTGTGGGGTTCTTTATGTCAGTCATTTTTGATAATAGTTTGTATCTGTAATTATTTATCTGGCATTCACTGAGTATTATCTGGTATCTCATTTTATCAGGGCTGACTTAGATAAAATTTACTCTTGCTAATTTCGTGTTAATAGAGGCTATTGCAGTTAACCATATATTTAACCTGTTTTTGCCATTACATTATCCTTATGAGTCCTGAATGTTTTGTTGTTAATTTAAGCATTAAACTTTAACTTGTAATTTTACCTAACTCTTTTGTTTTGAACCTGGAACTTTACGGGACAGTAGTGACTCTTCGTATTCTCACTTAAAGTGTACATTATCTTTCTCTGTTCCGTAACAATATATATATATATATATATATATATATATATATATATATATATATATATATATATATATATATATATATATATATATGGATGGAAAGCTTTCGGTAAACATAGAGACATTATGAAAAGTAGCTTGCCAGTTTGTATGAAACGAAGAGTATATAACGAATGTATAATTCCAGCTATGACGTATGGTTGTGAGACCTGGAAACTGACAAAATCAATGGAAAATAAATTAATCCGTTCTCCGAGAGCAATGGGGAGGTCAATGTTGGGAATATCTTGAGACAGGAAAAGATTAACTTGGGTGAGAGAGCAGACTAAAGTCAAAGATATTATAGAAGTTATGAAAGAACAGAAATGGAGGTGGGCAGGCCATATAGCAAGAATAAAGGATAACCGATGGAGTAAGAGGCTGACGGACTGGACACCAAGAGAATGTAAGGGCAGCAGAGAAAGGCCAGACAGGAGATGGAGAGATGAGATAGAGAAATTTGTAGGGAAAATGTGGCAAAGATTGGCTCAGTCAAGGAATTCGTGGAAAAGGTTGGGGAGGCCTTTGTTCAGCAGTGGACTAGTTATGGCTGATGATGATGATGATTTATATATATATATATATATATATATATATATATATATATATATATATATATATATATATATATATATATATATTCATTAAACAATGAAATTGAGGAGAGGATTAGACAGGTTTGGCGAGCCGTTGGAATGTTGAAATCTGTTTGGAATAATAATGCTTTCGGTACATACTAAAGTGAAAATTTACAATTCCATGGTTAGACCAATTTTAATTTACGGGCATGAGTCATGGTACAGTACAATTGCAACAGATCAGAAAGTATTAGGATTTGAGAATAAAATACTGAGAAGGATTCTTGGGGTAAAGTGGCAAGACAGAGTTACAAATGCAAGAGTAAGGGATATTACGAGAGTGGAACCAGTTAATGATTATGTGAGACTGTCTCGCTGGAAGTGACTGGGGCACATATACAGAAAAGAAGATAGTTTAATACAGGATGTGCCAGAGTGGACTGCTAGAGGAAGAAGAGGTAAAGGTAGGCCGAGGGAAACCTGGTTGAGGACAATGAAAAAAGAAGCAGAGAGGAGTGTTGGTGGGACCTGAAGGAGATGACAAGAGACAAATATTGGTGGAGAGAGTTCATTGAGGCCCTATGCATCCCGTGGGGTGCCACAGGAAATGATATATATATATATATATATATATATATATATATATATATATATATATATATATATATATATATATATATATATATTAATGTGGATTGGCTTATGTGAAAGTCGGTGACTGAAATCTGTAGAGTTTCACGAATTTCAAACTATTTATTACTGACCACCTTCAGCAAGGCAAGGCAATATAGTTTTTGTTTAATATGGATTGACTTTCTGTGAAACGCAATGGCAGAATTCCATAGAGTTTTGCGAATTTTTGTCATATTTGGTTTGTAGATAGCTTGCGTTTTTCGAGAATTCAGTGTGACAAAAACAGCCATTCACGTAATATTTTATATCGTGGATTGACTTTTTGTGAAACGCAGTAACAGATCTATGTAGTTTTGTTATTTTTATTTACGTTTTGTGTGTAGGTAGCTTGTACCTTAGCCAAAAACATATTTTGTCAGGCGTATACCATCTTAAACCTGAACCGAAAAAATTACCAAAAATGATTTAAAAAAAAAAAAGTATCGTCGCAAAAATCGCCTGCAGTAATTGACGGTTAAAATACAAAGTAAAAGTCCTGCTCTCACCTTTACAAAACACAGCTGTGTTGTATAATATATTTAGGTGGAAATATTTTGCCCTCAAAACTCGCTCTGTATCAAAAATGGTGTATTTTTAGCTTGATATATACAATGATGTTCACTTCTCATTATTGTGATAGCAAGACTCTCTCTCTCTCTCTCTCTCTCTCTCTCTCTCTCTCTCTCTCTCTCCTCTGGTTGTGTCGGTGTGTGTGTGTGTGTGTGTGTGTGTGTGTGTGTGGGCGGCCGCGCAAAAATGCATCAAACTTGATGTGTTAGTTATAGCACCACATATGTATTGGCATAGATGATCTCATAATGCCAGTTCCTAAGCTATTTATTTGACTTCTCCTTTCTCTTCTCGTCACTCACACACACACACACACACACACACACACACACACACACACACACACTAGAAGGAAGACACTTTAGTTAATTTTTCCTCTATTATAATCCTGGTTTAAATTCTTGTCTCAGGATGCCATACGAGAGCAATAATGGCTGTCTCCTCCACATTAGGTTATAAGTATGAGGATAAGTAGCTGATGTACAGGTGTTAAGTGAAAGGCTGCGTGGTGTCAAAGGAAAGGATGGAAGTCTTATGTATGAGAGGCGTAATGACAAGCCTGAAATCAGATATACCCTTTTTACTCTTACTTGGCCTGAAATTGCAGTCTCACAATCTTTAATACTTATTTGCGACATGATATTAACAGTGGAATGTGATGATAGTCATAAAGAATGCTGTGGAAAGGATGTAGAGGCGTAGTACTGTATTATTCTGGCAGTCTGGTACATGAAAGACGATGTAGAAGGACAAAAATCTGGCCCAAGTTAAGGAAAAATGACTGTAGTAGTAGTTGTTGATGCCCTAAGTTGTTCTGAATGTGATCGCGGTAGACTGCAGGCTGGAGTTGATGTTCACTTCTCATTACTGTGATAGCTAGACTCTCTCTCTCTCTCTCTCTCTCCCCTGCGGTGCCTCTCCTGCGGTCCACCATTAGACTATTGGGGAGTTAAAGGTCGACGGCATAATCAGGCAGCTCCACCGCCCCGTTATATCGGTGCCACCACGAGAAGGCATTTCTCTCTAGCTCTGACATGAGGTAGAGAGAGTGTATTAAAAGTCTGAGGCCACATTCTGTCGCACTTTATTTGAGGATTAGAACGGATAAGGAATTAAGTGAAAAGTATGCTTGTGGGGGAATATAATAAGATCAAGAATATGAATAAGGATTAAGAATAAGATAAGAATAAGATTAATAGTATCAATAGTAGTAGTTGTAGTAGTAGTAGTAGTAGCAGAAGTAGTAGTAGCAGAAGTAGTAGTAGTAGTAGTAGTAGTAATAATAATAATAATAATAATAATAATAATAATAATAATAATAATAGCAACAACAACAACAACATCATGAGCAATAATAATAACAATAATAATAATAATAATTATAATAATAATAATAACAGCGAGCATTGGAGGTGTCTGGCCACTACAAATAAAATCCCTTTCGCTATCTTCTTACAATACATTTTATCCAGAAGGGTATCTCCTTAATCCTAATCCAGATCCACCTCAAAATCTAACCAACTCTTTCTTGACCCACTGCCCATCTGTCCATCAAATATGACTGAAATCCGTTACCAACTTTGTGAGATTTATGTAGCCTACGCAAACAGAAACGGGTGAATGCATAACCTCCTCCCACTTCGCTGCCACACATAATAACTCTCCCATGATGACAGACACTCTTCTTAACTACTATATCCTGTCCACTGCTAAACATTTTCTGTCTGTCTGCCTCTCTCTCTCTCTCTCTCTCTCTCTCTCTCTCTCTCTCTCTCTCTCTCTCTCTCTCTCGACCCCTGGGAGAGAATGACACAAAAGTGGTAAAAAATAAACACAGGAGCGTATATAGAGAGGGAAGAGGGTGGCTGATGTGCAGTGACAGCTTATATAGGCTGTATAAACGGTATACGACAATTTTTACATGTTTTTTCTCTTGCCCTTTTTGTTTGTCCGGATGATAGGGGAGAGAGAGAGAGAGAGAGAGAAAGAGAGAGAGAGAGAGAGAGAGAGAGAGAGAGAGAGAGAGAGAGAGAGAGAGAGAGAGAGAGAGATGCAATAGCGAAAAGATTTAAATTTTCCTGTACTTTTCTGAGGCAAATTTTTTCATGCGAAGAGTGATGGCGAAGTGTATTTTTTCTGGGGGGTGGGGGGAACACCTCCAAGACTGCAGGTGGATATATTTCCGCGTTTCCTGTTTTTTTTTTTTTTTTGCTGAAGGAAAATGAAAAAGCGAGAGGAGATTGATTTTCACATTCCTCTGTTTAACTTTTTATTGAAGAGAACAGGATTCGTTGTTTTCACGTTCCCTATAAGTCATTGACCTATAATAATCAAAACAAGATGCGGTGCCAAGGCACAGCAAACCCATCCCCGGCAGTCATTTTAATGCTGACGTATAAACACAACAAGATATCTAGTCAAAGCTGTCACATATTAAATTTGGAGTAAATCGGGTGAAAATTGACGATTTAACGTCCATTTAAAATTTTAGGCCCGACCCACCTGACATTGACCCTCCTACCGCGAACTGGGGGGTGACCCTCCTGATGTAGAGAGGCATGTTATAGGATGCAGATTTGAAAGATGCACCTTTAGGTGTTGGTTTCGTGTTGATATGACGAAAGAATGGCGGAAAAAAAAAATACTTTTTTTTTTTTTACGTTTTTGAACCTACAGCCTGGGTTTAGCCCAAGTTGGCCCACTTTTTAACCAGCTGATCAGAAGGTCATAGCCCATCATCCCTATAATTTTAGTCAATATCACACCAGTAGTTTTTGCGTAATGTTAACAGATAGACTGAGAGACAGACAAACAGACACAAACCGAATGAAAACAATACCCGTCCCCGAGTCACCCCGGGAAGGGTACGGGTAATAAATCGCTTAGGAAAAGGTGTTAGGTATTTTCCTTATCTCGAATCCTTGGTTGTAATCTCATAGCTTAAGAAGGCTCCCTAACACCACTTCCTTAGTGACTTATTTTTAGATATGGAGGGTTAATATAATTTTGTAAGTCATTAATGAAGTATATGGTGAAATTAGAATTATTCAAGCAACAAAAAAGGAGATCAACCTGTAATAAGGAAATAAATCGTTGAGGAAAAGGTGTTAGTGAACTTCCTTTGGCGACGAGAATATGAAACCCTGAGATGAAGTGTGTAAAGACCTCCAATGGCTGTTACTTCGTATGAAAGTGGGGTACCTCTCTCTCTCTCTCTCTCTCTCTCTCTCTGTTAGTGTTTAAATTCTGGTGAGGAAAAAAGGACTTGCATCATAATAATAGGTGTCTGCCTTCTTGTGCACGATGGGTCTTTTTAAATAATTGTTACGACCAAAATATTTCAGTCAGGTTATCGGGGGCCTCTCGCAATGTAGGTGAAGAGGAGGAGGAAGAGCAAGAAGCGGAGGAGGAGGAGGAAGAGGTGGAGGAGGAGGAGGAAGCGAAGGAAGAGGAGGAGGAGGAGGAAGAAGAAGAAAAATGATGAGTCAAGTCCCAACGCTGAGGGTAGGAGAAGAGGAGAAAAGACTAATATCAGTATTCCCATCTTGAGGTTGAAGATATACCACTAGTCGGTTAATAAATAGTAAAGAAAATTATTGCATTAGCAGGTTTAACTAAATCTAGGATATAAACCAAAGGAAGAGGAGAACACTGGCGGTGCAAGAAAAAGCGACGGGATTGGACTATAAAAAAATATGGTTGGACGAAGACAGACAGGAAATAGAACATGCCAGTGAAAGGAAGACGAAGGAGATTTAAAAAAAAAAATAAGGGTATCTTTAGAGATGGAAGGAGATAAAGGAGAGAAAATTTTGAGAAAAGGATGTGACTAGAACTATAGGGCAAAAAGAGTATATATATATATATATATATATATATATATATATATATATATATATATATATATATATATATATATATATATAGTAGTAGTAGGAATAGTAATAGTAGTAAGAGGAATAAGATGTAGAAGAGCAAAAAACAACAGGAGAAGACAACAGAAGAAAATAATAATAATAATAATAATAATAATAATAATAATAATAATAATAATAATAATAATAGTAAAATGCAACAAGTAAATATGACAGCAAAGAGAAAAAAAGGATAAAATTAGGAAAGGAAATTTGAAACGTGAAAGGGATGAACAGGACTGGATGCTATGTGGTGGAAGTTGGCATTTGAAGTATGAGAGAGTGAAAGAGAGAGAGAGAGAGAGGGAGAGAGAGAGAGGGGGGGTAAGAAGGAAAAGGTGAAAAGAGAGAACAATTAGTAACTTCCCACGCTGAGGGCAGGAAAAGAGGAGAAATACCAACAATTCCCCACCAAATACAAACACAAAGCAAATATTATAAACCACAACCCAGCACAGCAAGTAAAAGAGACAGTGCGGAAAAAAACTCCTAATACCCTCAAGCTTACAAGACTTAGGCCAGGGTTTTAGCGCTAATTCTGGTGCGGTGGAACATTTTATATACATTTTTTTACATACTCTTTCCCCAGGGAAGTTAACCATGATTTACCCCTTTGCTTTTGGGATTAAAGAGGCTAATTATTTTAAACTTTTAGCCCCTTCGTGGTTGGAGTAAGTCTAATTCTCCTCTTAGTCCATTCTAGCCAGGATTTTATAGTGACATTTGTAGTTCTCGCATATTACCACAGCTGCATTTTGTTACCTCCGCCAAGGAGGTTATGTTTTTATCCCTATCTGTTTGTTTGGTGGTTGGTTGGTTGGTTTGCGAGCAAGATTACACAAAAACTACTGGACGGATTTCCAGGAAACTTGTCACAGAATAGACTCCATTAAATTTTGGTGCAGATCCGGATAAAGGTGCGGATCCAGGATTTTTTTTGTTTTATTCACTTTCTTTAACATTCCATATTCTTCCATAATGCAGATTATGAAATGATATGCACTGTTTTGTTGGCTGTTACAGTGAGTTAAAAAATTATGATTAAGAGTTATGGGTAGTTTAAAATTATGGTGATGCAGCTTCAAGGGTTATGAGTCTGATACTGGATTAGACTTGACTGAATTAAAAGGAACTGCATGTTGGGCCTTGGCGGAGGTATGCTCTTTACTGAGTGCCATTCTAGTTCCAACTAATTAATATTATTCAGTTGAAGTTACGTATTCACCTCTGTTTGTTTGTTTGTCCATATCATGTATCAGAATGTAACTGGTGGTTTTCTATGAATGTTTGCGGATTTGTGGATCATGGACTAAGGAAGAGGTGATATAATTTTGGTGGTAATCTGTGTTCGAGTGTCGGTTCATGACTTTGTGTGTGTGTGTGTGTGTGTGTGTGTGTGTGTGTGTGTGTGTGTGTGTGTGTGTGTGGACAAGGTATCACAAAACGTTATCGGTGGATTTCAGTGATGTTTTATGGATATGTGGCAAGGAAAAGTTGATTTTGTTTTGCAGGTAATCTATGTTGTCTGTTATAGGCGCCGGCGGAGGTATGCCCTCTGTGAGTGAACTTGTTTAATGCTGAAGCTCTTTCCTCTCACGGTTGAATCATCTCTAGCATTTAGCTCTAACTTCAGGGGACAGTAAAGAGCTTCAGCCTGAGAATGTTGGAATTAGGTTATAAAGAACAGGAATTGGCTAGCTGAGCAATGTTTGTTTTTAAGCGATAGAATGTTGCTATCTTTTTACCCTAACTTGGCCTAAAACTGTCATCCTTTCATCCTGAATGCTGAGTTGTTACAATGGCTTAGTGCTGGGATATGATGCTAGTCACGATGCAGGGCTATGGAAAGGATGCACGGCCGTAATACTCTCTTTCTGTCGGTGAGCTAAGTGAAATAGGCTGCAAAAGGGATGAAAGTCTGGGCCAAGTTAAGGTGAAAAGTGTTTAGTTTGTTAGATGAGTGGAATGTAGGACTTGTTTTCGGGGAATAAGGGCCCGAATTCTCGTCGCTTAAGGAGGCACCCTGACACCTTTCCTTAAGCGACTGACCTTGCCTCTTGCACCTTACTGTCCATCTCCAGGTTAAATGAATCATTCTAATGTCGCCATGCTCTGCATAAATAACGTAAAAAGGGATATTAACCAGCCGTATCCAAAAATAAATTGCTAAGGAAGAGGTGTTAGGGAGCGTCATCAACAGAATACGAGGTGTTAGCTGCAAGGGAATTACATAGATGAGAGTGTGTTAGGAATTTAGATAGTTTAGAGATGTTTGTCAGGATAGGATGTTTGGATAAGTTGCTTAGGATAAAATGTTAGGATTGGTTAGCTGCGATAGGGGTTGGATACGGTATTAGGAGAGACTGTTAGGACAGAGTAGGACAGGGTGTTGGAATAATTAGGAGAGAGACCTAAATTAAGTCGATTAGGAAAGCACGTTACGACTGCTTAGGACAGGGTGTTAGAAAATGTTAGTCAGGGCAGAGTGTTATGCTAGGTAGGAAAGTGTGGTATGACTATTTATTTAAGAAATGGTGTTAGAAGAATTAGTTAGGATGGAGTGCTAGGATGAGTCGGTTAGGAAATCATGTTTGGATTGCTTAGCTGGGAAAGGATTTTGGGATTTGTTAGTTGAGAAAGGATGTTAGGATAAGTTAGCTTGAATTTGATGCTAGGATACACTAGTTAGGATGAGCTGTTAGAGAAGGTTAGTTTGGATGGTTAGTTAGGCAAGAGGATGATAGGATGAATTAGAGAAAATAATACGTTCACTGAGTTAGGATACGGTGTTAGGAAAATTTAGTTAGAAAAGTATGTTAGGATGGTTAGTTAGGCTAGGACAGGTTGAAAACTAAAACAGATCAAGTTAGTTGTGAGAGGATGTTAAGCTCAGTAAGTCTGGGTTTGATGATGGTCTTATTTCGATGGGACGGGGAGTTACTGATAAGGGTAAGCATGGATAATGTCTATAATTTTTCAGTCTGAAAGTTGTTTAGGTGCCATAAGAGAGAGAGAGAGAGAGAGAGAGAGAGAGAGAGTGTGTGTGTTTGCCGTAATATGATGAAGACTCAGTACCAGACATATTACCTAGACGTGCTCCTCAAGTACTGCTTCAATATTTTCTCAGCTTAAGCATATCAAATCTCCTCTTGCTCTGTGGACCTTACCTCACTCCTTCTTAAGAGGGCAAAACGGTATGGATGATGTTGATGATGATGATGATGATGATGACGATGATGATGGTGGTGATGAGTGCAGAAGACTTAGGTATAGTAATCCATGTACTGTCTGGACGCCCACTTTCCGGACTCCCCACTTACGGGACATTTTGGGCCCGGGCCTTTGGAACCCAAAAATGGCCAGAAAACTTATAAAAAGCAAAACAAATCTGACATTTTTTTCAACCGTACTTTGAAATTGGCGTGCAGTGCCAAACGCTGTGTTTACGCTCACTGCTTGCTTCCCCCATCCCTCCCAGCCTCCCCAGTTACCACCTAACTACCATCCTGACTAGACCCTCATTCAATGGAAGCCACACGTGCTCGTTTTTGTGAATAAACAGTGAATAAACTGCAATACCTTGCCACTGGACCACATGGGAATTTAGTGTTGTGCAGTGTTATGAAATTAGAATTCAGAGTGCAAAGATTAAGTACAGAGTGTAAATTGGCGGTTGAAACTGGCGTGGTGTAATCAAGAACAGAATGTGCAGTGTTAAACAATGACTCAGAGTGCAAAGAATTAAGTGCAGCAAAACACTGGATTGTTGTATGTGCTTCAAGAGCATTTTCACCACTGCCAGAGCCTTAGAGGAGGTGGGTTAACCTTCGTAACGAACGGCCACGGACGTATTGTAAGTACCCTGCTGCTAAATATTTTCCATACTCACTTCTCATTCCTCATTCCCTGGTTCCTTTTCATTTATTTCATACTTTCTGTCCCTTATTTGTGTGAATAGGGCCTTAAATAGGTGCTATGCATGTCCGGTAGAGAGTTATGTAGGTGGTTTTCTGAGTTAGGCTGGGTTAGGGTCCGAAAGTACCAGTCCAGGAGGCAGGGGCCCTCTATCCGGACAGACCCACTTTCTGGACATGCCTTTGGCTCTAGTGCATTGGATACTGGAGGGATTACTTACTTCCTGACACATGCAGCAGCCAAGAGTCCATGTGTGCCCTGCGCCGTGTCCTGCAGGGTGACGTGGTGCTGGAGGGGTGCGGTGGGCAGGTCCAGGAGGTCGGGGTAGTGACTGGTGTTGGTGAGGGAGACTTGTGGTACTGAGCAGCTGCAGACTCGGTGTGGGAATGCCTCACTGTGCTGCACCACCATCTGCGTCACCTCCCGCACCCCGCATGCCTCGCCCTTTGCGCCGTCAAGGAAGGGTACGGAAGTGGGAGGTAGTGTAGCAGCAGCACCTTTCATACTCATCACCTGCTGCTCCTCGCTATCTCCTTCCCTGATATTCCACGTGGCATTCTGCTGCTGTTGTCTGTGGTGTGAGGAGTCGTCCACATCGTTGGTATGGACGACGTGTTAGCCAATCAGTTTATGCTGTGGTTCATATTCCAGTCCTCTGGAGGACTGTGCTGTGTCCACACTGTCCTCATCCCGCCACGGCTCCTGTCCAACACGCACTTTGCAACAGACAACACTGCATATCAGCACCAGCACAATTATTAGTGGAGACATGCCACCCAGCAGACCCTCCTTCATGTAGATGATGCTGATGGTGGCCACACGCACCTCTGCCACCTCATGAGATACCTGCAGTGTGAAGCTGGCCTCCCTAACTCTAGCTCTGTTCTGTGCCACACAGCCATATGTGCCATGGTCCTCTGTCACCACATCAGTTATGGTCAGGTTGGAGACGAAAGACACATGACTGGCGGTCACCAGATCCACCACTAGGTGGCGACTCATGTCACTGTCGTTGAAGAGTGGCACGTCCCCCACCAGCCACGTGATGGTTGTTTCCATTTCAGTTTCAATGCGACACAGCAATGACACATTCTCACCGTGTGCTGCCAGCACACGAGGTGCAACAGTAGTCACCTGGGGGGCACACAGCAGGTCCTCACACCCCACCACTTGCCAGTCCCGCCCCATCAACCATTTGGGGTACGAGCACGAGGGCAGCACTGACGCTGCCAGATTGCAGTCATTGAACCATGGTTGTAGAGTTCTGAGGTGACAGTTGCATCTCCACGGATTACCATCCAGATGAATTACTCGCAATAATGGAAGAGTCTCCAGTTCACTGGCGTTGAAATAACTTAGTTTGTTGTCAGCCATGTTAAGAACCTTGAGTTCTGTGAGGTTGCGCAGTGCACCTGCAATGATAGTGGAGAGGCCGTTGTGGCTGAGGTCCAGCTGCACAATGTGGGGTGTGTGGGTGAAGATGGTAGAGACCAGGGTGGTGATGGCATTGTTAGCCAGGTTCATCTCCCATAGCATCACCAGGCCCTTCAGTGCTGCCGTTGGTACTCGCTTCAGCAAGTTGTTGCTCACGTCCATCTCCATCAAGTTCTCCACACTATTGAAGCAGCCGGCCTTGAGCAGAAACAGTTTGCAGTGGCTGAGCATCATCTTCCGAAGCTTGGTGAGGCAGGTGTAGACAAAGGCGTCGCGGGGCAGGATCTTCAGGTTGTTGTGGCTCAAGTCTAGCACCTGTGTCGTGGCGTCCAGCCTGCAGAGAACATGAATGATGTCCGCTTCCCTGCAGGCCACTGTCTCCTTGGAGTCTCAGTAGTAGCACACACACATCTGAGGACACCTGCCCTGCACGCCTACATACATTGACGTCCGCACCCACAAGCACGCCCACACCAAAGTCATGCATGTCCTGGGCTGTTGCAGAGTTATGTGTTGACCTTGAGTTGTTCACATGATCCATCCCCTGCACTCCTGCCCCTCGTGCTGGCCTGGGCGTCCCTACAGGGTACGCAGGTGTTCTAAATGTCCAACGAGGAGGAGGGGGTGTGGGTTACCTCGGTGGCATGATTGGTCTTGGAGAAGGCGTGAGAGACCATAATGGCGTGTTGAGTGGGTGTCATGCTGCCCTCATCGCTCCTATCTATCTATCTATCTATTGCCAGACGCCATAATCCCGTACGGGGTGGCCATTTGACTCTGAGTTATTTGTTTTACAGGGAGGAGCACTAACCCTCCACCAACCCACTTGACACGTAGGGAGCACGCTCCTCACCGCCACATATTCACCGCCCATCAGATCAGAGGAGCCTGCTTGTACCCTCCTTATCTTCAGTTCATAGAATTAGATATCATAGTCAGAATCCTCTCTATAACCAGCACCCTCCAAAAGACCACTAGATTTGTCACCGTTTGCTTTTTTTTATACTCCAACGTGAGATTTGTGGTGCTTTCGGGTCTATGCTCTCCTCAGGTGTCCTCCCACGCCAACCCAGGCCTGCCACGCCCCCTCCGAGGCCACCATGGCAGGGGCCAGACTAGAGCAGGTGTGGGATGTAGTCTATCCTTCACCAGCTCTCTAATTCTCTGGTAACCTGAAGGAAACAAAGAGAATTGTTAATTTTCGCAGAAACCTACAGGTAAGAACACTGCAAACCCTTCAGTCATAGGACGTCTACCCGGTACCACGTTATACTCTCGCTACAACTCAACGATTTTACACTGTTTATTTGGGTCGAATGGTGCGATTACATGAGCCATTGCTAAGCTCTTCATTAAAACAAGGCTCTTTTAGGTGAATAAAATCGTCTTCATGCAGAAAAAATAAACCGTTAAGACGTCACCGTAATGTACTTTTTATATATAAATAATTTACATCTATCATTTTAATATACAAATACATTTCCTAAACATCATCCAATCATGGTCGTGACTAAAACTTAACTCTGTTCACTATAACCATACTCATTTTTACTCTAACTTAGCCAAAAAATGACATCTCTATCTTGAATGCCGAGTTGTACTAATCATTAACACTAGACTATGATGCTAGTCACAAATAAATGCATTAAAAACGATATAGAGCCGTAAAATTGTCTTTTTCTGCAACTGAGCTACATGAACTGCAAAAGGAAGATAATCAGGGCCAAGTTATAGTGAAAAGAGTATAGAAATAAAACTGCCATCTTTCCACTGAGATATAGCAAGGAATGAACACCAGAGCATAATGCTAGTCACGAAAAAGAGCTGTGGGAGAACTGCAGGGCCGCAGACTGTATCTTCTAAAATAAAAAGAATAATGCGTAGGATAATCGAAAATGTAACTGGTAATACAGACAATTATCGTTCACTTATCATTCAGACGTTCGCGAAATAATGTTGATGATTATTCCTCCATTCTTTAAATATTAACTTACTTCATTTTCTTTATTTTTTGAGGGGCCTTATTTGTATTTTTTTTTTACATTTTCCTTCCTACTTGTTGTCCGTTATTTGCATTATCATTTATTCAGTCTCGTTTCCTCTTACGTTCCATTAGCTTTATCTTGGTTTCCTTTCTCTTACATTCAAGTTTCTTTTTCCTTCTTGCTTTTCTTTGTTGCTTTATGTATTGTTCATCTTTATTTCCCCTTCATGCATTGTTCTTCCATTCCATTGCCTTTATTGTCTTCCCTCCTACATCGTTCCTTCCTTCCTTCCTTCCTTCCTTTCTTCCATTCCCTTGCATACCATTTCCTTCATCATTGTCCTTTTTCTCCTTTCTTTCACTATATTTTTTTCTCTTCCTGCACTCTTCTTCACCCCACGTCTGGGTAGGAAAAAGAGGCGCGATGATGATGATGATCATGATCATGATGATATCACCCCGTTGTTAATATATTTCTGATGATGATGATGATGACGATGATGATTTCACCCACCCCGTTGCTAATATACTGATGGTGATGATAATGATGATGACGATTATGATAATGATGATGAGGATGATGATGTCTGTACTCCGTTTCTAATTCACTGCAGCATTTTCTTCGCTGGCAATCCAGGAGCTTTGCCTCAGCATATGGATACTGATTATTATTTATATATTTTTTTACAAGAGCAAATTATTTTCATCTACTAAATAGGGTCACGGAAATGAAAAGTTAGGAGTAAGGATAGAGGAAGTGGAGACGGGGATTGAAAGATGTGTGTGGAGTGCGAAGAGTGGATAGGATAGGGAATACTGTACGGAATGAGGGAGGCTGCCAAAGATCGAGCAGCGTGGAGAGCCGCCATGAGGTGACCGAAGCCGACTCATGCAAGTACGTTGGAGCCTTTATAAACAATACTAACGATACGAATAAAGTCATTCGTGAAGAGATATGGAGCAAGGAAGACTGTGAACACTAGATTCGAAGAGAGTGTGCTTAGATGGTATGGACATGTGGAGAGAATGGGTGTGAATAGAGTGGTGAAAAAGGAAGCACGGTAACGTCTTTCCTTAAGAGATTTATTTGGCTTAATCGTTAACTTTACTCTTCCGTGTTGCTTAACTCATTCTAATATCGTCATATATTCATGAGTAACGTACAAAAGTATATTAACCAGCCGGATCCAAAATTATATCGCTGAGAATAAGGTTCTAGGGGGCTTCCTTAACCGATGAGAACAAGCGTTAGAAGAAGGTGGATAGATATGGTAAATGAGTGTGAGAAAGAGAGGCATGGAGGATGAGGAGACCTGGAAATTGACAGGGCATTGAGGAGATTGGAAGAATTCTGTATTGAGGGGTGTATGGCGGGGGATTGGCACCACTAATTTTTCCCGATGATGTGGTAACTCTTGATAGTGGTCTGTATTTCAAGAAATCTTCAGGGTTCACGCTGATGATGAAATACAGATGAAAACTTGGCGGTCCTCTTTATTTGATATTCTGTGAGTTATATGAAATAATTATCATCATGCACTCGTGTGACACCGCTTTCACACACACACACACACACACACACACACACACACACACACACACACACACACACACACAGATGGATAGATAGATAAATGGGTTAAGTTTTTCATTCTTTTTCCCTCATATTCCATTGCCTCTTATCTTTTCACCTCTTGTTTTCTCCCTCCCTCGCCCCCACACAGTTCATGCCGCCCAGGGGGACCAGTTTTGCATACCAGGTCCTGATTCTCAAACTTGGAAACCCAGACAATGTGATTTTCTTCCTCCGTCCGCCATTTCCTCCAATTTCACCTCCACTTCCTTCACTCCCCATTCTCCCTCCTTGCATCTCATTTTTTTCTTCTCTTCATCCTTATTTTTCTTCCCTCTTTTCCCTCTTGGCGTACTATTCTCTTCTTCTCTCGCACCTTCTTTACTCTTTTCTCCTTTCCCTTCTCCTCCTCTTCCACCTCTCTCTCATCAATTCTCCCTCTTTGCATCTCATTCTCTTACTTGTTCATGATTTCATTCTTCTTCATATACTCTCCTTTTCCTTTCCATTGTTCTTGATTAATTTATTTTCCTTTTTCTTCTGTCCTTTCTTCCTTACTTCCCCCTCTTTTCCGTCCTCCCTCTCTGCATCTGATTGACCCTGTCTCCCCTTTGCTCCCCTCTCCTTTCCCTTCCCCTCCACTTCTTTCTCTCCTACATTCTCTCTCTTTGCAACTCTTTCTTCTTCTTCTTCTTCTTCTTCTTCTCTCTCTCTCTCTCTCTCTCTCTCTCTCTCTCTCTCTCCTCCTCTTCCTTCTTCTTCTTCTTCTTCTTCTTTACCTCTCTTTCCTTTTCCCTCTCCTCCTCATTCTTCTCCCTTTTCCTCCACTTCCTTCTCTTTCCCATTCTCCCTCATTGTATTTTTCTCTATCCTCTGCTCTTCCTCCTTTCCCCTCTTCATTCTTATTATATCCTCTAATTTCTCCTCGTTTCTTATTTATTGCAGTTCATTCTTGTTTTCTTATTTCTTTCTTTATATTCTTCACCGCTTGCCTTTTCTCTCTCCTCTCTTTTCCTCTTTTTCTCTTTTTAGCTTGACTTCCACCTCTCCTGCAATGTGCCACTTTATCTCACTCTCTTTTTCTCTTCTTTATATCCTTCAATCGCAGCTCGCTCTCTTCATTTCCTCTTATTTCCTGTATAGTCCTTTGTTATGATCTTTTCCTCCTTTTTCTTTGCATTATTTAGTTTTTCTCTTTTCCTCCTCTCCACACCTATCATCATTCCTTCCCTTTCTCTCTCTCTCTCTCTCTCTCTCTCTCTCTCTCTCTCTGTTCTTACCGTCGCTTTCCTCGCATCTCCTTTCATTTCCTCTCTCCCATTCTCTCTCCACCTCTCTTTTCACCTCGTACACTTTTTCTCTTTTTTATTTCCATTGTTGCTCAAAATGCCGTTGTTCTTTTTTCCTCTCCTCTCCTTTCATTTCCTGTTTCATTTTCTCTCTCCACCTCTCTTTCAGCTCGTACTCTTCTTTCTCTCCCTTCTTCCTTCCGCTGCTCCCAAAGCTTCTGTTATTTTAGTTTCCTCTCGTCTCCTTTCCTCTCCTCTACCTCCCTGTTTCTCCTTCCTCTCCCTCCTTTTGCATCTCATTCTCTACCTCATCTCCCTTCCTTGCACTGCCGACAACTCTTCCTTCATCATTCTTCTTTAACCCTCCCCCTCAGTCTCTCATGCTCTTTCATCCACCTTCCGCTTTCTCATTCTATCATCGCCTTCTCTTCTCCATTCTCCCTCTTGCTTCTAATTCTCTTTCTCTCCCTTTTTTCATCTGCTTTCCTTGTTCTATTCCTCTCCTTTCATTCTTGTTCTTTCCTCTCCTTTCATATCATTTCTATTCCTTCTGTCTTCGTACCTTTTTGTTGTACTCCTTTTAGTTTCTTTTGCATCTCGCCTTCTTTCTTCTTATTTTCTTTATCCTACTCTCCGCTTGTTTTCTCTCCGTTTTCATTTACCTCGTTTTCCTCTTCTCTCCTCTCCTCTTACTTTAACCTCCTCTTCCTCCTCCTCCTCTTCTTCCATCACCTTCTCTTCTTTTCTCCTTTACTTCCTTCTCCACTCCCTTTGTCGCTTTTTTCTCCTCTCCTTGTATTTCCTCTTTTCAATTCCAGTCTCTTATATCTTGGTTTTGCATTTCTTAATATTGTACTCTCTCTCTCTCTCTCTCTCTCTCTCTCTCTCTTCTCTTCTCTTTTTTCTTTAACTCTTACTCCCTTCCCTCTTTATTAACCTTGTTTCTCCCTTTACATTGAGTTTTTCTCATCGCCTTCTCTTCCCTTTATACTCTCTCTCTCTCTCTCTCTCTCTCTGCTCTGTCTTGTTGGTGTTAGTGGCCTTCATATCTTCCTAGTCCTTTTTTTAGTGTTTATTATCCTTTCTCTCTTTCATCACTCACATTTTCTCTCATGTCTTCCTCTCCTTCCTTCTCTCTCTTCTTCCTCTTTGGGTTCATCGGAGCCAATTTTTCTTTATTCTAAATAAGATATGTCTAGTTTTCTTCCTTTGTATCACATTTTCACTACTTCTTTGTTTCTCTCGCTATCCTCCCTCCCGCTCATTTCTTCCTCTCGTTACTCCTCTGCTGTTTGCTTCTGTGTTCTTCTCGGTTGCGTTTCTGTATCCCAGACTTCATTCTGTCTCTTATTCTCTGTATTTGATTTCTGTCTCGTTCATGCAATCTCCTTCGCTCGTGCTCCTCTTATCCTTTTATCTGTGATCTCCTTCCTTCTTCATTTCTTTTTTTGTCTTTCCTGTCGCTCTTCTATATCGTAACACAATTTTCCTTCTACCCTTCTTCTGTATCGCATTTTCTCTATTTCTCTCTTTCTCTTCTTTCCCTCTTCTTCTTTTCCTCTCCTTCCTTCCGCCATCTTCGCTATCGTGTTCTCTGTATCCTTTTATTCTCATTTCTTTATCTTGGGAAGGATTTCGCTTCAGCTTCTTATCTGTTTTATTTCCTCTCTGTCTGTCTGTCTGTCTCTGTCTCTTTCTCTCTGTCTGTCTGTCTGTCTGTCTGTCTCTGTCTGTCTGTCTGTCTGTCTCTCTCCCTCTCTCTCTCTCTCTCTCTCTCTCTCTCTCTCTCTATGTATCTCCTCCACTTTCCTTATAGGACGGAAGAAAGACGGAAAGTTAACACCTGAAGCACAAGAATGTCTTTTTACACCTGAGCTCGAGAAGGGAGAGGAGGACAAGGCTTTACTCGACGTGTGTGTGTGTGTGTGTGTGTGTGTGTGTGTGTGTGTGTGTGTGAATAAAACAATTAAAAAACTTTGTATCCGTTTTATGCGAAACTTGGTGGACGGGTTGAGGGTCTTTCCGAAAGTTGATGTATCGGTTTGGAAAATAGGTCAGAGGTCAAAGTCACATGGCAAGGTCAGCTCAAAACCATTTTGTCCCATTTATGATAAACTTGGAGGAAATGTTTTGGTTAAGACAACTCCAAATGGATTAGATTTTCAAAACAATTATTCAGAGACCAAGGCCACAATACAAGGTCGAAGGTCAAGACCAAATGGCAGTTCTACCTAAACAATTCTGATCAGGTTTAGACCCAGCTCTGTAAAAAAGCTGAGGGTAAGGTAAACGATGCATTAGATACAACTGTCAAATAACAAGTAGTAAGACAAGGAAAAAGGTCCAACTCACGTGACTGGTCAGCTTCAACAGTCTTGATCTGATTTAGACCAAACTTGGCGAGAGAGTTGAAGACAGGGCAGGAACAAAAGGATTCAAGTTGAATAACAATCAGGCAAAGGTAGGGTAATTAACCAAAGCCAGATTTTGATCCGTATGTATCTGTCTGAATAAAATTAACACAGTTATTTTATAAGGGCCAAGCTTGGTTGAAGAGTTGCGGGTCAGCCAATGAGTTAACTTAATGCTTTGAATTGCAGCAGTTCCAAGGTTTAACTCACACACCAGGGCCAGTTTAAACATTTTTTTTATCTAATTTGGACAAAACTTCATAAAAGGGTTCAGAGTTAAGCAAGAATGATGAGTTCGGTTCTGAAAACAATCAATCAAAAGTAAGGTCACAAAGCAGAGTCAGTGTTTTTGCCCTT
>NC_136981.1:25733004-25748004 GCF_032717465.1 Coenobita brevimanus
CTTCTCGTTTCATTTTTTATGTTCCTTTCTTTCCTCCTGCAGGCGTCCAAATTCCATCGCGCTCTGCATCTCATTCATCAGTTTCTCCTTTTCTTCTCTCATTTTCGATCTTCTTCATCTCCTTCTCCTCCTGTCTCCGCCGTTTCATTTTTCCTGCCCTCACTCAAATTCCGCTTCATTTTGTTTCATTTTGAACATTATTTCTTTTTTGTTTTCTGTTTCTTTTTCTTTAAGCTTCGCCTATTCCCCTCTTCTTTTCACCTCCACCTCCTCTTCCTTCTTTAACTCATTCTGTTTCATTTAAAACAATTTTCTTCTTTTATTCATTCCTCCTGTTTCCGTTTTCGCTTTTGCCTCTTCCTATTTCCCTCAATTTTTCAACTCCTCCTCTTCCTTCTCCTTTCACCTCCTCTTCTTCCTATCTTTGTTGTCCTCTCCTTCAACTTATTCATTTCCGCAACATCCTGCCTCGTCCTAAATCAAACTCTTCTTTCTTCTTACCTTTCATCCTTCTCGTTTTTTAATAATATCCTAGTCTTTGATTTTTTTTATCTTTCTCTTATCCTGATACAGTCGTCTAAATTCCCTCAGAAAACAATTATTTCTTTATCTG
The DNA here is from genome assembly GCF_032717465.1 of Coenobita brevimanus. Lineage (NCBI taxonomy): Eukaryota > Metazoa > Arthropoda > Malacostraca > Decapoda > Coenobitidae > Coenobita > Coenobita brevimanus. The sequence continues at coordinate 25,733,618 of NC_136981.1, forward strand.
CTCCTTTTATTGCTCTACACCTCTTTATTTTCCTTTACTTTTAGCTTTGTCCTTCTTTCTTTTTTTTTCATTTCGTCCCTTTTCCCCTGTTGCCAGCACATCCTGCCTTCATTTTAGCAAGCTCTTCTTCCCTCTTCCTTCCTTCTTGTTCGTTTCCACCTCTTTCTATTCCATCTCTTTCATGTCCACATTCTTCTATTCTTTCTCTTTCAATTCCAACTTTTTCCTCATCTTTTCACGCTCATTTCCATCTCCATCTCTTCCTTCTCCTTCATTTCCACATCCTCCTTTTCCTTCTCCTTCATTTCCACATCCTTCTCTTCCCTCTCGTTTATTTCCACCTACTTCTTTTCCATCTCGTTCATCTCCACCTTCTTCTCATCCCTGTCGTTCATCTCGACCTCCTTCTCTTCCTTCTTCTGTTCCACTTCCTTCTCTTCCTTTCTTCACTTTCCCATTCGTCCTACTTATCACCCAGCCCTACCTTTTCTGCAAGTTGTCATTCAGTCTTATTCTCCAGTGATTTCTATTCCCACCTTCTCAACTTCGTCTCTTTATGTTGTTCGTGTGAGATCAAGAATGTCGAAAATCCGAGTGACGAGAATGTGGGTGTATGGCGTGCTTCTCTGGATATTCTGATGGTATTTTCTGGTTCTGTGTTTTTCTGTTCCCGTCTCTACATCATGTCCAAGTCGTATATATAAAGAGGGAAGAGGCTTAGGATGATGATGATGATGATGATGATGATCGTTCTTATTTTGTGTTTTAATCTCTCTTATATCACAGTCCTCCCCTCTTTCCAGATCGCATACTTTCCTTTCCAGGCCAATCCTCAGAAATTTTCCTCCTTCCTCCACGTCCTCCTCATCCATTCCTTCGTCTCTTTCTCTGTCCTTTAATTTTGCCTGTTATTTATCAGCCGTCTTTCAGATATCATAATAATTTCTCTACACCGCTCCAACTCGCTATTAAAATTCTTCCTCATTTTTACCCAACTTTTCACCTGCTCTCTCTCTCTCTCTCTCTCTCTCTCTCTCTCTCTCACCTGGGCACCATTCCCTCCTGTAACTGAAATTCTTCCTCTTTTTCCCTCTCATCACTCATTCAGTCGTAATTTCCTCCTCTCGTTCATCCCACGATTCCCTGTTTCCTAATCTTACATTTTTCCTCACATTGTCTTTGCCTTCTCTGTCTCCTTATTCTCCAAACTTTCTTTTTTCTGTCCTCGTTTTATCTCTTCAACTCCTGCATTTGTCTCTTTCCATTATTCTGTCATTCTTGTATCTTCATCTTTTCCCCCCATCCATTCCCTCAGAGATTTTCCCTTTTTCCACTTATTCCTCTTTCTTTCCTCTATTTCTCTCTTTAGCTATTACATTTTCCCTTTTCCATAATCCAGGTTATTCTTTTTTCCTCATTTATTTTCCCCTTCCTTTCCATCAGAAATTCTCCCTCTTTCCCATTACTCCTGGTTAATTACTATCTTTCTTTCTTCATCTCTGGTATTTTTGCCTTCCATTTCATTCCATCCATTTTTATTATCCTCAGTTATTTTTTCCTTTCTTTCCTTCAGATATTCTCCCTCTTTACCTTTACTCCTCTTTATTTCCTATCCTTCTTAAGGACTTACAGTTTCATACTCCAGTCATCTCAATCATTTTAATAACCTTAGCTTCTTTTCCACTGCTTCCTCAGAAATTCTCCTTCTCCTTAACTCTTTTTCAGCCACGTTTATGCTATCAAAATCCCATTAATCTCAACCCTATCCTCATCCCTTCCTTCATAGTTTTTCCTCTTTACCCGAAAGACTTCTTAGTTTTTTCCTTCTCTTGTATCTTTCCGTTTTATTCATTTCCTCTTCTGTTTGATTCTAGTCACTTTTCGTTCGTTATCTCCTTTCCCATGCCTTTTTTATTATTATTCCCTCATCATTTTTTTCCACATTGCATTTTTTTTATTTGTCTCTTACCCCTCACAAGTACCCACACATTCCTTCCCTCTATTTATAACGTTTTCTCTCCTCTTTGCTTCCTTCTTCCAATTTCCCCTGTTTCCTCTTGTTTATTCCCGCCATCCTCTATTTCCTCATCTCCCTCCTCATGTTTTCCTTTTATATGAGCTAGTCTTCCTCTTCCGCTTCAGTTTTCCAGTTTTCCTTAATTTCTTACTCTCGCTTTTCCCAGCCACTTCTTCCTCACCTCTTTCCCTATCCCTTCCATCTAATGAAGCTGTTCTTCCTCCCCCTTCTTTTCGAAACTCTTCTTCTTTCTCCTGTCCTTCCATCTTCTGCATTTTCCTGCTTCCTACTAACATGTATCCACGCTTTCCCTATCCTCTTAACTCCTTCCCCATTCCTTCCCTCTGTTTTAATATCTTTCCCCTTTTCCCTCGTTCTCCCGTTCTTATTTCCTCGTCTCAGTGATTCCAAACATCCTTCCTTCCTCACTCCCTTCCAGAGCCCTTCACTTTAAAACTCCTTCCTTTTTCCATCTTCCAGTTCTCATTTCCTCCTCTCAGTGACTCCAGACACCCTTCCTTCTTCATTTCCATCCATATGTCTTCACTCTGTCTGGAACTCTTCTTTCTTCTCTCTCACATCCTCCGCTTTTTCTCATTTCCTCTTCTCAGTGATTCAAGACACTTCCTTCTTCATTTCCTTCCACATGCCTTCACTCTGAAACTCTTCTTTCTTTTTTTTTTCCATCTTTCAGTTGTTCTCATTTCCTTCCCTCATTTTCTTTTTCATCACTTTTCGCCTTTTCCCACTTCCTCCTCTCATTTCTCCCCGCCTTCCTTCCTCATTCCTTCTCTCAGTTAGTCATTCTTGCCTCTACTTTTCTCCCTCCTCGACCCCTCTCTCGGGCCGTACATCGCTCCGGGTGGGTCGGGATGAGGTCGGGTATTGGAAAAGTTGAAGCCCCAGTCAATTATTTCCTGACTCGAGGATGTGGGGCTCAAGGCGGAGACTAAGAGGAGGAGGAGGAAGGAGAGATGGAGAAGGTGGGGGAGGAAGGAGGGAAGGAGAGAAGGGAAGAGGAGGGAAGGCCGGGTAGCTTTGTAGATGATCATGGTGAAAGTGCAACATTCGAAAATGATAGAAATACTTTGGATCTCCTGAGGCAGAAGCTGGATGTAACCACACAATTATATAGAGGAAAAAATGTACCTTTCTGAGGGAGAGGAGGGGGAGATGGTAAATGCTGTTGTGTTTTGCAGACCCAGGAGAGTGAAGCTAGATTTTTCACTGCAAGGTTCTGAGCAATTATTTTCGAGTAACTCCAAGTGAACTTTCAGTTCTTTTGAGCAGTAGACACAGCATCAATTCATAACAAAAACAAGCACATTAATTTGTTGTGAGTGCGGATGTCCTTGCGCTGTTGGGGGAGTGGCAGACAACTAAACTGTTGCAGGAGCACAAAAGGGGTCACTGTAACTCTTGAAGGGCATCAGTCTAGTCTCTCTCTCTCTCTCTCTCTCTCTCTCTCACACACACACACACACACACTGTTGGTGCTGAACATTAAACGTGCTCGCGATAAAAATGTCTTTACTTTTTTCGTCTAAACCGTGAAACAGTGGACGAAACGTGAGAGAAAATTCTGCAGCAACTTCAGGGACATGAGTGAGCCACGTGTTTTTCTTTTAATATATCATACAAAACAATTTATACACATAATTTAAATGCAGTATACATTCAGAGCTATTTGTCTTAAAAAAAAAAAAAAAAAAAAAAAAACTGCTGTCAACATAAAACCATCCATCACCTGAGAAGAGATATGTTTTTGATTGACTGTGTATGGTGGATAGACAGCACTCAGACCTGACAATAATAATAATAATAATAATAATAATAATAATAATACCATTTCGAAAGAGTAAAAAGTACGATATTACACGCGGAGATAGTGGGACAAATACAGGATTGAAATGTAAAAGAATTATTTTCACAATTTTTCTGAGCTGCGGGAAGGGAGAAAATTAATATTATACAAATTAAATACAAATTGGTAAAAAGCTTTCAAAGTTCGGCATGAGGAAAAATGCTGGATAATTATTGAAGGATGGTAAGTACTGGGTAATAGAAGGAATACTTTCATCATAAACCTAGTTGCCTATTTTGATGATGTGGATAATAATGGAAATAGTAGTAGTAATAGTAGTAGTAGTAGTAGTAGTAGTAGTAGTAGTAGTAGTAGTAGTACGAACATTAGTATTAATTTTAGCATTCATTAGTAGCAGTAATAGTAGTACTAGTACTTGCAGTTGTATTGGTAGTAGTAGAAGTAGCAGTAGTAGCAACAGTAGTAGTAGTAGTAGTAGTAGTAGTAGTAGTAGTGGCAATGCAAGAACAACAATAATAATAGCAACAACGACTGCAATAAAATAATAATAGTAGTAGTAGTAATAATAATAATAATAATAATAATAATAATAATAATAATAATTAGTGGTAGATGGGAGTGCTCACCATCCACTCACTCGATGTGGTGCTGCTCTCGGGTGACTGACATTTCCTCTCTTCATTTCTTATTTCCTTCCTTACTCTTTTGTCTTTCATTCCTTCATTCTCTCCTCTCCCTTCTGTCTACGGGTGACTCTATACTGAGTGACGAGTCAAATGATTTCCTGTACACCAGGAAACCATTTACTACGGTGGGTGGTAATGGTTTAGTGGGTAATTAAGGCTCTCCAATCAGACTGAACCTGTGCAGGTTTATATCGTAGGTGTGGTTGGGGTTTATTGTTCATGTAAGGCCACCCAGGGATGTGTGAGGCTGGTCACTCTCATCTTAAATGTCAGGGCTAACTTGCCTAGCCCAGGATTCCTACGCTTCTATGGGGCAACACAGGATTAGATAATAATACTAACAACAACAACAACAATAACAACAACAATAATAATAATAATAGTTATAATAATAATCATCATCATCATCATCATCATCATCATCATCATAATCATAATCATAATCATAATAATAATAATAATAATAATAATAATAATAATAATAATAATAAATACCACCACCACTACCACCACAAACAAAAACAATCATCATCATCATCAGATCCCTGCCACCTCTGTTAAACACACATGGGAATATCACCAAATACACCACCTCTCTCTCTCTCTCTCTCTCTCTCTCAAAATCACTCTTCCTAGTACTGCCACATTACGCACCAAGCGTGTGTGTGTGTCCGGAAGTGTAAATAAGTTTTTTCAGTTCACACCGCTCTCGGAAATTGTACAATATTTGATGTATTTGCAAATTCACTTGCTGCACACACATTATTCTCTCTCTCTCTCTCTCTCTCTCTCTCTCTCTCTCTCTCTCTCTCTCTCTCTCTCTCATCAAATACACACACACATATCTATCTATCTATCTATCTATCATTCAAGCATACACACAATATACAGAGCACGAAACATTTACTGCTTAGCACTGCAGACAATCCTCATAGATGATAATAAGTCACATGCCGTATTCTTTTCATCATTCTTTTAAACGTTGTATACCGGCATATAACACCAATGTATACAAAATAAACACGAGAATATGAACTTGCCCTCTGAGGAATTAAGCAGTAAAGGAAGAAAAGTCAGCGCCCCTCCTTAGACTAAGATATTTGGATCCGTAAACACTATGCAATACGACAACCAAACACAAGAAACCAGGAAGACTATCGCCTTTGAAAAGAACTAAAACACTACAAGTTCATCATTCGTTAATTCTGACGCATTTTATCCAGCAGAATTTAAAAAGACTGTAGGTCATAAGTACACTGAAAGAGACACCGAGAGAGCCTGTTGGAGAGTTTGCCAGATGTGTACCTAACGAAATGAATAATCCCGTTCAATTATACGCTCCAGTTTAACACAGAAATAAAGATGTTGGTGAGTAACTATGGCCTGTATACTCTCGGTGGTTGCTTAACACCCCTCCCTGATTGATTTATTATTGGATATGGGTGGTTAATATCCCTTTCAACGTTATTTATGCTGAGTGTGGCGATATTCAAAGGATCTGTGTAAGGCAGAGGAGGACAGTTTAGTCTAATAAACTATATCGCTTGGAAAAACGTGTTAGGGAACTTCCTCAATCGACGAGAATAAGGACTTAGATGGGTGCTAGGTTTCTGCCATAAAAGTTAAGTAGTTAAGGAATTGGGAAGGATAGTATCGATTTAGCAGTGACAGCAGTGAGGTATATAGGAAACAATGCGGCGAAGAGAGAAAGGCTAAAGGAAATCAGTGACAGGAGACTCAAAGGCCAAACTTACGGAGATGAGCATCATGGAATAGCGCTAATATGGCGTCTACTTTCTACTTCCACCTTTTCCACCCTTTCACTTCAGATGAACCAGCGACTAAAATTGTGGTTGGATAAGTGCAATGGAAAACAGAAACTGACTGAGCAGGTAGAGAGGGCAGGCGTGAGAACAGTTCAAGGTCCACATTCTCATCGATTAAGGAAGTTCCCTAACACCTCTTCCTAAGCGATTTATTTTTATACATGGCTACTTAATAGTATCTTGTATGTTATTTATTCGGAGTATGACGATATCAGAATGGCTTAAGCAACACAGAGGAGGATGACAAAGTATAATCAACAAAACATATTGCTTAGGAAGAGGTGTTAGAGAGCTTCCTTATGCGACAAGGAAACGGGATTAAGTATACTGGGAACTGTCATCAGAATGGACAAGGATACTGGTAGACCGTTAAAGCTGCTCTGGCCTATTTACGATAATGGAAATATAGATTCGCTCAAGAGATGAATCAGTACATGGAGAGGAGAGCCAAAGGTGGGAGGGAACATTGTAATATCAGAGGATGAAAAATTCTGAAAACAGAGAAATAATGTGTTCCTCTTTAGATATGAGAAAGTCAAAGATATTATAAATGGTATGAGTTTCGGAATAAGTAAGCAGCATAGACATGGTAATTTAGAAACTGGTAAGTAAGCAGTAGCCAGGATGTAAAAAATTCATAAGATTCCATTGGGGGGACACGAGAAAATTCAGTTATCATCATCATCATCATCATCATCATTATCCTCCTCCTCCTCTTCCTCCTCATTATTATCCTCCTCTTCCCCCTCCTCCTCTCCTCCTCCTCATCATCATCATCATCATCCACACTTCCTTTCCAACCCAAGGATGGGGTGAGGTATGGTCCACACAAATGTAAAATTCATCATTTACTTGGAAATTAACAGAAGCAAATGAGGGGAAAACTGAAGAAAAGATGTAGTGTTCCATTCTTTACCCCTTCAAGAGAGTAGGATTCAGGGGCTTGGTTATTGTCTAGAAATTTAAGGTGTTGTTAACCAGTCGCTCGCCTTTTGGTGGGATAATGTGAGCAGTTAACCCCATCCGACCCTTTGCTTGGTATGCTCGTCGGTATAGGAAGCTCCCTAGCACCTCTTTCTTTGTGATTTATTTTTGGGTATGGCTGGTTACTGTACTTATGTACGTTATACACACATAGTATGGCGATATGGAAGGGTTTATATAGCACAGAACTGGGAATCAAGGTGTAATAAGCAAAAGAAACTGCTTAGGATGAAGTATTACGGAGCTTCCTTAACCGATGGGCGTGCGGACTTATGACTTATGATCGTATGCTTAAATTTGAACTCGTAAAGTGGAATACAAACCCCTAATTACTGAAGGTAAAATAGAACGCCGGCGGTTATAAGGTATGGCCAGCCTGTAACCCATACTAAAGGACGCAGTCAGCAACCATACAGCAAGGCCAGGTACGTTCCACCATCATCACGCACTCCAAAAATCACTTTGAAAAAATCGGGGTCTGCATTCCACCTTGTGATTTCAGGTTTAAGCTTACGGTACTTTGATCCGCTAGCGCCACAGCCTTCTGGGGCGCCTTAACCCACTCGACCACCAGGGGGATTGTGCTCCACCGGAATAAGATAAAAGGAAATGTTAAACATTTTACAGATGTCAGTAGAAAATAAGTCGGGAAGAGGTCCAGCATAACTCGTCCCGGACCGCAAAGGGATATATGTATCTGTGGTTCCATGCTCAGGGAAACCCGGGATATTTTTGTACAATCCCGTAAGAAGCAAAGAAATGTACTGTGTTTAATGACTAAGTATAGAGAGAGTAAGAGAAACACATGAAGGAATGCGTACCGGTCCACATTTAGTGTAATAAAAAAAGGTAAAAAGAAAAAGAAAAGAAATTCAGCAAAAGATTCTGGTCAGGAGAGTGCAGTGTAATATGTCCACTTAGGCTTAGTACGGAAATACAAAGAAATAACGATGATAAGACGGTCTGCTTTCTCTGCAATCGGAAATAAAGAGATCGGCAAAAAAGAATTGTCAGATGACGATGATGATGATGATGATAAAAGAGTACCAGATGATGATGATGATGAAAAAAGAGGTCGGCATGGAAATGACAATGATGACGATGATAAAAAAATTCCGGTTATTGATAATGATGACGATGATGTCAACTAATACATTCCCCAAAGTAGCCTTGGTCAGGTGAATGCAATATTACATGAAGGATGATAAATTCCAGGAACATACAAGGGTCAAGTAAACAAAACGGACGACTGGCCATAAATTCTACCAACGTATAGGCAGTAATAAAGAGGCAACGAATGACAGGTTGTGGCCAGGTGGAGGGAAGGTAAACAGAGCGACGTGAGCGACGGTCGATGGGCAGGAAAGGTAGGGAGAGAGGAGGAAGGGAGAGGAGGAGAAATGAGGAAGAGGAAGAGAGTGAAGGATAGAAGGAAGAATATAAGGTATTAGGAAAAATGAGGAGGATAGGAAACAGAAAGACGTGGGTGACGGTCGATAGGGAGGGAGGGTGAGAGAGAGGAGGAAGGGAGAGGAGGAGAAATGAGGAAGAGGAAGAGAGTGAAGGATAGAAGGAGGAATATAAGGTAAGAGGTACAATGAGGAGGATAGGAAGCAGAGACGTGAGTGACGGTCGATGGGGAGGAAAAGTGGGGAGATAGTAGGAAGGGAGAGGAGGAGAGATGAGGAAGAGGCAGAAAGTGAGGGATAGATGGAGGAATATAAGGTAATAAGAAATATGAGGAGGATAGGAAACAGGAAGAAGTGAGCGACGGGCGATGGGGAGGAGAGGTGGGGAGTGAGGAGGAAGGGAGAGGAAGAGGAATGAGGGAGATAATGAGAAAAGAGAGGAAGATAAATTGGATAGACAGAAGGAGAAATATCGGTAAAGAAAATGATGTGAGAGACGGAGAGGAAAAATGAAGAGAGAGGAGACATGGAAAGGAAGAGGAATGATGGAGAGAGAGAGAGAGAGAGAGAGAGAGCGTCAGGCTATTTACTGTCCTAGTGTGATCTATTTTAATTTCTGCAAGTGAAGTTAGGACTGTTAAGCCTTTTATTTCATGTGCTTAATATTTCTTTAATATGGTTGTTCCTGCCTGTGAGGTGGAGTCAGGATTCCGGGAGCTTCAGTGGTGAGTGAATGAGAGTGTGGCCCATCCTGTTAAGCAAACGTTAGTTAGTTTCTCCTACTTTATTTTTTTTCTTACTCTATGGGTCCTACCTCACCCTATCCTTAGGTAGGAAAGGACGTCTGAGTAATGATGATGATGGTGATGATGATGATGATGATGATAATGATGATGATGGGATAATATTTCTTGGTACTTTTAGTGATTTATTTTTCCCATCCTAAACAACGTCGTCTGGTTGCATATAGAATTAAATAATATACACGTCTTCTTAGTGGCTGGCAGAAAATTATGGGAAAAAAAAAATCTGCAGTCCATTCATTTTAATTTGGTGGAGATTATCGTCTCTTTGCAGCTTAATTTCCCTAGCTCATTGGTGGAATGAAATAAAATTAAGGGCCAAATCTTTTCCACAGCACTTTTCCGTGACTAACAACATAGTCTAGTGTTAATCTCTTGCTTGATGTGAACATTTAGAGTGGAAACATGTCACATTTGCGCTTACTAGAATTGGCCAGAGTATGGAATTATTATTATTATTATTATTTTCTTACGGAGGATAGACTGAGGATAAAAAAATATCAACTTTACACACAGATATGATTCGTTCGTTTAGAGGAAAATTACTTCTTCTTCTAGAGGGAGGAGAGGGAGAGGGAGGCCAAGGATGAGATGGAGGGATGGAGTGGAGAGGTATATGAGAAACGGGGATGTGAGTTGCGAGCAGGGCAGTGAATGACAGGGGAAAGGACGACATGGAGGCGATCTGTTTGTGGCCACCCCTTACGGGATTAAGACGTCTGGCTATAGATAGATAGATAGAAAGAAATTTATATGCTAATTGTCTCAGTGGCAAATAACGATAACTTAAACATGCTAATAGCTGTCAGAGTTTAGATGCGGGATCGTCTTTTAGAACAGCCAGGTCAGTCAGTCACTCCCTAGAGATTTTCGCACATAAGATGCCTCACTCCCTTAATCTTAGCGACGCCCCATTTTCGGCCCTAATGGTCCCCTACTTCTCTAGAACTTTATTACTTTTCTCAACCTTTGCCGATCCATTAGGAAGCATAAATTCACCTTGAAATAATCGTAGCCTACATAGAAGTACAACTGACAATGCTTTAAGATTTTCCATTGGAAACTTATCAAAGCTTTTTAATCGAATTACCATAAGTTTGATGCCTAATTCCACTCCTGATATTTCTGTCTTTATGCTGAGAACGGTAAGAGAAATTTACAACAACCTTAGAGATGCAGGGGCAGGGTGTTAGATTACTGTAGTCAAAAACATTTAACTCCTTGATTTAGGTGAAGTAATTATTGATTCACTCTCGCTGCCTCCAAAGGATTATAGTATAGTTTTACAGTTGCAGTTGTAGTCTTAGGTTCAGCTGAAATGTGAACACGGTGGACTGCAGGTTGAAGTTGCCCCTTCTCGATTATCCACCATTCATGTTTAGGGGGACAGGGAGGGAGTTGAGGATTTTTTTTTTTTTTTTTAACTGAGTAACACACCTGTCCTTCTGTATCAGTGCTGTCACATGAAGGCGTCCCTCTCCAGCACCTGTGTTGATCTTGGGGGAGACTCTTGGGGAAGGGGTCAGTAAAACCATAACGATCCCATAGTTCGACAACCTCTCACAAACTGACCAAAACCTCAACATTAGGAATACATGACAAAATCAAAGAGCTTAATTTGTTCAGTGTGATGACGACTTTTTTACTTTATTCTTGCTATCTCTTGACAAGTTTACTCTCATAAGGAAATAAATCTGGCAATGCACGAGCTAAATGCAGGCAATATCTAACCCCCTTCCCCAAGTTCGGCAAATCTCTCCTAAGCTGCATAATACTGTTTGGAGGAAGCACGAATAGAAGAAGTACTATATGGTGAAATAGTTTAAGGATAAGTGACTGTCAAATCTCCCTGTTAGTATCTCATATTTAAGAAACAAACGTAAAAGAAAAGAGAACTCTAGCTGCCCCTACCATCAGTATGTAGGATATTTTTAATACACTATACACACAGCCACCATAATATGTCTAATATAATTGAAAATGTCCAAAAAGATTCATTACAGCTCATCCGTTTGTTGATATTTGGCAGAGTCTACGTTGTAAAAGTCGCCTAGGCATACACTTCTACTGCCTTAACTTGCGCCATAACCTCCATCACAACTAAGATCTCCGGCCTAATAACCACTACCACCACTTCCTTAAAGAACCTCTATATTCAGTCACCATTAGCACTGCCACTATTACCACCATTAACATTACCACCGTCACATCTACCACTGCCACCATTAACCAGTCATACCGTCAATACTTGAAGCCAGGCTAGGTTGTGCGTGATGTGTTGTCAGTAGGATTCTTAGTATGTTCTCTGCACAATCTTCTAAAGGAATTACCACTGTTTCCTTTTTGTGATACGTAAAATGCATATACTGTATTATCTCTTTTTACTGCATTCAAGTCTGGTCATATAGGAAGATGCCCTTTTCTGAGGTCCATTAGCCCACCTGCGAGACACAAACAGATGGCTGATTCACTGCAGCTCTCATTCGTCACTGGACATGTGGATAATAAACCCTATCCTCCCTAGTATCAGACGCTAAGAACACCACAGTAAGTCTGGTGTTGTGGTATGAGAGGTGGTGTTTTTACGAGTCTCCGGTGTGATGATACAGCAGCGAACAGTGTGATATCGAATTCAGATACCCAAACTGTTCCTTGCGTGAGGTGTGATTGAACCCGCAACCACACAACCCTAGACCCACTTCACTATCCACTCTACCGACACTACAACAACACTCACCACTGCCACCATCACCACCACCACCACCACCATAACTACTACCACCATCTTCCATAACACACCCATCACTACCATCAGCACGTCACTATCACTACCACAATACACCCACCAGTACCACCATCATCACTACTACACACCCACCACTTCCACCATCGCCACCACCGTCACAGCCACTACAACATACTCACCATTACCATCATCTCCACAACTACAAAACACCCACCACTACAACCATCATCACCACCATCACCAATACTGCAACACACCCTCCTGTACCACCATCACCACTACCTCAACACTCACCGCTACCACCATCACCATCACTACCAAACATTCCCAACACTGCCACCATCGTCACTATCATCAGTACCACAACACACTCACCACTACCACCGTTGCCACCACCAAGATCCCTACCACAATATTCCCACCACTACCACCACCACCAGCATCACTACCACAACACACCCGCAACCACCATCACCATCACTACCAAACATTCCCAACACTACCACCATCGTCACTATCATCAGTACCACAACACACTCACCACTACCACCGTTTCCACCACCATAATCCCTACCACAACACTCCCACCACTACCACCACCACCAGCATCACTACCACAACACACCCACTACCACCACCATCACTACCACCCAACGCTACCACCAACACCACTAACACAACTCACCCACTATCACCATCACCCTCATCACTACCACAACACACCCTCCACTACCATCACCACCACCATTATACCTACCACAAGACACCCACCACTAAAACCATCACTATCACCATCACCATCACCACTACCACTATCACCACCACTACCACAACACATCCACCACTACCACCACCACCACTACTACCTTGAGCAGTATATACCACTATTATAAGGCCAGGACACGCCCCACCACGGTCAACACTGCCATAACACTCTACGTCGCTCACCCTTCCTGGAACAAGGGACCAGTATATCAGGTGTGTGTGTGTGTGTGTGTGTGTGTGTGTGTGTGTGTGTGTGTGTGTGTGTGTGTGTGTAGGGGGCTGATTTTTCATGTGTATGGATATTCCCTAGGACCTTTTCCTGATGGATAGTCTGACCAAGCACACTTGTCGATCACAGGTAAGCTGCTTCCCCAGTAGGTTCCGTACATGGGTCTCGCTAATGTTGTGTCTGTGTGTTAGTGTGGCCTATGGAGTACGGTGCTCCATTATGTGTGTTATGTTGTGTCTGTGTGTTAGTGTGGCATGTGGAGTGCGGTGTTCCCTTATGTGTGTAGTGTGACATGTGGGGTGCGGTGCTCCATTATGTGTGTAGTGTGGCATGTGGAGTGCGGTGCTCCACTATGTGTGTAGCGTGGCATGTGGAGTTTGGTGCTCCATTATGTGTGTTATGTTGTGTCTGTGTGTTAGTGTGGCATGTGGGGTGCGGTGCTCCATTATGTGTGTTATGTTGAGTCTGTGTGTTTGTGTGGCATGTGGAGTGCGGTGCTCCATTATGTGTATTATGTTGTGTCTGTCTGTTAGTGTGGCATGTGGTGTGCGGTGTTCCATTCAGTGTGCTAGTTTTTGTGTACCTATTTTCTACAAGTAGGGCAAGTGTCATCTGTGATTCTACCCATCCCAAATCTAAGCTGGACACTGAGTGGTGCTGGGTGATTTCCACATCTAGGGTTAGCTAGATGAACTCGATCATATCTCTTGAAGGACACCGAAGGATGGAGGGCAGACTTGTGACACAGTGTTCTGATAGAGGTGTTGTATTGCCCCACGCGTGAAGCGTGTGTGTGGTTGTTTATTCGTTGCTAGTGTCCTAATATGATGTCTGGACGTGGATAATGTTTTAGAAGCTTTGATAATGTTTGTGTGGTCATGTGCACGGGTGTGTTATGCATCTCTGTCATGTAATGACAGGGTTGATGTGTATTGGCAGAGGTTCCTGCCTAAAACTGTATGTCTCTAATATACAGGTAGTCTCTGATTGGTAGGATTTTATTTTCAAAGTACATGTGAGCTGTGGGAGTGGTTTTTTGTGCAGCCAGTGGTGATGTGTGAGGCGTTGCTGTTTGATTTGAAAGGTGGTGTAATGAG